>NC_064862.1:11289917-11889917 GCF_024139225.1 Suncus etruscus
AATAAATATTGGTACCTAGTTTTCCAAATAGATGTGCTAGCACTATGCAAAGATTCTTGCTATCTCACAGCTATGCTACTGGGTCCTCCTATTACACTTAGCCACAGCATGCTCACTCAACACTAATGTTTGTGTCCCTTAAACTAATTGGTCTGGGTCACCCCATGGTTCAGAGTACTGTTGCTCAGCCTGGAGTGAGGCCTAGCTGATATGTCCACACTGCTTTCCACACTTCCCAGGCTTGCTGTGGTACCAATTTAGCGCCACACTCACTTGTGTCTCTGGGAACAATGCAGTTGCAGTAGCTTCTTCCAATAGCTGCTTCCTTTGTTCTTTAAGGTTGCTCTGCCACTATTGATTTTTCCTGTTTCTAATTTTTGTGTGAACTAATGCTTTCCTTTCTGATAAGTAGTTCAATTTGATAGAAAGTGATGGATCCATTTTATATTTCCACCATATATTCATTGGTGGAATGAAACTGATACTCTTCCATATTCTTGTCAGTGTTTAGGATGGTGTTTGGTTTTAGCCATTCCTTAAGTATCACAAGGAAACAGATTATGGTTTTTAACTTATGTTCACCTAACTCTAAAGATACTGAGCATCTTTTCATATGTTTATTGTAAGAAAAAATGTATTCTTTAATGTTGCTGGGGGGGGGGTCTGGAGCAGGGATGCAAATGTTCCATTTAATGGCAAAGAGAGACAGAGGGTGAAATAAAAATGTATGATGCTGGCAGCAGTTTAACAGTCAGTTCAGCAAGCAGAGAGGCAGCTTGTTTCTGGTCTTAGAGTATCGGGCTGATGGGTAGTAGACTGTTCTGGATGCCTGTCCCTTGGTCCCCTGGCCAGCAGGCTCTCCCCTGGGCTCCCCTTCAGGTTCCCCATCCAACCATCAGGGCCTCCCTATGCATATCACAGATTAGTTCACTGACAGTTGCGTTGAATGGGGGGGGGGTCGTTTTATATACTTAAAACTATAGTAGTACAGTTATTATGTCTGAATTCCTACCTTATTTGCATTTCTTCCTTGAAGAAAAGTATGATCAAGTATTTGACCATTACAGTTTTTATTATGGGATTTGAGGCTAGTACATGTGCATGTACATATATAATATAGATTTATTTATCATATGACTTCTAAATATCATCTCAAGCTTTGTCTCAATAACATGTTTGAAAAAATTAGTTATTATTTTTTAGCAGTGTTTACAGGTAACTTCTGGCTCTGTGCTCAGGATTCTAACATGGTTCAGACATTGTTTCCATTGAAATAGCATTGAGCTAAAGTATTGCACTTTTTGTATTTGTTTGGAATTTTTGAGGGGAACACTTCATTCTTCATTCACAAGCTATAAAAATCCCTTCAATGTGATCAAATAATGCCTTCTACTATTATTTTTAGACACATGAGTTTTTGGTCATACCCAGTGATGCTAAGGTGTTACTCCAGGCTATGCACTCAGAAATTGCTCCTGGCTTGGGGGACCATATGGGATGCCAGAGGATCAAACCAAGGTCCGTCCTGGGTGAGCACATGCAAGGTAAATGCCCAACCACTCTCCTATCCTGCTGGCCCCAACATACTTCTTTATTTAAACCTCAATAGGTACAAAATGAAAGGAACATATTTTCCTTCACACAGTCTATCCTTAGAGAATAAATTGGATATCTCCTACTTTATAAATAAATTCAGAATTTAGGAATAACTGTAAACTGTTTCTAACTTTCTCTTAAATAAGTATATGTGATATTTGTTGAGGAATAGCATGACATGTCACATTTGCTTAAGTACTACAACAATATAAAATAGAGTTCTTTAAGAAAACAAAATTGGAAATGTTACTTTAAATCACTTTCATTGCCATTAAAAGCCCAAGGTAGTAGTGGCTAACTTGTTCAATTTAAATAAGAGAAAACAAAGACACCATAGAGAATGGGCACAAAACTAACAAGTGGGAAGCAAATCTCTAATCTTTCTCCAAGCACAATCTTCTACAATAAACTATGTAGATACTTTTCCGTAAATGTGTTCTCTTCTAACTTCAATCCAATGTCTTCCCTTTGAAGAGGAAAAAAATGCACCATATCTAGCATTTATTAGGCACGAGGTAACATAATTCTCCTGAGCTCTGTTCTTGAATTTTCATTAAGAAATCTTTGGTTTGTTCTTTTGATATATTTTTGATATATTTTGAATGCTTAAAAAAATCTAGCAGCTATGCAACCAAATAATCTTAGTCCATTCATTTTCTCTCTGACACCTATTCTACATAGATTTATATAACCCTGTGTCTTTTTCATGAATGTGGATACTTTCCAATTTGCTTGTTCTATTTAAAAAATCTTTTTCTGCCGAGATTTTCCCTATTACATTTTCCTTTTTGTTCCACACACATCAACATTCTCATCAGCACCAGTGCCAATGAAAATGTAGCATGAGACCAACTCACAGCTGGTTTCCCACCAGCCCACCTATAGAGAAGACCACAGTTTCTTGATCAAAAATACATTTGTAGGCTAAGACACAGTGGTCATAGAAAATAATAACAGTTTAAGTCTTCTCCAGCTATCTATCTAAAATGAGGTCTTAAGTTGCGAATGTAATATATATCCAAATTTGTTTAATATGCTTCTCACAAGGGAAGAACTATACTGAATTCTCTCTTCTCTGATTGTGATGAAGATGAAATAGAAAGAGGGGGAGAAAAGCTTGCTATTTTAGGTCTGATGGTAGCTATATTTGGAGAGAAATCTTGTGTTTTATTGGAAGCTAATTTGGGAGAAGATTACAGTGCAAATTAAGAATAACTAAGATGGAGGGCATTAAGTACAAGAAGCTCAAAATACTATTTCCATCTATAACTAGTCAAACTAAAAATTAGAAACTCTTGGTATACAAGACATCTTTAGTGTCACTTTATTCTAGAGGATATTCTAGATACCATGAGACATTCACCAGGTTAAAACTTCCCTTCTCTTAACTAAGAAACCAATGCTTGCATTAAAAAATACCTTAGATACACTGGCATAAAGGAAATATTCTGTGATGATAAATGAACAATAATTTACCACCTGAAGAAGGAGCCATGCTGCCACCATACATTTTTTTTTTCAGGATGGGCAGGAAGAACTTTGATCATCAATATTTTCTCCTGACATACTGTGGCCACCTGTTATTTTCCTGGCATGTGATGGAAAATAAAAAAAAATTTGCCATGCCATTACACTCCTAAATGAGATTTAACACTATATAAACATTACTTGATTTCAGAGGACATAGAACACAGGAGGTAAAACAATTTTACATCAGTAAGATAATGCAATGTGGGTTAATAAGAGATGTGGGTTATATCGGATGATACTGATTATAGGGTCTAATAAGATAAACCAAAAAATTTAAATTAGAAATATCATTTTAAGCAGTGAAATCAACAATAATTGGGACTATGTCAATCTGAATGATTTCTCTGCAACAAAATAACCAACAACAAAATTAAAAGGCAATCTGTCAAAGGAGAGAAAAGAGTTGCAAATTATATATAAGGGATGGGATTGTTACAAAAAATATATGAAGTACTCATACAACTCAATAGCAAAATAAAGAATTTAATTTAAAGTGGACAATATTTCATTGAAAGTTTTTGAGAAGACATAATAAGCAAGAAATACACAAAACAATATCTCAATATCATGAAACATCAGAAGAATCAAATAAAAGCCACAAAAAGATACTACCACATACCTATGGAATTATTATTAAAAAGGCAAATAAGAATGTGGACTAAAGAAAACTCACTATTGGTAGAATGCAAATTGTGTAGCTGTTCTAGAAAATAGTATGAATCCTTCAGGAAATCCAAAATAAAACCAAAAGAATAGCTGAATTATCTGACCAACAATGCCACATTTGAGTATTTATTACAAACAGACATACTCACACACTCCTACTAAACCCCAAAATATTTGTTGGAACATTATTTGTATGATTCAATATTTAGAGACAGTATCTACTCATGAATAATCAGGTAAAAAAATTATGAGAGGCCAAAGGCACATGAAAAAATGCCCCACATCACTAATCGTCAGGGAGATGCAAATCAAAACAACTATGAGGTACCATATCATGCCCAAAGACTGGCGCACATCACAAAGAATGGGAACAAGCAGTGCTGGTAGGGATGTGGAGAAAAAGGAACTCTTATCCACTGCTGGTGGAAATGCCATCTAGTCCAACCTTTATGGAAAAAAATATGGAGATTCCTCCAAAAACTGGAAATTAAGCTCTCATATGATTCAGCTATACCACTCCTAGGGGAATACCCTAAAAACACAGAAATACAATACAAAAATCCCTTCCTCACATCTATATTCATTGCAACACTATTTACAATAGCCAGACTCTGGGAACAACCAAGATGCCCTTCAACAAATGAATGGCTAAAGAAACTGTGGTACATATATGCAATGGAATATTGCACAGCAGTCAGGAGAGATGAAGTCATGAAATTTTCCTATACATGGATGTACATGGAATCTATTACACTGAGTAAAATAAGCCAGAGGGAGAGAGATAAATGAATAATAGTCTCACTCATCTATGCATTTTAATATAAATAAAAGCATTTTTGAAATAATTCTCAGAGACAAGAGAGGAGGGCTGGAAAGTCCAGCTCATGACATGAAGCTCACTACAAAGAATGATGAGTGCAGTTAGAGAAATAACTACTTTGAGAACTATCCTAACAATGTGAATGAATGAGGGAAGTAGCCTGTCTTGAGTACAGGAAGGGTGGTGGTGAGGAGGGAGATTCGAGACACTGGTGATGGGAATGTTGTTGCACTGGGGAAGGGGGGTGTTCTTTACATGACTGAAACCCAACTACAATCATATTTGTAATCAAAGTGTTTAAATAAAGATATTAATAAAAAGCAACATTTTTTTTTATTGGTTTTGGGGTCAGACCTGGTAGCTCTCAGGAATTACTTCCAGTTCTGCCCTCAGAAATCGCCCCTGTCAGGCTCGGGTGACCATATGGAATGCCGGGAATTAAATTCAGAACTGTAAATAAAAAAAGAAATTATGAGAGTGAGAGTGAGTGACAGTGAGTGACAGGTGGAAGAATATTATTCACTCATACGCAAGAAAACTTTCATTTGCAACAATAAGAGTAGAGCAGATTAAGTTAATTAAGTTAGTCATTAGGAGAGTGACAAATGCTATGTTATCTCACATATATAAAATCAAAACCAAACTAACAACCTACAGAGAACTTATTGAAATGTGAACAGTAAGGGTTGTGTATGTGTGTGTTTGGCAAGAGCTGGGGACAGAATGGACAAAAAGAATTAAATAGTGTTATTTCCAGTTATAAAATAAGGATGAGTGTACATAATGTAAAGCACAATGGTTATAGTTAACAGAGTATGGCATTTTGCAAATTGCTACAAGAATAGTTATTAAAAGCTCATATAAAAATCTTTGTGAGTATGCATAACAGATGTTAAATATATATAGGTAAATAATTTGAAATATGCATTTATTTAAGTCATAACATTGTCTATCCAAAACTTGTTGACATTAATTTCAATAATAGTTCAATAAAATTAATTATAAAATTCTAGAAATTAAGATAATATATATTAATATATATATTAATTACAGAAACTAGAAACTGAGAATTTGATACATTTGCAAATGTTAATGTTATTCTTTACATTTTCAAAAACAAATATTAAATACATATTATACATATTTTCACTTAAGTATCTATCAAAGACAGATTTCTGTGCCATTAATTGTCCTTGATCATATGTTCATTAATTTCTCTCAATTTATCACATTTAATAGTTTTATATAATTTTTCCTCTAGTATATTTCTAGTTTTAACAAATATTAATGGTGGGGCTGGAGCAGCAGTAGGAGGTTTGCCTTGCATGTGGCCAATCCACGACAGACCTTGGTTTAATCCCTTGGTGTCCCATATGGTCCCCTAATCCAGGAGTGATTTCTGAGCACATAGCCAGAAGTAACCCCTAAGTGTCACCAGGTGTGGCCCCAAAACAAAAATAAAAAAAATAACAGTGGGGAAACTAATAAAACAGCATGTTAGTCTCTTGTCTTACATAAGGCCAACATGGGTTCAATCCATAGAACTTCATATTGTCTCCTGACCTCAGAAATGATATTTGAATCTAGTGCCAGAAGTAAGTACAGCCTGAGCACAGTCAGGCTTATAAACAAAAATTACTAATAATATGAAGATTTGACCCTCTGAGAAATTTCTTTGTTGCTATTAATTAATCTTAGAAAATATTCAAAGCATCAAAATTTGAGGGCTTCTCTATATAATATAGAATATAATATTATTTTTTAAGTGGACAATTTTATTAACAAAATTTTTGATCCTTGTACCCCACATTGTAAAATTGTTTCAAGCAATTTAAACTTAAGTTGCTTGCAATAAAATAAAAATTAAAGGTATTTTTACCTTAGGAACACGTGTGTTCCAGAAAGCAATTTATAATTCAATTATTCTTTCCTTAGAACAGTATGTTATCCATGCTGATACATCTTGTCATTGATTATTTAGTCACACAAATATTTTAGAGAGCTTTCTTCCTAGGAAGAATGGTTGAATTTATATTATTGTTAGGAAGATTATTCCTAGCTATTTTAGAGTGATGAAGAGTATACAAGAGGGAAACATTTATTGTAGCTGGGTCCTTTATGCCCCAGGCCTATGCACCAGTTTGCCTTCTTCCTATCAAGTACAGATGCTTGCATTGTCTTGTACACTTGAAGATAGCACATGAGAGACTCTCTTTTGTCTCTTGTCAGGTAATGCTACTCTATAATGTCAATTAGGCAATTTAGATTATATGTATAAAATTGAATATGTAATGTAATTTTCAGAAGACCTTGCTTTGCTCCCTGGAACCATGTATGGTCCCCTCAGCAATACCAGGAATATTCACTAAGCACAGAGCCAGGAGTTAGTACTGAGTACACTTGAGTGTGACTTAACCTTTATCCCTCATGTTATTGATCAAATTACACTAAGAACTCACACCTTTCTTCCTTTATACACTAAAATTTTCCAAAGCCTTGACTTTATTCTCTAATTCTTCTTCTCCATGTTGTATTATATAAATGGGCACAGGATCTCCTTAACGTTGAAATCTCATTTGAAGCCTTTCTGGGTCAGAGCTAGAGAATTTTCCTATTATCGACTTTTGGATTCTATCTAATGTAGCTCCACTGCTGGACATTGCAATGACCTGCTTCACGATCACTTCTGTCATTGAATTGTAAGTTTTTCATAAAGTACTGAATCTTGAATACCTAAAGCAGAGTTTGGGGGATTTATATAACCAATGCATATTGCTGAATGAATTTTGAGTCTTGAAAAATGAGCAGAAGTTCACAAGTTGTTAGGAGAATATTCTAGGCATAATAAAAAATTCAGAATATTCAAGGTCATAGAGGAAGAATAATCTTCACAGACCTATTAATTACCAACCATTATGTATGGTAGGAATACAAGATTGAGATGTGATGGAGGGAAATAAAGTTAAAGTATTCTATTTTGAGTCATTAGGATTCTACTGTTTCACACAAAAAAGACAAAAATACACTCTGTTTTTTAAACTAAATTGCCCATAATGTGTAAGAAATACTAACAGAATGAACACTGAAGTGTTCAAGTGAACAATGAATTTTTGAAGTGACTATACAAGGTTACTGGCAACCCTTGTGTTAGAGTAGACAAAAACTTGGAAGCTATTGTACTAGAACATGTGTGAGATAGAATTATAGATTTAACTCATCTCTTTGAACACAGAGAAAATATATAACTTGTCATTGTCTGGCAGGATGCTAACATATTTAGACTTTTAATATGTTAAAATATGAAAGGTAGCCCCAAAAAGAAAAAAATCTACTTAAGTAGAGTTGACAGATTAAAGAAAAAGGATGATAGTATATAAAGATGGGGTTAAAGAAAATTCTGTTTCCTAGTTAAGGTCATGCAGTGAACCATGTTTCCAATAACTGAAATAAGAACTTCCAGAAGGGTACATGTTGTATGTGGTATTAATGAGGATTAGGTTCAGTTTTTAATTTTAAGTATCCATGTAATACCTGGATGGAAATGTTGTTTAGGTGACTGGAAATATAGAACTGGAGCTCAAAAGAGAGGTCCAATTTAAAGACAGCCAGCCATTAGGGGCCAGAGAGTAACACAGAAGGTAGAGCTCTTGTCTTGCATGCAACCAACTTGGGTTCAACTCTTAGTAACCCATATAGTTCCTCAAGAACTGTCAAGGGGGCTGGAGAGATAGCATGGAGGTAAGGCATTTGCCTTGCGTGCAGAAGGTTGGTGGTTCAAATCCCAGCATCCCATATGGTCCCCTGAGCCTGCCAGGGGCGATTTCTGAGTATAGAGCCAGAAGTAACACCTGAGCGCTTCCAGGTGTGACCCAAAAACCAAAAAAAAAAAAAGAGTATTTCTGAGTGCAGAATTAGGAGTTGCCCTGATCACCCCTGGGTGTGGCCCAAAACAAATAAGTAAATAAAGATAGTCATCAATATAGATTAAATTGTCAAGGTATTACTATAGATTAAAAATAAATGGGTGTGGATATAAATTTATAGACAAAAATGTGCAATAAGTGAAAAAAGATCGATATCAAACCCAAAATATACCAACATTTCAGCATCAAAAAATGGACACCGAACAGTTATTGGGCACTAGAAATGAATAATAAAACTCAGATAATAACAGTGCCTTATGTTCAAAAGGGAGAGGGTCAAGAAAGCAGTGATTTACTATTTCCTATTCTATAGGAATTCTTTCCTTTTTTAAAAATTGATATCTTTATTTAAACACCTTGATTACAAATACGATTGTAGTTGGGTTTTAGTCATGTAAAGAACACCCCCCTTCACCAGTGCAACATTCCCATCACCAAAGTCCCAAATCATCATAACAATGTGAATGAATGAGGGAAGTAGAAAGCTTGTCTTGAGTGCAGGGGGTGGGGGGGAGGGGAGAAGGGAGATTTAGGAATTCTTTCTTAAGGGCAGTACTCACAGAAGAAACAGAAACTGCTATAGGTATTTAAAGCAAGAAGTATCAACTTTGAAGATGCAGGGAATTAGATGCTTCAAAAGCAGGTAGAAGTTGGAAGGTCTGACTCAATATATTCCGAGCTTTTTAATCAGTAAAACTCAGCCATGCCGGAATAATGGCAGCTCCAATACCTGGAGTGACTGGTTTGTTATGGAAAGAGGAATGGAACAATGACACAGGAAGTATTGTTGCCTAAGCTCTGCCACAAATGGCATTACATTTTCTACTCTTTTTTTATTTGACAAAACAAAGCAAATGATTCTTTTCTTCTTTGACCCCAGGGAATCAAAAACATTCTGCCTTTCTATTTGATGAGATGGAGGGAAGTATAGCAATCATGAGCAGACTTAATGATTTCTCGTAAGCTACTTAATTCTTTATATTTCATTTTTTAATCTAATAATTCTAGAGAGTTGTATCCACCTTTTTAAAATCGTTCTGGGTAAATTAATTATTGCACACAAGAGGCTATAAACCATTGTTACTTTATTGCAAATACCAAATAATTGTTAGGTATTGTTTTATTTTCTTTCTAAATTATATTTATTCTTTTCTAATTTTATTTAAATATTGTAGTCTGCAAAATTGTTCGTAACACAGTTATTTCAGGAATTTAATATTTCAGCACCAATTCCACCACCCGTGTCACCTTCCTTCCACCATTGTTCCCAGTTTCCCACCCTTCCCAAACCTACCCCATTAGTAGGTATAAATAATTCATTTTATATTTTTTGTTACAACAAAATGGTAAGTGTAATTAGTAAAATAAAATGATTCAGTAAAAATAATTTGAAAATTGGTATATCTCACAATGGTGTTACAAAATTCATAATCTGAGGGTTTACTGATCTGTTTGTTGCTATTTGATCTTTCTGTTACTGTTTTGGGGCTTATTGAGTTTAGTGGGCTTCTCTGCTAGTTTCCCATCTAATTCCTTCTGCTCCAGCTGAACTGTCAATATGTGTGGCATTTGAAGTTGTCACAAGCTTCAGGAACCACAAAACTGGTGGCACGAACCTTTGGTTACCTGAGAGTTTCAAACACTTGATATCTCTTTTGAGATTAGTCTTGAAGCAGTAAAGCTGGGCCACTTAGATGCTGAGATTGTGGGGTGTGGGTGTGGTTATCTTGGAAGAGATGCCAACCAATGAAACTCCCAGGTACACCAGTTTTGAAGCTGAAAACTCTGGGGCCTTCTTGAATTTGGGCAAGCAGTACCCTCACAATCCCTGTACTACTGGATGCACCCCCCCAACACACACACCCCACAGCTTCCAGAATATAAATGGCTCAACGTTACCTCTTCACAACTACCTATGTACTCAAGTCTAAGCTGACCTGAGTATAAGCTGACTCCCCTAATTTAACCCTAAAAACCTGGAAAACTTAGTGGCTCGAGTATAAACTGAGGTGGAAAATGCAGCAGCCACTGGTAAATTTCAAAAATAAAAATATAGACTCAAAACATGGGGCCAGAGTGGTGACGCAATTGTAGGGCATCTGCTTTGCACGTGCTAACCTAGGATGGACCTCCTTTGATCCCCCTGCGTCCCATATGGTCCCAGGCCAGAGCAATTTCTGAGCACATAGCCATGAGTAACCACTGAACATCACCAGGTATGGCCCCCACAACCAAAAAATATATATAACATATATATATATATATATATATATATATATATATATATATATATATATATATATATATATATACATATACCCAAATAACTACAATGATTCAGGAATCAGTAAGTTAAATGTTTTCCAATACTTATTGCTAAAGAAAAACTGTCACCTAGTACTAATAACTTTAAAACTTTAAAGTGCAGCAAACCATAGTTTAATAGGTAATCAAGCTAAATCACAAGGTTAAAATCCTTCAAAACTGGATCCCTCCTCCTCCTCCGCTGTATGTCCAAACAGAGCTTCAGCTGTATCTGAGACATTGTCATCATCACTGAGTTCGCAGATATCATCATCACTGCTGCTGGTCTCATACAAGCGCAGAATATTGTGAGTTAAATAGTTAAATGGCATCCAGTTCAGTTCAGCAGCCTACCTCTTTGGCTCAGCCTGTGGATTGAGCTGAAGTACTGTCCCCCTCCAGCAGACGGCAGAAGACAACTGGAGACTATGTGCATTTGATTTGGAGCACATCACCAAATCAAATAACCTGTATGACCTGCGTATAAACCAAGTTTGGGTTTTTCGGCACAAATTTTGTCTAAAAGCTCGGTTTATACTTGAGTATATAGGTAATCTTAGAAGAGACATTAAGCTTATGAAACTCCCAGGTATATTTTCTAAGGATGGGGGGAAAGGCAGGCTGTGTCAATCCCCCATCCCTCATGACAAACTCCCAGCAACCACCTATCATAACCTTCTTTCTTTTCCATAACTTTTTTCTCCTATAATTCTACTCTTTTAACTCTTGTCTTACTCCATCCAACTCACATTTGGTTCAGGTCTACTAGTACATTCACTTTCCAAATAAGAATATCTCATCTCTCCACTTCCCCATCTACAATTCCACCATCAGGAAAGCAACACTTTCATCTCTTGTCAAAATAAGTCAGATTTTTCTCAAAAGATGACAACTATGGGAGGTTATAAAATTAGATTAAGTAATTGCTTCTGTCCCCTATTTTCCCTGATGGTTAACAATAGTTTGACTATAGCAAACATTAAAAAGCAATTTGGATCAAATTGATTTCTTAGTTAGGAGAGAGACTTGAGTTTCCAGTCAACTTCAAATGCCTTTAACTCCATATACTCATGGCAGCATCTTTAGACAGGAACGAATGGTTGTGACAATCTTCCCACTTCATTCAACTCTCTTTCTGAACCATTGAAACATATGTCTCATGAACCTGCTTCTGTCTTCTGTATGAGAGAAACAGAATCCATCACAGCTGCAGCCTAGATAGGGAAGAGTCCTGAGTACAAACAGCTGTCTCTGCTCTTTGCATCAGAAAATGGAAAGGAATTCACAGAGCTGCAAAGGGTCAGAGCAGTGATTGAGACATTCCCCCTGAGCCAGGAACTCATAGTTTCTTTCCCTTCCAGACTCTTTCTCTGAACTTTTAGCTGAATAGCAATTTCAGGCATGCTAGGTGGTCCTCACTGTGACCTAGGATTTTCCTCCTTCCCTGTCTTTTGGGACAAGGATACTCTCCTGGGAATTCCTGACAGCGATGAAAAGCACCCGGTAAGCAAATATTCCTTTCTGGCTCTGACCACACATGCTTAAAGGAAAGATAGTAATATTTTTCTCCACACTGCAATCGGCTCTCGAATATATTGTCTGGCTGTCTGAAACTCCTATTGCTTGGCTGAGGAGTGTTTTAGAATGAATAGCACCACTGGCTATTAAACTGTCATCTGAACCTTTTCTACCAACCTCCTGAAGATTTGAACACTCTACCAGATTATTTTATGCATAAGTCCGGTGCCAGCATGCTCTCTGGTGACATTAAAAATCATAAAAGTCTATTGATTGAGACCCATAAATTAAACATTTACAATATCACAAATATACATTTGATGAGACTCTGTAACATAAATGATCCTTTATTTATTTTAGTCTTTTAACTGAAATTGTCAAAAGTACAGCAACTAACACTAAGAAGACAAAAATATCAATATTTTTGTTTGGTTTTCGATCATACTCATCAGTGCTTAGGGCTTAGTCCTAGCTCTGTACACTGGTAAGATTCCTAGCAGGCTCTGAGGATTCTATGTGGTTCAAAGATCAAACTTAAGTTAGCCTCATGGTAAGAGCCATACCTGCTTTACTATCACTCCATTTTCAAAAATATCAACATTTTCTCAAAATTTTGAAGATCAGGAGCTGGAGTGATAGCACAGTCATAGGACATTTGCCTTGCATGCTGCTGACTCAGGACTAACCTGGGTTCGATCTCCAGCATCCCATGTGATCCTGGAGCTTGCCAGGAGCAATTTCTGAGTGCAGAGCCAGGAATAACTCATGAGTGCTGCTGGGTGTGGCCCAAAAATCAAAATAAAAAAAAACCCAAACAAAGAAAAACACCAAAAATTTGAAGACCTCCTATTGCCCACAAAAAAGGAAAGAAAATATTACAAATACAGTCCAGGAACCCTCTGCCAATAATTTCTTCTCCTTCTCACATTCCTTTCGTACCTCTACTTTTTACCAAAAGTAATTGCTAGTCTAATCAGATGATGATAATTTATTCATAAAATGCATTCCTTTGATATTTTAAGTATATTAAAGAGTACTATTCATTTTACACCCTGTTAACTTCCATTAAAAAACAATTCTTTTGAGGGTTTATTTAAGTTGACATGTGTTGAAACAATAAAATATATTTTACCAGTTAAATATAATATCATGAATTTATTATAATTTATTCTTCTCATTTTTGTTTTGTTTTATTTTATTTTGGGGCCACAGTTGAGTAGGTTCAGGCCTTTCTTCAGGGTCAGAACTCAGGGGTTACTCCTGCCAATATTCAAGACAGCATATGTGGTATAAACTATGGAATTTAAGTCTCCTGAATGCAAAAATAACACTCTAGTTTTGCTTTGGTTTATATGCCCAGGTTTTAGTGGTCTTTTTAAGTAGGAAAGAATGAAAGAGTGATGTGAACAGTTTGGGGGTAGAAAAGCATTGAGTTCAGTAGGAGATTAGGGGCTTAGCCAAGGGCATCATAATGAAGGAGGCTGCCTCATGGAGTGCTGGGTGGATGCGAAAGCACACACACAGTAGCCTATTGACAGGTGACACTCCAAGTCCTTGAGCTTTGAGCTATATGCAGTCCTTTCCATTTTTGATGACTATTTATACACTTAAGATTTAGCTAGTGAGTATATTTCTGCTATAAGAATTCTTTTTTTTAAGATTTGTGCTCAGGTGCTTTGAGAGACCACAAACAGTGCCAGAGATTTGATGCAGTAAGCATATTTACATATTCTTTCTTGCCAATAATGTGAGAATTTTCAGGACAGTGTTTATTAACCTTTTGGCAAGGGTCCCCAGATTTATCTATTACATTTTTCAAAAACTGAGAGAATGCTTAACAGATACATATCAAATAGAACCATTCATGTGGATTTTCTGGCATTTTGTTATATTCTATTCTATTCCATTGTATTTCTTTCTAAGTTATAAGACTGATATATTAAATTTACTCTAATAACCAATAATGAAGTTTGAAGATAATTAGATTATGGTCAAGTCTGGGGCCTAATTTTTGAGAGTATGCATATTCTCAATATTACTGAATATTTCCTGTTTATTAAATAATAAGGTATATCTACACTTAGATATAAATATAAAAATGTACATATTATAAATTTATTTGCCATTTGATGTCTTATGCATTATTTATTTATCTAGTAAGTGAATTTTCAAAATTTTGCTTAATTGTTCTTTTACTCTATGTGTATTTTATTATGTGAAATATTAAATTCATTATCAAATTAGTACAATGTTTTATATGATTTATTTAATTATCCAAACTTTAAGATAATAAATATTTTCACTAAGTGTCATACAAAAGAACTTCATTCCATGTGTAAAAATTTATATATATCATTTTCTAATTTTAGATATATGTTTATCTGGAGCTTATATTTTACTATCCATAACATTAAGATTAATTAACATAAAGAATTATTTAAAAGTTCTTTTTAAGCGAACCAATCTTTCTCTATTTTTTTAAGTTTCATAGGAGTCAGCCAACTTTATTTCAGAGCCATACCCGCCATATGCATTTCCTCACATGGCTTCTATGCTAAACATTTCTTTTTTATATATATCTTTATTTAAATACCTTGATTACAAATATGATTGTAGTTGGATTTCAGTCATGTAAAGAACACCCCCATTCACCGGTGCAACATTTCCACCACCAATGTCCCAAATCTCCAGACTCTCGCTATTGTAAATAGCACTGCAATGAATATAGGTGATAGAAAAGGATTCTTTTGTATTGTATTTTTGTGTTCTTAGGGTATCCCCTATGAGAGGTATAGCTGGATAATATGGGAGCTCAATTTTCAGTTTTTGGAGGAATCTCCATATCACTTTCCATAAAGGTTGGACTAGACAGCAGTGAATAAGAGTTCCTTTCTCTCCACATCCCCACCAGCACTGCTTGTTCTCATTATTTGTGATGTGTGCCAATCTCTGAGGCATGAGATGGTAACTCATAGTTGTTTTGATTTACATCTCCCTGATGATTAGTGATGTGGAGCATTTTTTAATGTGCCTTTTGGCCATTTGTATTTCTTCTTTGTCAAAATGTCTATTCATTATTTCTCACAATTTTTTTCTTAGAATTATGTTTTTCACTGAATTTATTTTTTATATGTTAACAAACATACTACTGTTTTCTAAAGTTTTATATAAAATTTCTTTTCAAATTACATTGGTTCATGTTAAAAATTTATTTGTGTTAAAATTTTTTTTAGCATCAGCTTTTCTACTTCCATAGGGAAAGCACTCAATGTTGAATTGGAATTACACTAAACTTACAAATATAGTTAAGGAATTTTTCATATTTTAACCTTCAAATTTTCAGCCCATGCATGTCCTACAAGTGTATAAATGTCTGAGATATTTTGAACTTACTTGTATGTGGCAATTTGTGCATTTCACCAGTTAATCTGAAATCAAATTTTATATTAATAGCCTTATAGTGGGTTAATATGTGTCTTCCAAAATAAAACGTACCGGTCTTTACCAGTGTAGATTGCTTAAAAAAATTCATATTGAATTACAGTAGACCCTCAATATAGGTCCCAGATTCTTTTTATGAGAAAACTAAAAAATTTGGTCTAATGAACCTCAAAATGATACAGAAACAAACAACAACAAACCCAAATTGGTGGTAGTAGAAAGAGGAACTTATGAGACTCAGCCACAAAAACAAGACACCAAAATTTGATACTGAAGCGATAGTATAGTGGGAAGGGTTATTGCCTTGCACACAGCCAGCCAGTGATCAATCCTTAGCATCCCATCCCTTTCCCCAAGCACTGCTAGGAGGACATTCTGAATGCATTATCAGGAGTAACCCCTGACTTTAGGTGTGGTCCAAAAACCAAAGAAAACCAACTAAACAATAAGCACTGGTTTGATCATCTACCAATTGAAGCTATGGGAGAGGTCTAGAAAGGTTCTTTTGAAAGGTGGAGCCAACACTGCAAAGGTGTTGACTTTGGACTTCTTGCCTCAACACTGTGACAAAATTTATTTATGTTGCATTGTTGCAACCCAATGTGACATGTTACCCAGTTTGTAGTGCATAGCTACAACAGTAGAGGAATGAATACTCATTCCCCTGTTGGTATGTCCTCAGAGGATAGTTATGAAATGATGAAACAAAAGATGTGCTATAAACTAAGGTTTGAGAATGGACACTAATAGAAATTACCTGTATGAGAAGAGCCATAACCTCCCATATTTGAATCTGTGTATATTTGAGAAAGATATCTAACTAGCAGTAACCTATTTTTCCTTTATCTTTCTTACCATAAAAGATATTCCTTTTGTTAGGGAAACACATTTTATCATACACAGGTCCTATTCTAAGACTTTACAATAAAGTAATAACTATGTTCCAAACAAGTAAAGTAATACATTAACACATTAATTGACAGACATTTTATAAAGACTATATATTATAGTCTATCCAGACAAAAAGAATGAGTCTTACTGTAGAAGTATTGCAGATTTAGTAGTTGCAGTATTTTTTGTAGTTATGAACATGGATAGTGACATCCACCTTGTTATTTTTTATTCTTGTGTGTTTTTAGGTCAAACCTGTTGATGCTCAGGGGTTACTACGGCTTAGCACTCAGGAATTATTCATGGTGGGTCTCTTGAAACAATACAGAGTGTTAGAGAGATTTGAACTAAGGTTGACCCCATGCCAGACACACAACTTACCTGCTAAACTCTTTCCAATCACTCATTTTGTAATTTTTATATTAGATCTTCTATTAATTTTTAAAAATCCCTTTTTTCTTGATATGCTACTTTAGTAAAAGGGCTTTTTTCATTCTACATATTACTAATTTTATATTTTTTACTCATAATAAAAACATGAAGAAGACTATTACAAGGTATGATTATAGAAGATGAAAGTAAACACAAAATAAAAGTTGGCAAATAGGAACACCTTGTTACCCAAACTCATGATTATTGAAGGTTTTTATTTTCTCCAAATTTTTAACTATTTCATTTCTGCATGCAAGTAGCTGAACAGAATTCAAAAATCAATTTTCTGAAGAATTATTCTGGCACTAAAACCATTTTTATTGCAGTAGTTCTCTCAGCAATCATAAAATAACATTTATGCTTTTGAAATTTTCAAGAACAAAGTCACAAATTTGGCAAAAATAGTGCATGAAAAACTCATTTTCCATCTTTTCCTAGTGGAGGGACTTTATTACAAAAGAAACTGTGGAGACTCTACTTTCTCTTGTCAATAACTAAATCAGAGAAACAGCAAATAAAATTGTAAAAGCAAAGGCCATCTAACAAACACCTTATCTTTATGGACAGTTCTGTCTGGATCAGCTGTTTTCTGATTCTAATTAAGTTATATGTCAGCAGAAGTGAGAAAAGTAAAAGGATCATTTTTTTCTTGGCAACAATGAAACTTTTGTTGGCCAAAATTATGTGAATATTAAGTAAGCTTTTAAAAGCTTATGGTTTTTCTTCAATATAAGCCTAATAAGTTAAAATTGGAAATTTTTCCTGCCATTTCTACAAGACCTCATCAATCACCAGTTTGTTTCATCTCCCTCCCTCCTACCTCAAAGCCTCAAAAGGAAGATATTTGGCAAGTTCTTAAGGTTTAGTTAAAGTAACCACATTTTAAGTAATAAAGAGAAAGGATTTTTGCTAAAGGAAGTTTAATAAGATAGCTTCAGTTTACTTTTAAAACATGCCAAAGAAAGAACTATGGGTTTGAAGAGTGAGGAAAAAAAAGAAAGCCTTTGGACTCTTCATAATTGATGTCTGTAGACATGATAGCTTTTTGTTAGCATAAAAGCCTCAAAGACATGCAAATATAAGGAAAAAATTAAAAATCATCTTTCCACACACAGCCTACAGTTTAAACTGTAAATATATTGCACAACTCACTGAGGCAGAAAAGTAAGAGTTCTCTGAGTTATCAAAAATATTTGATAGGTAAACTTCGCACTCAAGTTAAATCACAAAACTATTCTCCCCTTATCTGTACAAACTATAGTAACAATATTCTATTAGTAACATTATGCTATTTGAATACAATTTAATATAGAACATGTGATAGAAGCTTTTGGTTGTCTTGCTTCTTTTTTCATAAGAAAAGGAAAGAACATGGAAGGCATTTGAATTGTTGTCATTTTAACAATAAATTAATTCACAAATCCAGTGGAATACTACACAGCAACGAGGAATGATGCAATCTGCAATTCACTTCAACTGGAAATTATATTAAATGAAATAAACCAGAAGGATAAATACATACTCTTATATGTGGCATTGTGATTAATTTTATGTGGCAAAGTAATTTTTTATAGGGAGGTTGCCTAGATCACCCTTTGCCCCAGATTATAATGTAGAGAAGGAAAGAAATTGAATTGAGTGGGGGAAGACAGATGAGAAATAACAGGGGACAAGAGTTAAAGGAGTTTCAGGTACACTGATGATGTTAAAGAAGGATAGAACTAAATATATAAATCACAAAGTAAACAACATTGAAATCATGAGACCCAAATTTTAATAACCAAATTTTAAAAGGTGCCTGTTAACACAACAACCTAAGAGTGGGGAGGTGTGAGGAGGAACCTGGGAATTTTGGTGGAGGGAAGTTTACTTTGGTGGTAGGATTGGTGGTGGAACATTTCATGTCTAAATCTTAACTGTAAATAACTTTGTTATTCATTGTGCTTTAATAAGAATAATATTATAAGAAGTTATTAAAGACTTAGATTTGATATCATAAATTAAAATATCTACTCTTACAGGTTCAGTGAAAATATTAGAAGTCATGGCAAAATATAAGGCACATTTCCTCCCTCAAAGACTTTATTATTTAAAATAAAATTATTATGGCAAAAACATTAAGGATTAAGACCCTTCTGCTAAATCTCTGGCTTTTCATTTGCAAACTCTCATCTGGATAAAGATGATAAAGAAATTCTGACTGTTTTTAGACTTCCAAATAAAAATATCATCCTCTTAGAAGATTGGGTAAAATATTTGGATTGCCACCTGGCTTCTTTTTTACTACATCTGTTTGTCTTTACAGTTCTGATATATTTTGATACTGAGACATCAATCAAAACAAACAATTTTTCTTTACTTTTTTGGCTGGAAGAAATTGTGTAGGATGAAAGTCCTACATTCACATTTTTTTCTATACTGAAAATGAAATAGTGACTCAGAGTCCAGCAACCTGAGTTCCCAAATTTGATGTCACCAAACAATTTTGGATAAAGTCATGACTTCCCTGTGGTTAGCTGATAGTGCAACATCAATTAATGATATGAAGAAAACATAATTGTTAGGAATGGAAGAGGTGAGAGGTCAAATTTTACATAGCTAGTTTGCTGATGATCATGAGACTAGGTTATCTAAACTTTATTAACCTATGTCTAAGACAAAGACAGTAATTTTACTTATTTGCAAGGGCTATCAATAACAAGTTACCAAAGACAATGTAGTTTAAAAAACAGACATTACTTCTCTCACAGTACTGACATATAGTATCGTCCTTCTCAGCACAGAGGATATCCAATATAGTCGGCTAACTACTGATGACTGATTCAAAATACAATAGTAAACCAGAAGAAGAAGCAGGGCTCATAGTTGGTCTCGGTTGCTGATAACTTGTATATTTTCTAATATCAACGACCAGTTTAGCACTGGGTACTGGGAGCATTTGAATTTAAATATAGCTACCTCACCTACCATCAGTACTCTGTTCTATGCTCTGTTCTATGACCAATTGTATATGAAGACAGAAGCTGGCTTACATAATTTTTATGTAATATCCTTATTTAATCATCATGATTACAAATATGTTTGTAGTTGAGTTTCAGTCATAAAAAGGAATACCTCTTTTTACAAGTACAAAATTTCCACCATCAATGCCCCCTATCTTCCTCCTCCCCCATCCCTGCCTGTATTTGAGACAGGCATTCTACTTCTCTCACTCATTAATATTGTCATGATGTTAATGTAGTTAATTCTCTTTGTGGTAAGCTTCATATCGTGGGCTGGTCCTTCCAGCCCTCATTTCTATTGTCTCTGGATATTATTGCAATAATATCTTTTATTTTTCTTAAATCCTATAGATGAATGAGATTAATCTGTGTCTATCTCTCTCCCTCTGATTTATTTTACTCAGCATAATAGTTTCCACATCCATCCATGTATAGAAAAATTTCATGACTTCATTTTACCTGAATGCTGCATAGTATTCCATTGTGTATATGTACCAGTTTCTTTAGCCACTCATCTGTTGTTGGGCATCTGGGTTGTTTCCAGATTATAGCTATTGTAAATTGGTTTATAAATGTAATAAGTTATTTTGCCCTCTACTTGGAAACTTAGTAGTGGATGTTCTTCATAGTAGTTGCTTTCTAGTGATCATTAACATAAAATAAAAAGTTCATCTATTTTTCTTCAATTCCCATAAAATCATACACACAGATCTCTGACCCAGATACAGAAGTTCACGTATTCTTTTAGTTTTTGACCAACCAGTGATGGCAATTTTTTAAAAATCAATATTATTCTCATTTGGGAAGGAAAAAAAGAAAGAAAAGGAAGGATGAGATGTAAAATAAAGAGAAAGGTTGAAATATTTTATCGTCATTTTAGGAAAACACAAACAAACAGAATGTATGACAGGTGAGGCATATCCTTTTATAGTTTGAAATCTACAAAGATTTTGATGAAAAAACGAAGTTTTATATGTATTATATTCATATTTAATAAATTCATTCAGCAAGACAAATAATGCTAATATTTACATTATTTAAAACATGAATTATCTGGCACATCTATAAATCATCTGCTCTGAAATATTCAGGAAATTAAAACACTGTGACAGTATTCCAAATAAAGTAATTTTAAATTCACAAAAGAAAGAACACTTCCTTGATTGTAAAATTCTAAAGCACAGAAGAGGAAGTAGAAAGAAGGAAGAGGAAGAGAAATAGAGAAATGATAAGGAAGAGAGACATGGTCAGATAATGTGGAGGACCTATTCTCATGTAGGACATATTTTATCTATATTCTTCAAATCACATTTGAAAGTACATATAAAATTTTCTTCCTAGGTCCATTTTGAACAGATTGAATGGAGCAAAGTTCTCTGCATTCTGCTTTTCAGCTTTTCTAGAATATTTCTCCAGGAAAAGCCCTACTTTAGTTATTAAATCAAAACTTTTATGTGATTGAAGATATGATTCAAGTGGCAGGGAATATATATTGCATTGCAAGTCCCTGGTACTACATTCCTGTTCTATTACTAGTACTAGATTTCTGATACCACATACCCCATCACTCACCCTTTCTCATTGAGTAAGGTCTGGAACTCTGGTCCCAAGATGCTTGGTGTGTCTTAAGCATGGTACTGATATAACAATTTAAATTTGTTTTAGCTATACAGTTATAATAAAGCTCAGTGTCCTTTAATATACTCACATGTAATAACTTTTTGTTTAAATGCCTCATAAAAGGCTAGAGTTCAGATATATGTACATAAATAAGAAAGTCTACATAAATTCAAATACTGCAATTTTGTCCCTAATTTGATTCCCAGCACCCCTAGAATAATTGAATCCTGATGTAGGAATAAGATAAGATGAATCAGTTATGAGTTGTCAATACTAGGTAAACAGGGAGACAGAAATCAGATTAATAGATTAGGATTATGCTTTAATAATGGTAGGATAACACTAATAGGTTTCAAGCATCTTTATTCCTCTCATCTTTCTTCTTCCTTTATTCCTTCTAAACTTTCTTCCTTTTTTTATTTTGTATGCTTTTGATCATTTTGCTACTTGAATTTAAAATGGAAAAAAAAATATATATATATATATATATATATAAAATCAAGAAATTGCTTGGAGATGGACTCAATAGAATTTGACCACAGTGGATGTTGGAATGGAGGTAGAAGAGAAAAGAAGATAATTCAAAGGGCATAAATTATTGTCTACATGCAAAGGCCCTAGTTTGATCCCAGACACCACAGAAACCTCAAAGCAACATTGGGTGACCCTCATGGCCTCCACCAAACCTTCATTTCTGCATAACTGGGCCCGATTAAGTATTATTGACAGTGACTCTATCCCTCTTGTTTACTATTACCTAAAGGAAAGAAAAATAAACAGGCAAATATAAAATAGAAGTCCATGGTTTCTTCCCTTGAGTATATGGTGGTATAATTGACTGAGGTTGATAGCAAAATAAGTATAGAGTTTTGATATCCAATACAAGAATGACATGCCCATTATATGACAGATTCACTCATATTTTTTTAAATCTCAGCACCTACTCACATACATCATTTCAGACTTTACTTCATAATTTTTGATATGGACTCAACTTCCCACATGATGGTAGAAAATAATTTCTTTTCATTCAAGAAATCCATTCAGTTAAAAACTCATTTTCTATAGAATAAATGTATAAGGTTATCTAAGAACTAAGAAATGAGCTAAATATCACAGTATATTTACACTAGGTCTAGAAAATCTAATTTTGGAATACTCCAGGATTTTGCCATAAACTTTCTTTTTATCTGATTTCGTCTCAATATCACAAAAGTATTATCTCAAATTTAGTTTGTGCAAAACTGACTGATCTTGCCTCATTGTCATGTTTTGTCTAAAGTTACATCCACCCATTTTTGGCCATCCAATTCTTTAGGATAAATAACTCATATCCACATACAGTCTTTACCAAACCTATTGATTCCGTCTTCAGGATATATTAAACATTTATTATTTTCAATATTGTTTCCTTGGTCTGAACTGGTAATGTATCAAATTTAGATTCCTGAAATAGCTCTCCAGACTATCTCCTTTGCCTATATTCTAAAGTCTATTGTTTAAACTCAACAGAGCAGCCCCTTTAAAAAAAAAAAAGTTCACTTTATGGTGTATGGAAGACTTCTGATTCGCCATGGATGGTAAAATCAGTCCTCTGTATCTAGAGATCTTGGTGACTGTGCAGTTCAAGGAATGGAGCTTATGATGAAGGCTTTCTTTGTGGTTCTAGCAGTTCTGCTTCTTTAGTGTCATTTTAATTCATCTTCTGTAGTTGGTGTTCTTGGTCATTATGTTGCTCCTAGGATGGAGCCTGGGACAGAGTCTTTTGTTATGTTTCTGGAAGACCCGTTCACTTGTGGTTGTCTCAGTCAGACCTCTGGAATTGGAGGTCTTGTTTGTTGAACAGATTGTAGACCAAAAGCTAGGTTAGAGCTTTTTGTTGTTGTTGTTGTTGTTGTTGTTGTTGGTCCCGGGATGCGTACTGTCTAGTCCTGGTTGTAATAACCAGTCATCTGTATATAGCAATCTTGGTTTTTGCACAGATCAAAGGTTGACATGTCTTCTGATTTTGTCTTACTGTTGGCTGGTGAGGAAGGATAACTTGCTCTTAGATCTAGTTGTTCCCATTTCCTCCTTGTCAGGTTATCAATTTAGAACTGGCGTTGGTTGGTGTCAGAGCAGTATTATGAATGCCCTGGAGGGGACTTGGTTCCTGAAGCTGTTGTGGAGAACTCTGTTGTTTCTGTCTGGGATCCAGGAGTCAAGGCTTTAGGTCGGTGCCTATTTCCCTGGAGTCTAGGTTGGTTCCCCATGACATACATTCAGGGTGGGAGATGACCCTGTGTTGTAAAAAAGTATAAGTTCTTATCCCTAGTAGATAAGAGATTGTTTTTACAGGTAAAATTTCCCCTATTTTTAATATGCCTTTGCAGGAAGAAGTGGTGCTACATTATATTGCTGGTGGATTTGGGAATGAAGAGAGAAGGAAACAGACCCATGACAAAAAATAAAAATATATATGCTCAGATATACTAAAGAAAAAAGAGTTTATTAAAAGAAAAAAAAGGATTAAATAAAAGATATAATTAAAGGAATAAAGTGGGGCCTGGAGGGATAGCATGGAGGCAAGGCGTCTGTCCTTCCTGCAGAAGGACAGTGGCTCACATCCCGGCATCCCACGTGGTCCCGCATGCCCACCAGGGGCAACTTCCGAGCACAGAGCCAGGAGCACCCTCCGAGCGCCGCCAGCTGTGATCCAAAGGAAGCACAAAACAAATCAAATCAAAAAACAAAAAGTAGAACAAAACAAAACAAAACAAAACAAAAAAAGAACAAGGGGGAAAAAAAGAAAAAGAAAACAAAGAAAAAGGGAGAAAGTGATACAGGAGATTATATTTGGGGAGAAACAGTATAAGAGGTAGTATTATATAGGTCTATACTTATGATGATAATATAGGCTTTCCCATTGTCTTTTGAGATTTCCTCGTGAGGTGTGGGCTCCACGCATGGAGGTCTTGGGTAGAGTAAATGATCATCCAAGGAGTCTATAGTTAATCCCATGACAGTATACTTCAGGGATGGAGAAACCCTGTATCTCCTAGGCCAAGGGAATTCCCTCTATAATATCCCCAATAATTACTATGCCTATGCAGGGGGGAAAAGAAAAAAAAAAGAAAAAAAAGCACAAAATAATCATTTTTCCATACATATATATTTTCCATATATATATTTATTGATTGACTATTTTTTGACGTCCTTATTTTGGTATAGATATTGAAGTTGATGTCTCCTTTTTTATTTTATCTTATCTTTCTCTTTGTTTTTGCACTCCAGCATGATTTAAATTCAGAACCGAGACTACTGTGTGGTGTTTCTCTTTATTGCTGTAGGGCTCACTGGATATTTAATTTGACATTTATTTTTGTATTGTTATGATGTTTCAATTACCTTTTTCAGTCCTCTCTCAAACTGAGGCTGATAGCCACTAGAAGGACTCCGCTCATTTTCAGCATATTTTTAATTAATTTATTTATTTAAAAAAAATTTTTTTTGCTTAATCTTTACCCTATTCTATTGCCTTTCTTTTTCTCAAACAAAAACCACATAATTCGATTTATCTAGGTTAGCCTCTCAAATAGAGGGAGAAACAAGGGAGGGCACCAGGACCAACCAGATGTATGACCACTGATAGTAAGCTAGACAAAGAGGGGACCACCTACTCTAGCAGCCTGGGGGGTGATGGTGGGGAATATGGGTTGCAGAAAGGGAACAACGAAGCGGGGAGACAAATTTGGTGGTGGGTATTCCCCTGATTCAATGTTAATATGTACCTAAAATACTAATATGAAAGATATGTAAGCCACTATGATCAAAATAAAAATTTAAAAAAAAGAAAAATATTCACTTTAGTCACTGCACTTCTCTGCTCAAAGGCCACTAATGGTTATCTAACTTGCTCAAGATAAAATATAGGCAGTCCTTAGATGTGGCTCTGTGGTAAAGTATATGCCTCACATTGATGTGGTCCTGAGTTCAACTGAAATACCTACCTCCCTCTCACCCCCACATGTTGATAAGTGTAAACCCTAGCAACAATGGGTGTGATGCCTGGCACCCTAACAAGTGAAATACCTCTACAACAAAAATAAACTAAAATTTATATACTAAAATATGGGAGATTTTTATATGATCAGATATACATGTAGAAAATCTGATCTATTTCAAGTCTTTGCTCAAACTGTTGTGAGTATTCAGTGGATCTTTTATTGTTTTATTTATTCATTTCCAACAACATATCCCCTTGCAAACTTGTTCTACAATTATGTTACCTCAACACTTATCACCTAACTTGTCATATAATTTTCTTAGGAATTGTGTTTATTGATGTTGTTTTTAATTTCTCTCACTTAGTTTTAAAATATAAGCTCCCTAAAGTGGGAGATACGTTTGAATTATTATATTTCTTACTTTTTTTGGGGGGATTGAGCCACACCCGGTGGCGCTCAGAGGTTACTCCTGGCTATCTGCTCAGAAATAGCTCCTGGCAGGCAAGGGGGACCATATGGGACACCGGGATTCGAACCAACCACCTTAGGTCCTGGATCAGCTGCTTGCAAGGCAAACACCGCTGTGCTATCTCTCCGGGCCCTATATTTCTTACTTGATTTGAGATATTGCAACAGTCCTTCAGCAGTCCTGACACGTAATAAGTGACTCAGTAAATGCTAATGAAGCCATGCAACCATTGACATTCTTTCCACAAATGTTTAATGCCCCCATTTGCAAAATAATTAGTGGCCAGAGACATAAAATACAATGGGTAGAATACAAATCTTACATCTTGTCCACCCAAGTTTGATCTTCAGTTTCCCCTAAGTATGCTCACTTAAAATAGGAATAAGCCCTGATCACCACCAGGTGTGGTCTCAAAACAAACAAACAAACAAAGATAACAGTCATATTTATAGAACTTGTTCAGTCACTGAAATGTGAACAGGATATGTATTATAGTGAGAAACTTTGACCAAAACTCCTTTTATATATAAATTGTTTACATATTAATTCATACATATCCATGTAGAAATTGTATAATGAGTTTGAGTTATGCTAATTTCTATTTACATCATTCTTCATCATAGGTTTCTGATAAGAATCTTCTCATATCAAACTAGTCATAAAACTTAGTAAGTTAATTCTAATTTTATTGGTTAATCTGACTCACAGAACCCACGCCTGAGATCTTCATTCTCAAGTTATAACATATGTAATGATTAGAGTGCATTTAAATTTATTAATATTTATGTTTATCATGTCTTCATGATTAAGGCAGAATATCTTGGAGGTAGATTTGACATTTAGAAACAAGGAATATTGGATGATGAACAAATAGTATTTTACATATTGCCATGGTCTCTGAAGCAATGAGCTACAGAGAGACTCTATGATGCTAGAATGAAGTTTATGACAGCCATTACCTAATGCACACAGCTGACAGAAAGAAAAGACAAATCAGATGTGAGAAATTATCAGTCACAGTGTCTCTGAACCTTGACTAGATTGGGATCAAGGTGTCATCAAATCAATTTATTGCTCCTCACAATGACAGTTAATCTATTAGCTAGCAGCAGATTGTTCATCAATATTTCAGATGATTACCATATAAGATCACTGAATTTTTAAAGAGTAAAAAGATGGTCAGAGATTTTTCCTTACTCTGCAAACTGTGATGAGGTTCTTAAAATCTAGAAAATGTTCAACTCAATTTAGATGAGTCCCTAGGAAGCCAGGTCCACAATAACCAGAGCATAAGGCCAATACCAAATACCGATGGGTAAATTTATTCATTTAACTCAATGATTGATACCAATATTTTCAATTTTAATGCAAGTAGTAAACTTATATTTTCATAAATCATTACATATATCTTATAAGTGGTAGATAAACATAAAATACTCTAGAAATCACAATAATGTGCATACTCCTAATCACATTTAATAAAAATGTCTGTTATAGTTCAATTATAGAATTACCACAGATTGCTTCTTATGGGTTGAGCTTCTTAGTCATAAGGCTTTGCAGACAATTACCAAAATCTTTGCTTAAATGAAAGAACAATTTTTTTAAAAAAAATTTTGGTGTTTTGGAATCGCATTCAGCAGTTCTCAAGAGCTACTTCTGGTTCAGTGCTTGAAGGTCACTCCCAGAGGTGCTCAACAGACCATCTGGTGCTCCAGTCACTTCTGAAAAGCATTTGTGGAGCCCATTAAGTTATCTCTCTGAGTACTATTCTAGTCTGGTTTTGTTGTTGTTTTTGGCCCACAGTTGGTGGTGCTCAGGGTATACTCCTGACACTGCATTCAAAGATCACTCCTGGCATGCTCAGGAGACCATATGGAGTCCTGAGGATAAAATTAGGGTCAAACTTGGCTACATACAAGGCAAATGTCCTACTCATTGTACTATTTCTCCAGCCAATATGGGTTAAATTTAAAAAACTAATTGTTGATGATAGGATGCAATGGGAATACTAATTTTAAAAATCCCAGAGTTAATTGTATTTATCTAAAAGTACAGAGGAATTGATGTGGATGGGTTACTAGCATATATAACTTTCTAATGAAAAGCATTGTCAAAAATTCTGTCCCTCCTTTTCTGTCTTCAACAGCCAGAAAAATACTCCCTGTTGTCCATCAATTTATGAGGGTTGTGAACTCTCTGTCACTATTTCCACTTTCTGGATTCCATCAGTCCCATCCTTTCCCATTACTACTCCAAAGGTCCAGAGAACACATGTGCGCAGACATATTGAAGCAAGTGTGAGAAAGTGGAAAGAAAGGATTTGTACTCAAGTGCTTTCCTCACCTCAAGCCAGACCTGAGAGTTCCAGCCCATATGGTCACCAGCAAATGTCATATTTATTCTGACCAGACATCATGGATTGTTGCATGTGAGTATAATGAGGGTTTTCCAGACCAGTCTCCCAAATAAGACTCTTCTATTTCTCCTAATGTTGATGCCACATCTGTGAAATGTTATTATATAATTGGAAACATTACTAAGATACAAAAGCCTTGGGAGCACATGTTTTTGCCTCCAGACAGTAAAGGTCTGAGAAAGGTTAAATGGCAACTAACTTTCCCATAATACACATAGGGAAGTGAACAAAGGACACACCTGCACTTGAAGGATGATCTACTGTAATTCTCAGAAATGTGGGAGCACCGAAAGCTAAATGACCTCTTTGAAACATGGTAAAATTAGGGTAGGGAAACTTCTAGCAAACTACTTCTCACCCAATCCTGTTTACCAAATAAGGTAACATTCCCTCTCGACTGGCCCTTTCAACATCATTTTGGGATGTCTTCTATATGCCTCATTTATGCCTCTGGAAACTAGCCCACAGTCTAGATAGAGTGTAGGGAATAGCTGTAACATGTGAACATTTTGCTGGCACCAGAGCTCATGGAGGCAAACAGCACAGTCACAGACAAGTCTGGGTGCCAGCCTCAGGGAGAACACCAGGGCCCATGCCACATACCAATGCATAGTAATCAGGACCAAAAAGAGAAAAAAAAACTTTTCTGTGCTTTTGAATCTATCTAAGATAAAGACTCTGAGGCAGTATATATATATATATATATATATATATATACATACATATATGTATATATATACATATATATATTACTCTTACTCTTACTATATATTTATATATATTCTACTCTTGAATTAGGGAAACTGTAGAACCAGAGGTAAAACTTCAGTTTCATCACCCTTAAGAGACAGTGTCTTTCATCTCCATGGGAGGGGTTATCGAAGAAGTCTCAGTGATGACTCACCCAACCCACTGTCTCTGTTCAGGGTTGTCACTGAAGGAGGCACTGTATACTGGCATATGCACACACACTCGGGTGACTTAAGGATAATGCAGCTTTTTTGTATGTAATTCTACTTCTGAATTCAAAGCACATGGTTAAGTTCTGACTTTTTTTAAAGCAGCCAATTTGTATGCTTGCTGCACACAACACTGGTTTGACTTAACTTGACTTTTTCTGGCTGAAAATTTTTCTCAGTTGCTGCCATCAATGGAAAACAGATTAAGAGACAAATTTCAAATGAACGCTTAAAGCCCTTTCTTGAAAGCAAGAAAACAGAAGGGAATGCTCTACCGGAGTTCATTCCGCAAAGCTTGCTGTCATCAACACCGGCTTTACTCCTCTGCGTTCACAGTGCATATTTAAATGGTGCTGAAAACGTGTGGGGTTATGAAAATGTGATAGAGCTCACCCCATGAAAATTTCAGGATCACATCACTTACTGGAACACAATGATATATTTCTGTACATAAATTACCTATGTGTCTGTAGATCAAATGTACCTCTCCCCTCAAAAATTTCCACATCATTATTGAGTTGTCTTTTCATACACTTAACCTGAAATTTCCATTCAGTCAATATTACTCATATTGCCCACAACTTCAAAAGACTAAAATCATTTTTATTGTAACTCTCTATTTTTCAATATGAGACCAAGAATAAATGTGGTTATATTGATTCCTTACAAATGAACCTCAAGCCTGATTTAAATTGAAGAGAGAGCTGAAAGGTGGGAAATACAATTAATGATAATTTTCAATCCAAGATATAATTGACTTTTAAGGAACATTGCAGACTCATTTTCTAAAACTCAAACAAAACTGAAATCTTACCTGTTTACTCTTCTTTCTAAAAACCTAGAAGCAGCTTTATGTAATCCCTCTCCGCTGATTTATCTGTTCACCTTCAAGGTTATTTCTCTCAAAAAGTAAAAGTCACTGACTTTATTTTGGACTTCTTTCCCCCACTTTGGCCCAGAATTGTTGATGCACAAGTCATAATATGAATGGTACCAGACTGGACTCCATATTCACTATATGCTTAACCATCTCATTTTGAGGGTGTTGTAAATAGTGTAGTTATATTCCAAAAAGACTTTAATTTAGAGATTAACTATCATATATTGTGCAACCCTTTATAATCAGCATTGAATGACAACAAAGATTGTTTTAACCTCTCCTATCGTTAACATTAACACTAGACTTTCTCTGCTTACCTCTCAGACTCTGTTACCTCTCTTATTCCCTCATCTGCTTTTGTATAATTCCTTGGAAAGCTTGTCACTGTTGGCTTGTCCTCTGCCATATTGTATTTTTATTCCATGAAGGTTTTTAGAAAATAAAGTGAGATCAAACCTAATTTGGACCCTTTGACTCAAGATTCATAAATGGTATATCAGAACACAGAACAGAACAACTTTGTAACTAAATGCTTTTCTTCAGCAGGAATGACAAAATGGACTTTAATTATATATGGTGAATATGCAAAATATAACTATATACTTAACTAATAATTTTTATTTATTACTCATTTATTTACTCAAGTAAACAATTATTTGTTACTCAAGTAAATAAACTTTACAAGTTTCCCTAGAAGAAAACCCAGCTTGTAAACAGATTCTTGTACACAACAATCAAATACCAAAAAATCAAGTTGACCACTCTCTGACCATGGGCATGGTTTTGATATATGTCTGTGTGATTTCTCCAACATATATGTTGATTTAGCATAGTCATTATAAAATGCATTATACAGAATGCAATTTTTCTCAGATATTTCTTAAATTTTATTGAAATGTATGCTGTGTTGGTCACCAAATATATATTACCAAATATGTAATATTTCTGCATTTAATTTGTATCTATCAATGAATGGTCCTTGCATTCTAATCAATAAAAAGTATCCAAACATTCCAAAATATTTATCTTTATTATGACAAAAGTGCACTTAGTAACTTTGCCATTTTTCAGAAACAATCACCCAGGTGGCACTCAGGAGACTCGGGGACCCCACTAACAATTCTCAGCCAACCAGGTATTCAGATCAATGCAAGAGCCCTAGAGTATAATATTACTTAGTCCCTGTAGTACCAGGGACACTCCAGGTATTCCTGCAGTACTGGGGACCTCCAGAGCACACCCCACCAGTGCTCAAGATGCCTTAAGTTGAACATATATGACCAGGTGCATGCTAAGCATGAGCCTTAACTACTTTACTACCTCAGCCCTTAAATGAGTATTTAAGTATTGTGCAGAATGAAATTTCTACATTTTGACTTTTTTTTGTTTGTTTGCTGTTAGGCCACACCTGGTGGCACTTAAGGGTTACTCCTGGCTCTGCTCAGAAATTGCTCCTGGAGGCTCTGGGGACCATATGAGATGCCAGGAACCCAGTCCAGGTATGGCCCAAGTCAGTCACAATGAAGGAAAACACCCTACTACTGTGCTATCGCTCTGTTCTTGACAACAGTTTTTATTAAGCCATTATCAACTCTTTCCTTTCAGCAATTTTTAGTAAAGCAATTTTGGTAAAGCAGTCTTTACCAAAGATTGTGTGGTCCCTAAGCACAGAGGAAATGGCACTGAAAAGAGCAAGAAGGAAGTAATGTTTAACAATCAGCGGCTTATCGTATAATATAGCTACATTACTCCTTCTGCCTGGAAATTTTGAGAAATAAAAAAAGCTAAAGATAAAATTAACATGATTGATTTTATTTATTTAAGCTAATCATTTTATTCTATTTATTTTTTAACATATCTATATTCTAAACTTAACACCCAAAATGAGAATTTATAGCCAAATAGTTTCTCACTAATCTTTCACTAAAGAAATAGTTATTGAACAAAAACCTCATTGTCTTGCAAATCTGTAACTAAAATAACTTCCCAGCTGTTCCCAACCCTTGAACCAAATTCCTTAAATTTAGCATTCATGATAATTTCAATACTACTGCCTGTGCCCTAGATCCAAAGATTAAGTTCTGATATTTGGTTGTTAAGGAACTCTATAATTATGACAGATCTTGCTTAATAAAATATATTTCCATCACTTATTGTTATGAATTTGTTAGTAAACTCCAAACCTCTTCTCGTCAAAAATTTCCTATTTCTGTTTCTATTTATTTTCCTACTTATTTTCCTTTCCTTTTGTTCACCTTTCCTTTTGTTCCTTTCCTTTTGTTCAGCATTCTAATTCTTACAGGAATCCCCTTTATAATTTACTGAAATAAATCTGCTTTGAGTTTACCTGTTCTTGGTTTTATAATACAATGTTATTTGATTTAGTAGAGCTTCACATATTTATATGTGTTTTAAATTTATACATATGTGCCAGTCCTCTCTCCTCAAGCAGACTGTCATTAGAGATGGTAAAGAAAAATATGTGTATATATACACATATATGTATAAATATATATATATATGCATGTGAGATAAAATTTTCCTAACAAATGTTATACATGAAAAGAACTAATCTTTAAAAGATGCCAAGTGATTAAATTATTCACCTAATAGCAAACATGAAAATTTGCAAGACTAAAATGATCAATGGTTGGTCAGGATAGGCAAAAAACTATCTCAGAATAGAGATGAAGGACAGGAGGACCAGTTCATGGTAGAAAGATGCCACAGGAATAGTGAGTATAGTTATGGTACAGAAGGGTCCACTATGGCAACAATAGTTAGAACTGATAACTCTGGACAATAACCGGGTGTCAAATGATGATAATATGATATGCACAGTACCCCTTTTATTGACAGTAGTGCAAACCACAGTGTCTAAAAAGCAATAAAACGAAGAGATGTGGGTAAGAGACAGACAGCCATAAGATGCCTTCTCCAGAGGCATGCAGGGTGAAGTGTGGGAGGGAAACTGGGGACATTGTGGTGTGTTCACTGTGAGCCTGACAATCATGCACATCTTCGTAATCACAGTGTTTAATTAAAGGGTAAAAAAGAATACTCAAAACTTTAAAAGGGAGGAGAATAGTGATATGTATCCCATATAGTAATAATAAAAATAAAATTACTTATATTAATTTTGCAATACAAAGTCAGCTTAATACGGCAGCTAGAAGAATGATGAACATTCATTAGATGAGTCCTTTTTTGGTAGAACATTGTAGTAGCTCGAAGGCCACAAGGCAAATGAATATGAGCACTCATTGAATTTTGCTTTACTGCTTAATGCATTGTAAGCTGAGTAAATTACCTTCTGCTGAGTTCAGAATGATTTTCTTCTGCTGCATTATGTAATGCTAACTTTACCTTTCCCTGAGAGGATTCTATGTGATCAACACCAGAATACTTCTCATTCTTTCTGGTCTGCACCCTTGCAGAAGATGCCTACATTTTCCCAGGAGATCATGGATGCAGAAAGTGGGGCATTCAGAATATAAGTTCCGATGCCTGACAGGCGTGGGTACAGCACTCAGTGTTCCAACTAAATTTCAGGCCAAGCCCCCTTTTTAAAAGCTGTGCCTAAAAGCAGTCCTTCCCCATCACCCAGTTTGAAGAAGTTGGCAGGTGTTCAGAAAACATTTGGAGGGGTGGGATCACTCTGCACAAATGTTAAAGATGATCTTATTTGCAAAGTCTCCTTGCAGGAGCTCTATTCACTGCATAAAAGATTTTTGCCTTAGTTTGCAAGAATTTAAATGCTACCATTTTCTTTCAGGGGTACACATTTTACTTTAAATATGCATGCATTATTCATTTCACTCTAATTCCCCTGGTGCTCACCTATGATCTCACTGCCCTGTTGCTTCATACCTAGTGTTTTTAGGAATAAGAACCAGTAGGAAGTTTTCAAGTTCAAAGCTCAAAGGGGACATTTCACAGCTTTCCATAAACTCATCTCCTTACTGGGAAAGGAGATAAATTTATGTGCTGGCAGCTCTGAGAAGAGAATAGTTTCCATCCCTGAAAATGCATGTTTAAATATTTAATAAAAGCATACATTTGAAAAACTAGCAGATGTTGTAAAAGCAGCTGAAACGAAGGCAAAAACAATCTTCATAGGAGGATATTGGTTGTCTCTAAAAAGTGGCTATAATATTATGCAACTACTGTATAGAGTAAACAAACAGTCTGGACCAATGTGAGAAGAAAAGTTGGCCTATGCAAGGAAGCAAAAATGGCACAGCGTATTCTGAAAGTTTAAATCTGAAGTGAAATCAAGCACCAAACTTTCTGTCTGTCTCTGTATCTCTTTGTCTCTGTCTCCCTGTCTCTGTCTCTGTGTTTCTTTTTCTCTCTGTCTTTGTCTGTCTCCCTGTCTCTGTCTGTTTCTCTCTCCTCTCTCTGTCTCCCTGTTTTTGTCTCTCCATCTCTCTGTTTCTGTCTCCCTGTCTGTCTCTGTCTGTTTCTGTCTTTGTCTGTCTCCCTGTCTCTGTCTCTGTTTCTCTTTCTCTGTTTCTCTCTCTGTTTCTCTCTGTGTTTCTCTCTCTGTTTCTCTCTCTGTTTCTCTCTTTGTTTCTGTTTCTCTCTGTTTCTCTCTCTGTTTCTCTCTTTGTTTCTCTCTGTTTCTCTCTCTGTTTCTCTCTGTTTCTCTCTCTGTTTCTCTCCCTCTCCCTCTCCCTCTCCCTCCCACCCCCCCCTCTCTCTCTCAACATGCCCGGTAAATCCATCAGGAAGCTCAGAAAGGCAGATGGCTCAGAATACAACACTTACATAACCACAACCTGAGCAAGCCGGACCTGTCAGAAGCAAAGGAACAAGGATGCCTCTGAGAAAAAGATAAATTGGGCTCTTTTAAAACCCACTGGAACTGCTCTCTCTCTCTGGCAATCCAGGCTACAGCAGGGGGCATCCGAATGTTCCAACACGGGCAGCCAGCTGCACAGCCTTGGCAGAGTAGCCAGCAAACCAAGCCAGGCCTTTGTGTATCATTAACTCCAGCCTCCAAACCCCAGGGTGGCTCCCAGGTCTCCTGGCCTGTTTGCTGGCAATGCTGAAGCTGCCTCCGGAAGGTTGGAGAGGTGGACATTCCACTGCCGTGTGGTGGGGACTATTAGTCAGCCTTCCTGAGCACAGATAGTACCAGACATGCATAGTCCAGATTTATAAATAAATGATCCAAGAGTCACACAGACACCACTGCTGGCCAGGCTAAATGGCAGCATGGGCATTTCCATTTCCAAGAAAGTTAGAACAAAATAGCAGAGCTCTGAGTGAAATTATGGATCCTCAAGGCCAGGCAATTATCTGTGGAAGTCAAGAACAGCTTGGTGAATTAACCCTATACAACCCTCACCGGAACAAGTGTCTCATACCTCAACTGTTCACTTTGGTGGAGTTAGTTTGGATTTTGAAAAAAAAAATACTTTAAAAAAACAATTTGATATAGTTTTTATTAAGAGAATAGGAACTCTAATTGGTGTTTAAAGAGGATACTTTTAAAATGCACTACTTTGGGAAAAAGCATAATTAGCAAGAGGCCAAGTATGTTCTAAGAATTGGAATTATCCCTTTCCTAAAATACAACCAAAGACCAACTGTATAGGCAGAAGACAGGGCCTCCTCTTTTGCTGTTAACGAATCCCCTTACACCAGATCCAGATTTTAAGCTTATTATATGAGTCTTACGTTTGGGTGATATTTACAATTGCATTAATTTTTATAGCTTGGGTGGGAACCAACCCACCACATATAGAAACAATTCTACAAGAATTTTCATTCTAAGTTTTCCACAACTGACTTAGTAAAATGAACTTTTGGAAAGCAGTGCTTATAAACTGGGAACAGCCTGTCTTGTCTGTAACATACTAACTTATCACCTGTAGTGATTAAAGTACATCTAGTAGAACAGAAGTATTTCCCAAATGTCATATTCCACATCATCTGTCATTTGATAGTTTCTTGGGTACTTGCAAGATGCCAATGGATTTTGAAGTGCATAATACATGATCTTGACTCTTAAGCAAATTATACTCTTAAGAAAAAATTACTATATGATGCTTAAATGATTATGATAGAAGGGGAAAATGATGCTATTCATGAAAAGGGGAATCCTGGGGAAACAGAAAACTTTTAGGAGAGACTTCTAGCTTATCTATCTATCTATCTTGATTTTTTCCTGAGTAACATCTTCACATCAATATTCTGTTAATTATTTTTTTTGATATGTGGAAATGTACTTAATATGAGGTAATTAAGTAGAAATATGCCAATAGTTTCTAGATATGCAGAAACAGTGGATTCATAGGCACAAAGGGCACAAAGGGAAACCTTGACATATTGTGTGACTACAATCAGATACTTTTTTCCTTCCAATCTATATGTGTGTTTGTGGAGAAGTGAATTTCTAAAAATCATGGAGGAACAATGAATTTTCTATGCTGAATTTAGCATAAACTTATGTAATGATGCAGCAAAAGTGAAAGGGCAGAGAACCAAGTAAATTAGTTAATTTTGTTTATAAGTTTAAATCTTGACCATATCCAACCAAAATAGATCATGGGATAGTTGAAGGTGAAAATGATAGTAGGTAAAAGGAAGGAAGCCCCAGCTAGGCTCTTTCCCACCTCTCTTCATACACTCACCTCAACCAGACAGACTACAGAATCAGTTATGGCTCCTCTGCTCATAGAGATGACAGTATAGCAGGGATTTCACCCACTTGTACATAGCTATGGCTAGAAACTTATAGACATCAAGGACTTCAGGGAATCCTGGAGATGTCTAGTGATGAGATTTCAGACTGGTAATGCATCTATTGGATAGAAAAAAACATAGGGATGAGATCAGGCCATCATGCAGATGGTGAGGGACAGAATTTAGAAAGTTGTACTGTGAGCCAGGCAGCACAAGAAAAAAAGAGAGGCATAGAAAAAGTGCGAAGACTGGGAAGGTATTTGGGAATATCTACTTAAATTATGGAATAAACTCTGAGTATTAGATGCAAGTGTTTTTTTAACCATAACCAACTTTTCCTTTTCCTCTAATATCTATGTGTCTTTGGGGAGAAGTTTCTAAAAATCATGGAATAACAATCAATAAAATTTTATTTCACTGAATATGTAAACAGATATTAATTTAGAGAATATTTCAAAAAGATTAAAATTCCATCCTCTGACTCATAAGTATAATTAATATGAATAAGTGCTATTCAAATCACAGATAATTGTACATCTTTTTACCATATTTTGGCCATCAGTGTTTGAAAGACTGCTTTGCTCTGTCATAAGACATCCAGATGAGATCTGGAAGTACCAAAGTGCTTGCATTATGGCATTATGGCTTCAAGCCAACAGCATCTTTATCCTTTATCAAAATGTAAAGAAATACTATAATTTTCTCAGTTTGAATTATTGTGGAAATATCGTAAAGTTTTCACTCATAGTCTAGGTTCGTCTATGATTCTAGAATATTGCTGGACCTTGGGCAAAATGCTGGCAAGTTTCCTACATCTCACAATCACTCTCAGAAACATATTTGTTTTTTGTTTGTTTGTTTTTTTGTTTTTGGGCCACACCCGTTTGACGCTCAGGGGTTACTCCTGGCTATGTGCTCAGAAATCGCCCCTGGCTTGGGGGGACCATATGGGACGCCGGGGGATCGAACCGCGGTCCATTCCTTGGTAGCGCTTACAAGGCAGACACCTTATCTCTAGCGCCACCTTCCCGGCCCCTCAGAAACATATTTGTGAGTGTTGTGATTACTCATTCTAACAAAGTGTAATGAGTGCTTACAAATAGCCTTTAGTGTGATAATGAAGACAAATATGCAATGTGCTTCATATGATAGCGAAAGTTAGACCAGTGTGTCTCAACCCTTTTCAGATTGTGGTCCTTGATCACTTTGTTTTCTTGTTTCACTTTACTGTCTAATCTCATGCCATGACACAATCCTCACTTATGTGATTTTCACCTGTGACCCCCTTGGAATACCCTAGGGCACTTAAGGGGTCTATAAAGGTTTGGGTTGAGACATTCTGGTACAGAATATACACTTCTTAAACATGTGTTCCTCTAAAATAAAGAAGTTGAATTAGTATAAGCTCACTGTGCATTCTTCTCATTGCCTGAAGGTCTACCCACTAACTTACTCTTTTTTTCTCAATAAATAATTATTAAGCTTCAGAAAAACACAGCACAACTACGGTGTTTGCCTTTCACATAGCTGACTATGGTTAATGTCCTAGCACCACAATTGGACTCCCAAGAAGCCCAGGTCTAGCACAGAGCATCTCTGATGTGGCCCCAAAACCAAATAGAAGAAAAAGATAAAAAATATTTACCTGGGTATGTCTGTGTTTCTGAATCAATGAAGGTCTGTCTCCTCAGAGGCCTAAGAGTGCACCCAAAAAAAAAACCTGCATTTTGAATCTGCCCAGTTAGTACATTTTGGCTGTGGGGGTCGCCATCCAATAAGCTGAGAATTCTGGCCTGTGGAGACTCCGCCCTGCTGTGTCTTTGTTCACTCTGAGGACTGTCAACTAGAGTAGCTTCGCTTCACAGCTGCGCACTCCTTCTAACCAATGAACCCCACCACAACATGCAGGAAAAACCACACTACAAGCATGACAATGGGGAAACCTCACAGCCAAACACCATGCATATAGAATGAAGATGAAAGCTCAGATGACCTAATAAATTCCAATCACCTGATTAACCTCCTGGATAAAGAACTTAAAATAGCAATATGGAAGATGTTTGAAGAACTCAAAGAAAGCAGAGATCGATCTGAACAGAACACAAAGACAGAAATCAGAAAACTCCAAACTGAAATAACAGATCTGAAAAACACAATAGCTCAACTGAAAACCTCAATGGATAGCCTCGCCAGCAGGGTATCAGCAGCTGAGGAGAGAATCGGAGTACTGGAAGATGTGATGCAGAAAAACTCAACACAACAGAAGAAATTGGAAAATAACCTTAAGACAAACGAACAGGCAATGGAAAAAGTACTCAAGGGATGAGAACAGATGAATATAGAAGTCAAACTCAACAGAAACAACATAAGAATCAATGGAGTCCCAGAGACCCAGGTAGGAGATCTCCAGGAAGAATCAACTGTCAAAGACATCATCAAAGAGATACTCTCAGAGTTAAAGACTACATGCAATCAAATCCTGCATGCCAGAAGAGTACCAGCTAAAAGAGACCCAAAGAAAAACACCTCAAGACATGACAAATCCCACAGATAGATATAAAATACTGAAAGCAGCAAGATCAAAAAGGGAAATTACATTCAAAGGAGGATCCCTAAGACTTACAGCAGACATGTCACAAAAAACTCTCAAGGCCAGAAGACAGTGGTGGGATATTGTGACAAGACTGAATGAAATGAATGCCTCACCAAGAATACTGCACCCAGCCCACCTTATGTTCAGCTTTGAAGGAAGAATATATAGCTTCATGGATAAACAACAGCTCAGAAACTTCACAGATGATAAACCAGTCTTAAAGAAAAAACTGACAGATCTACTCTAAGACAAGAGAGACCAATAAACACAGAAAAATTATCTACAAAGATGACATTAAATCCTATGACAATCATCTCCCTCAATGTCAGTGGACTAAATTCACCAATTAAAAGACACAGAGTGGCAAAATGGGTCAAAAAGATGAATCCAACCTTCTGCTGCCTACAAGAATCACACCTGAATAGTCAGAACAAACATAGACTCAAAATCAAAGGCTGGAGGAAAATCATCCAAGCAAACAACACCCTCAAAAAAGCTGGGGTGGCCATATTAATATCTGATGACATCAACTTTACTACTAAGAAAAGTGGTAAGGGACAAAGATGGACACTATGTACTAATCAAGGGATATGTGCAACAGGAAGAAATCAGACTATTAAACATATATGGACCCAATGAGAGACCAGCAAATTATCTAATACAATTACTGACAAATCTGAAAGAAGAAATCAATAATAACACAAACATTGTGGGAGACCTCAACACGGCCCTATCAACACTTGATAGGTCAACCAGACTGAAACCCAACAAAAACATACTAGCCCTGAAAAGAGTTATGGAAGAAAGAAGACTAGTAGATATATACAGGACACTCCATCCCAAAAAACCTGGATACACATTCTTCTCCAATGTACATGGTTCATTCTCCAGGGTAGACTACATGCTGACACATAAAACATACCTCCATAAAATCAAGAGGATAGAAATCTTGCAGGCTACCTTTGCTAACCACAAGGCTCTGAAATTAGATCTGAACTACAAAGCCACACAGAAGAAAAACTTTAACAATTGAAAATTAAACACCTGGTACTGAACAACCAGTGGGTCCGAGATAAAATCAAAAAGGAAATCAAAACTTTCCTGGAAACAAATGATAATAAAGACACAAACTGTCAGAATATATGGGACACAGCAAAAGTGGTCTGAGAGGAAAATTTATAGCTCTACAAGCACACATCAGGAAGGAAGAAGGGGCATACCTGAATAACATAATGACACAGCTCAAAAAATTAGAAAATGACCAACAAAAGGACCCAAAAATATGGAGACAGAAGGAAATAACAAAGCTGAAAGCAGAACTCAGTGAAGTGGAAAAACCAAAAAACAATCTGAAAGATCAACGAAAGCAGAAGTTGGTTCTTTGAAAAAAATAAACAAGATTGATAGACCATTGGCAAAACTCACAAAGAAAGAGAGAGAGAGAAATCTGATAACCCGTATTAGAAATGAAAAGGAGGAGATCACGACAGATATTGCAGAGATCCAAAGGGTAATCAGAGACTACTTTGAGAAACTTTATGCTACAAAACATGAGAACCTAGAAGAAATGGAAAAATTCTTGGACACTTATAACCTTCCACATTTAAGTAAGGACGATGTAGCATATCTAAACACCCCCATCACTACTGAGGAAATTGAAACTGTAATCAAACACGCCCAAAAATAAAAGCCCAGGCCCAGATGGATATCCTAGTGAATTTTTTCAAATCTTTCAAGAGGAGCTACTACCAATCCTAGCCAGGCTCTTCCATGAAATTGAAAAAAAACGGGAACACTCCCAAACAGCTTTTATGAAGCCAACATCACCTTGATACCAAAACCAGACAGACATGCTGCCAAAAAAAGAAAATTACAGACCAATATCCCTGATGAATGCTGATGCAAAGATCTTCAAAAAACTCCTGGCAAATAGGATCCAATGCATTATCAAGAAGATCATACACTACGACCAAGTAGGTTTCATCCCAGGAATGAAAAGATGGTTTAACATCTGTAAATCTATCAACATCATACACAACATCAACAAGAAGAAAAATAAAAATCACACGATCATATCAATAGACGCAGAGAAAGCATTTGATAAGGTCCAAAACCCATTCTTGATCAGAACTCTCAGCAAGATGGGAATGGAAGGAACCTTTCTCAATCTAGTTGAAGCCATCTACCACAAGCCAATGGCAAATATTATCCTCAATGGAGAAAAACTAAAAGCCTTTCCTCTAAATTCTGGTACAAGACAAGGCTGTCTGCTCTCACCACTCCTCTTCAACATAGTACCTGAAGTTCTTGCTATATCAATCAGCAAGAAAATATATCAAGGGAATCCAGATAGGAAAGGAAGAAGTCAAGCTCTCATTGTTTGCAGACGACATGATACTCTACTTAGAAAACCCTAAAGACTGTACCAAAAAGCTTCTAGAAACAATAGATTCATATAGCAAGGTGGCAGGCTACAAATCAACACACAGAAATCAATGGCCTTTTTATACACCAATAATGATAGGGATGAGATGGAAGTCAGGAAGGCAATCCCATTCACAATAGTGCCATACAAACTCAAATATCTTGGAGTCTACTTGACCAAAGACGTGAAGGACCTATACAAAGAAAACTAAAAAGCCCTGCTCCAAGAAATAAGTGGACACACGGAAATGGAAACACATACCCTGCTCATGGATTGGCGCTATTAACATCATTAAAATGGCAATACTCCCCAAAGCATTATACAGATTTAATGCGATCCCCTTAAAAATACCCATGATATTCTTCAAAGAAGTGAATCAAACACTTATGAAGTTAATCTGGAACAATAAACACCCTCGAATAACTAAAGCACTCCTATGGAAAAAGAAAATAGGAGACATTACTTTCCCCTACTTTAAACTGTACTACAAAGCAATAGTTATCAAATCAGCATATAATTGGAATAAAAACAGACCCTCAGATCAGTGGAATAGGCTTGAGCTCTCAGATATTGTCCCCCAGACGTACAATTATCTAATTTTTGACAAAAAAGCAATATATCCTAAGTGGAGCAGGGAAAATCTCTTCAACAAGTGATGTTGGCAGAACTGGTTAGCCACTTGCAAAGAAGCGAACATAGACCCCCAGTTAACATCATGTACGAAGGTAAAATCCAAATGGATTAAAGACCTTGATATCAGACCTGATATCATAAGGTATATAGAACAACACATCGGTAAAACACTCCATGACATTGAGATTAAAGGCATCTTCAAGGAGGAAACTGCACTTTTCAAACAAGTGGAAGCAGAGAGCAACAGATGGGAATAAATTAAACTGAGAAGCTTCTGCACCTCAAAAGAAATAGTGCCCAGGATACAAGAGTCACCCACCGAGTGGGAGAAACTATTCACCCAACACCCATCAGATAAGGGGCTAATATCCAAAATATAGAGGGCACTGACAGAACTTTACAAGAAAAAAAAATCTAATCCCATCAAAAAATGGGAGAACTGAGCAAACACTTTGATAAAAAAGAAATACAAATGGCCAAAAGGCACATGAAAAAATGCTCCTTGTCACTAATCATCAGGGAGATGCAAATCAAAACAACAATGAGATACCACCTCACACCACAGATTGGCGCACATCAAAAACATTGAGAACAATCAGTGCTGGCGGGGATGTGGAGAGAAACGAACTCTTATCCACTGCTTGGTGGGAATGCCATCTAGTCCAACCTCTATGGAAGTCGATATGGAGATTCCTCCAAAATCTGGAAATTGAGCTCCCATTTGATCCAGCTATTCCACTCCTAGGGATATACCCTAAAAACACAAGAATACAATACAAAAACCCTTTCCTCACACCTATATTTATTGTAGCACTATTCACAATAGCCAGGCTCTGGAAACAACCAAGATACCCTTCAAGAGACGAATGGCTAAAGAAACTATGGTACATATACACAATGGAATATTATGCAGCCATCAGGAGAGATGAAGTCATGAAATTTTCCTATACATGGATGTACATGGAATCTATCATGCTGAGTGAAATAAGTCAGAGGGAGAGAGAGACACACACAGAATAGTCTCACTCATCTATGGGTTTTAAGAAAAATAAAAGTCATTTTTTGCAACAATCCTCAGAGACAATGAGAGGAGGGCTGAAACTTCCAGCTCACTTCATGAAGCTCACCACAAAGAGTGGTGAGTGCAGCTATAGAAATAACTACACAGAGAACTACCATAATCATGTGAATGAATGAGGGGACTGGAAAGCCTGTCTGGAGTATGGTGGGGGTGGGGTGGGATGGAGAGTGATTTGGGACATTGGTGGTGGGAATGTTGCACTGGTGAAGGGGGTGTTCTTTACATGACTGAAACCTAATCATAATCATTTATGTAATCAAGATGTTTAAATAAAGAAAAAAATTTATCTGGGACTGTAGCAGTGGTACAAGTGGTAGGTCATTTGCCTTACATGTGTTGACCTACGACGGACCACAGTTTGATCCCCAGCAGTCCCATATGGTTCCTCAAGCCAGGAGCGATTTCTGAGCTCAGAGCCAGGAGTAACCCCTGAGCATCACCAGGTGTGGCCCCAAAACCCAATAAAAAAATGGATTACCAAAATATAACCTTTCAATTTGTTCAATGTCATGATCAAAAAATTCATAAATATATATGACATTTAAATCTTCATAAGAAAATGAATTTAATTTATTATCAGAGCTTATATTTAATCACATAACAGGGAAATTGATCCTCAAACTCCTCTCAGAGATGATCAGAATTGAGAGGAAGAAGGGCAGAGAGGATCCACCTTAGCACCATTTTGCTTCTGGCAGAATCTAGAATGCTTGTCGTGAGAGAATTAAGAAGCACTAAGTATTTGATCACAAATGATAACAGTACTGGCACATTATCATTGTCTCCTCTAATGAAACTTGAGGCAAACAATATCAATTTGCTAAGGAATCTAGATGTATGAAGGACATTGAGTCTGTATTATATCAAACCCCCCTCACCTTAACTATTTTGTGCCAATAATATAGTATACCTGCCCTTCATTTTAGATTCAGCCAAAAATCTTAGAACTGACCATTCTCAATTAAGAAAAAGACAAGATGGAGCAATAGCACAGTGGGTAGGACCTTTACCTTGCATGCAGCCAACCCGGGTTTGATCCCTGGTCCCCTGAGCCTCTCAGGAGTGATTTCTGAGCACAGAACCAGGAGTAACCCCTGAGCCTGGTGTGGCCCCCAAACCAACCACCTGAACAAACATGCAGACAATAGACAAATCTATTCCTCAATTTGTCTGATAAAGGAGCTCAGACCTCACAAATGAGAGGTCATTGAGTCAGGATGCAAGGAGTCACCACCATAAGCCTACAGCAGGAAGACTAAAAGCTTATCACCTAGAGACTAACATTATCATAAGAAGATGATAGTATATATTGCATAGATGTAATGCACAGATAGCTGCGCATTACATAGATTGAAAGTAATGAGGAAGAATTGTAAAGATAGCAATTTTCAGGAGTTTCCAGGGATGAAAATCTGCATGATCTAGGTAGGTCGTACGATGACAACACTTTAGAATGTAATTTCTCAGAAATGCTAATATTTGTTCTGCGTGATCCTGATGTTACATTTGAACCAGTATGAAAAGGAAAATAGTATATTGTCTCTCCAGAGAGTTATAAAAGATTTAAGACAAATTAAAGTTTTAAAAATAATGATTTGCTCTGATGCTTTTAGAAATTCATATAAAATATATGCATATGTAAATATCTACATTTTAAACATATGTATGCAATGTCAAGCTAAATAGTTAAGTATGTTTAATTAAAGACTTAAAAAAGACTTTGTGGCCAAATGCAACTTATAAATCAGAAAATAATAATCTTTATTTTTAGAGCTATTTTAAATAGTAAATAACAGCATTTCTTCTTTTTAATTCATATACATTAAGAAGAGCTCTTCTTCAACTTATAGTTCATAAAGTGAAACTTTATTAAATTTAAAATGCATCTGATACACCAAATCTTCCAACATCTCTCAAACCAGCATACTTTACTTATGCTCAGAACACATACATCCAAATAATCTAATGCAAAACTTATTTTATAATAAAATGTTGATATAATATGTAATATATTTAATATTATACTAAAAGTAAAAAACAGACTGCCCTAATTCAAAATTCAAAGTATGGTTTCTACTGAAATCGTATTGCTTTCACACAGTCATTAAGTAAAAAAAAATTGTTAACTTGGAAACCATCTGTGCTCAGTATATGTTCATTTTCCTCCTGAAACCCTTCAACCCCAAATAATAGATATATTGCTCTTTGTCCATGTGTCCAAACTAGGAAATAAAAAAAGCACTTATTACCCCAGGAAGGACAAAATAGATTTTTCTAGCCTCAATGATCTATCTTACTTAATATTTGCTGCATTACAATATACCTCTTTAAACTGTTACAGAGATAAGTTAACTGAGGTCCTGAAAGTTCATATTTAAAATCTAGGTTTTTGTAATCATCAATCTTTACTTCTAGATAGCAAGCTATCCTAACTAAATGTCTGAAGGTACATATGTTTCAGGAGCTGCAAGATATACCTACTATCTTAGTTTGGAAAATATAAAACCTTCCCCAGACTCTATATAAGGTAAGCATTCCTGTAGTAAGCATTCCTGTAGATAATCCATTCAGTTGGAACTCAATCACTCATTCATTTCTACATGTCAGAAACTGTCATGAATTCTTAAAACCTGGGAATCTCTTAGGAAGGTTTTTAGATAATCCAATATTTTTGGAAAATATTAAACATATACTTAGAGTTGTGATCCCAGGTCATAATAGTGACATATGCAATGACAGAATGTCGTTTCAGAATCAAGAATAATCGCAGGGGCTGGACCAGTGGCACAAGTGGTAGGGTGTTTGCCTTGCTATATGCTAACCTAGGATGGGCCATGGTTTAATTCCCTTGGCATCCCATATGGTCCCCCAAACCAGGAGCAATTTCTGAGTGCATAGCCAGGAGTAATCCCTGAGTGAAACTGGGTGTGGCCCAAAAACAAAAACAGAAAAGAGAGACAATGAGAGAGAAAGGAAAACATTTAAAAAAAATAATCACAAGCCATATGGTTTTAATGCTTTCATGTGTCTCTGTGAATGTCATGAGATAGTAAACTGGTTTATTTGAGATGCCATGTTAAGAATATTCAGACTCCTAAGAGGAGGTTACCTTTTCTATATAAAGTGATTTCTATTGTTTATATAAGGGCTCACTGAAAATAATTCACTCAATGTAAAAGCATCTCTTTTTTCTGTAGCACATAATGGATGAAGAGCAAGAAGTTCATAGACCTCCAACAATGCCATATTATAAGATACTTAATTGTTGACTCAGGCTGAAACTCTAAAAAGGTGGAAGCACATTTTAAGAAGCAACTATCAGAGATATTCCTCATAGAGGAAGTCTAAGTTATATTATCACCCTTTACAATATTGGTCATCAGTTGGGGCACTTATGTAGGTACTCCTTAGAGCCCGGAAGGACAGGAGATTGTTAGTAAGTAATTTATAACGACCCTGAAATACACTAGGAGGCATTTTCTAGCCTGAGAGTTTTTTGACCAAATGCAATCGACTCAAACCTTGTTATCCTCATCCTCTCTCCCTAGGAATTATATATACATGGTAAATTTCCTGGATATATTTTTTCCTTATTTTTGGTGATAACAGGAGGCTATGGCAAGGCAATACCACTGTAGCTTAGTAGAGCCAAAGGTGTCTAAAGCCCCATACATGTTATTTTGGAAATTGGGGTGGTGAAGTTCACAAAGTTTTTGGAATAAAACTAGAAGCCTTATGCATGCAAGAAATGTTCTCAAGCTCTTTGATCTATCTCCCTAACTTGAGTTTTCTGGGTTTCTTAAAGTTCTCTCAAATCAGTTTCCAAAAGCCCTCTCATCCCTTTCTGATAGAAATCATGTTTTTTAGTACTGTTCAGTCAATGGGCTTTTAAGACCAGAAGTGAATGCTGAATACATAAAAGTATGGGCATTAATGAGAACCACCATGGTTCACTAGAACATCCAATGAGAAAAATTTTATAATTTTAGGCTAATGTTTATTTAATCACCTTTTTATTTTATATACAATGTAAGTATTGGCCCTTTTGTTCCAAATTTTATTCCTAAAATCTCTCTGACATAGGACATTTTTTTTTTCATTTGTTGAATTAGCTTGTATCAAAAAAACCCACTTCTGCAAGATAGGAAATGAACAGGAAAATGATGTCACAAAGCTAAGGAAGTAAAATTGCTGCAAACCACAAGTCAATACACAAGCATCAGCTAACCATTTATGGCTATTAGTCTATGTCTCTAGGTAGAGTAGCTCAAAGATGGAAAGGAATGAAATCTCTTCCTGTCTGTGAAACAACTTATCTTGTTTGGTATTTCTTTGAGTAGAGGAAAGAAAAACATATTTAAATAATAAGGAACAAGTTTTTTTTTTCTTTCTAATTTTCTCCAGATAGTTTCTCTGTGATACTTCATAGAATCAAAAACAATGTTTATCATGAAACCATGAATTTGCTAAGACAATAACAAGCACTTACTCGAGGATTATTTTAAAATATTTCTGGTATGGGAAATATGGACTGTGTTGATTCTGTATTCAATTCTCTACAATTAATGAAAAGAAACAAATATAGAATATAAGAAACATAGGTCAGTAGCTGTTTTAATTCACACAAACACTAGCATCACTTACCAGAGGTGTAAGTGATGTCAGGAAATTTCTAAGATCCTCAGAGCTGTTTCACACTTAGAATGTCACCTAAAAAATCTTTTAGGAAAAAGAAGGAGTCAATAGGCCAACCTTTTTAGGCCAGGAAGAGAACACAAAGGAATGGGTCACATGCTTGCGTGAAGAAAACTTGAGTTTCATCCTGGTTTCACATTGCCCATTGCACATGACAGAGCCCCGATATGATCCTGGTGGCTTCCTGTATTTCTGCACCCAAAGAGCACCACAACAAAAGACCTTAATCACAAACTATCAAGTCCAGTGTCATAGTAATAGACAGGTTCCTGTGTCCATAACTCTACTCTCTACAAATTTATGAAGCACCCAGCACTGCTCAGCGTCACCCATATATACTATGGATCATCATTTCTCCAAGTACATTTATCATCTCACAATTACTGTGGCCCTAAAATCTATTTTAAGTGCAATCATTTCAAATATTTGAGTGTCCCATATGGTCCCCCGTGCCTGCCAGGAGCTATTTCTGAGCAGATAGCCAGGAGTGACCCCTGAGCGCCGCCGGGTGTGGCCCAAAAACAAACAAACAAACAAACAAAAACACACACACACACACACACACAAAGAAATCTTTTTTGTTTTGTTTTGTTTTTGGGACACACCTGGCGGCGCTCAGGGGTTACTCCTGACTTTATGTAAGAAATCGCTCCTAGCAGGCTCGGGGAACTATATGGGATGCTGCGATTCGAACCACTGACCTTCTGCATGCAAGGCAAATAAATGCCTTACCTCCATGCTATCTCTCCGATTCTATTTCACTTTCTATATAACTTCTTTTGCTCATATTTTCTCTATGAGAAGATTTACATATTATAAACCGAGAATCTGGCTGAAAGTACTGCCTTAGAACTTTCAGAAAACAACCAGTTCTTAAATTCTATAGAAAATGTCTCTTAAGTTATTGTGACTGCTACTCATAATATATTCTATAAAGCACAAACATCAAAACTCTTGCTTGGGTCTTCTGAAAATAGGCCATATGATTGCATGCAAAAATAATAACTGCTGTGAAGAAATTCAAAGAGAAGTAAATTAAAGAAGTTATTTAAAGCAAATTTAGGATATTGAACCAAAGAAACAGACTTCAGATTTATCTGACTACTGGTTCTGTCTTTCAGAAGTTTAGTTTTCCATTTTCATACCTTTATACCTTTATATATACATATATAAATATACAATACATATATAAAGGTACATATAGTAAAAGTAGTGCATTAATTTCTCTCTGGCTTTGGGATTATGCCAAATTTATTCCTGGCTCTACACACTCAGGAATCACACTTATTACTCCTAACAGTACTCAAGGCACTATATGGGATGATGATTGAACTTGGGCCAGCCGCATGCGTGGAAAGTGACTTACCTGCTGTATCATCACTTAGACCCCACATTACTTTCTACAATAAGGATCTCTTCAAATATTCATAGTTAAAAATAATCTTGAGATGCATACTGTATATAAATAAATATATAAATATATATAATATAATATATAAATTAATTAATTAAATTAATACATTTCATAAATAATTCAATTCATATCTGGGAAAAAGTGAGAGTAAAGGTTACCAAATTTTTTCTTAGAAAATATGTCTATTCAATATTATTTCTTCTTCCTTTTCAGAAGCTATCACTTGTTGAGAGAGCATAGTTTCTGATAAGTTTAGTTTTTCAGGCAACCATTCACAGGGCACTATAGCATTGTTTAGTTAAACCCTGGTTCTCCAACTTTTGCAATGCCCAAATATTCTTTATTCTCTTTTCTCACTTTTATTCTTGCCAAGTAACTGTGCCCCACAATGGGTATGGCAAGGTTTCCTTGTCTACTAAAACACTCAGTTTTACCATTGGTGAACATGCTGTTCAATAGTACATTAAATGTTTTTAGCTAGTATTAATTTCTATGGTAGATGCATTATTATATAGATTTGCTTATTAGTTTCTGTCTTGGCATAAACCATGAAAAACATTTCGTTTGTTATTGGCAGGCAGAAATGAAAAATAAACACAATTTATTTTCTCTGTAGATGCTCTGTGAAAACCATGAGGCATGTTAATACCCAAACATGCTTTCAGTTGTCCACTGAAACACCCTCTTAATAAATTAGCACCACACACTCTCAAGCTTTGTTGTAATGCTTTCTTCAATCTATTTTACAAGTGCATAGTTAAATCTCAGACAAAGTGTCCCAGCTTCACTCTCAATTTTTTTTATTTATATATATATTTTTTACAGATCCTTCACAGTTGTTATTTCAGGCATATAGAGACAGTGAATGAGGGCCATTCCCACCACCAGTGTTGATCTCCCTCCACCATAGTATCCCATACCTCCACCCTTAGTCCCCTAGACTGCTAGGGTAACAGGTCCATTTTATGTATATCTTGTGATAGGTTGGGTCTCTTAATTCTACTGATTTCATCTCACCTTTAGGTGGTAAGTTAGGGCAACTGGCCCATAGATTGAGTTGTTGCTGCTTCCTCATCATCAGGGTGTCATATAAATCTACCATGGCACAAGTTGATGCTAGAGAAGTGGGAACGTTTGATTCCTGATGCTGGTGCAGGGAACTGCGCCAATTCTAAGATTAGGATTCAGTAATTGGGATTGGGTGGTCGATGTCCAGTCACATGAGGTATGTTAGGTCCCGAGGATAATTGTTCAGAGTAAAAGAGCTCATGCATTATAAAATTGATGAGTTCTTACCCCTATTAGATAAGAACTTTCTATACATAAGATTTTCCCATTTGGGGGCCGGCGAGGTGGCGCTAGAGGTAAGGTGTCTGCTTTGCAAGCGCTAGCCAAGGAAGACAGCGGTTCGATCCCCCGGCGTCCCATATGGTCCCCCGCAAGCCAGGGACAATTTCTGAGCGCTTAGCCAGGAGAAACCTCTGAGCATCAAATGGGTGTGGCCCGAAAAACCAAAAAAAAAAAAATGATTTTCCCATTTTAGTGTGTCTATGAAGAAAGAAAAATAATAAAGAAAAAAGAAACGAACAAACAACAACAAAAAAGATGCCATATTACATTATTGATGTGTTAATGGGTTTAAAATAACAAATTATGCAATCTCTGTGATCTGGTTTTGACCTGAGTTCTTATCCCAAGCAAGAATTTCTACTATAATTTCCTGCTAAGCAGAACAAAGACAGGCTCCCCCCCATACATAGCTATTAGAGTTAGATAAACAATCAAGATAACACAAGTGACATTTTTTTAAGCTAGTGCTGGAGCCCAAAGTTGTAGAAGATACAATCTGTGTTTGGGAAGAAATAAAACAGGCATACATACTATAATGTATAATTATTAGTTTATAATACATTATATAACATATTATATAATGATATATTTTATATGGTTGCTATATATTATACTCATACTATATTATATTAAGCTAATACATAAAATACATTAAATTATATATTATGTTATTCTATATTACTTTTTATATGAATTTAGTATAAGATAGAATATATTTAGTCTGAGTAGCTTAAACTATAGATATTTATTTTGTCACATTTACTGGGTCTATAAGTCAAAGATCAAAGTTGGCTTTTGAATGATCACTCTTCTTGACATATAATTGTTGTTTTCTTTTTTTTAAAATAAACTTTAATAACTCTAAGTATATAGGATGATATCTTCGAAATTTTAATCTTAGAATCTACTTTGATGATGATTGGACATTTTTTATTGTAAGAATTTATTTAAGAGACAAAATTGATTAACATATTGAGGTAAACTGACATAACATAATATAGTAACATAACATAACATATAATTAATATAATATAATATACATGTAAGTAAAAGAACATTTCTAAATAAAATACAATTTTTTTATCATAATGACTTACATATCTTTCACAGTAGTATTTTAGGTACATATTAACTAATGTTAATAAATCAGGGGAATATCCATCACCCCCAGTGTTGTCCTCCCTTCATCCCTGTTCCCAAGCATATATCCCTTTCTCCCTCCTTTATCCCCCAGAATGCTAGTTTATGTTGTTTTCTTTTTTGTTTGTTTTGTTTGAGGGCTATAACTGGCTATGTTCATGAATCACTTAGGAATTACTTTGAGCAGATTCAGGAGGAGAACCATCATATGTAATGCCAGGGATGGAGCCCAGATCTACCACATGTGAGGCACTACCTACTGTACTATCATTCTGACCCCTAAATTACTGTTTTCTTACTATGTCCTCAAAAGGTTTTGTTTCTCTATATGTGTATTGAGAAAGAGAGTTCTTTATTTGTTTCTGAGATCACACCAGAATCATTGTTACTACTCATATTTTAATCAACAATTTGTTTATGATACTCTCATTTTTTTCTAACATACCCTTTTTCCATTATTCCAAAAAGCTCTATCTCCAAATAATATAACATAGATTTTAAGATATGAGACATTATGGAAAACTATCTTAAATCATATTTATAGGTATATGCTATGTATATGCATCAATATAACAAATACACACAAAAATTCTATTGATTTTACTTTTCTGATCAAACACTGATTGATATTGTTCTTCATAGGGAGTTGATGTCCCACACTGTATTTGTAAAGAGTTCCTACATTCTTTCATCCCTTTACTTATGACATTATTATCTACTGAACCATTCTGGCTACAAGAGTAGCCCTAAGAGACATGGGCTAATTTGCTAGTTCTCAATCCTTTGTAATTGTTACTGACTCAAGGTAGTGCCTTTTTGAAATAATCAAAAGGAATCACAAATTTTTCACTGGATGATATGAATGAGACTGTACATAGACTAATACTAACCCTCTTGCTAGCCTGCATAAAATTATAGGACAAAGCAAACATAAAGAAGGCAGAACAACCAAAGGTGGTTGGTTCGAATCCTGGTGTCCCATATGGTCCCCCGTGCCTGCCAGGAGCTATTCCTGAGCAGCCAGGAGTAACCCCTGAGCATCGCTGGGTGTGGCCCAAAAAACAAACAAACAAACAAACAAAAAAAGAAGGCAGAACAAAAACCATCAAAAAGAAGCTATGATCTTATTGATATTGTAGCATTCTGGATGCTGCACAGCTTTTGCATGTCACTTTAGAAAATAAATTCATTTTATTAAAGAGAGAAAGTGAGAAGAGTGGGAAAGAGAGGAGGGGACAAAGAACAAAAAAGAGAGTTGGTAAGGAATGATGAAATCATGCAATCTGCTACAACTTGGTTGTAACTGGAAGATATCATGTTTAGTGAAATAAGCCAGAAGAAAAACACAGGATGATCTCTCTTATCTGTATAATATAGACTAACTGGATGAGTAAATGTAAAGTCAATAAAGAGGAAGAAGCCTAAATCATTACTGACCCCAGAGCTTAAGGAGAAGGACAGAGAAGGGCAGAAATCAAGACTAAATTGCAAATAAGAAAGGGAAGTAATGCAGGAACAGGGGCCAGGACTTTGGTTATATTGGTCATGTGGGAGTGTGGTATAGTTATAAATTCAAAGCACAGACTTGACCACAATAAAACATGAGATCTAAACTACAACCATCAAACTTTGTAACGTGCCTGTCAATGTGGCAGGCACAGGATGCAGCTGAGTATTGAGGGATGATGAAGTATGGGAGCACTGGTGGTGTGAATTGACAGAGGTGGTGGGATTTAAATATATATATTTATAATATGGATTTAAATATATTTAAAACATAACTATTAATAATTTTGTAAATCACACTTCTTTAGTTTACAAATGAAAGAAAGAGAGCAGAATAATCTATAATAAGAATGCTTGTAAACCCACACATTCCTTATGAGAGCAGAAAATTTACAAATACATGCCACATACAATGATAATCTAGTCCTGAGCAGGGCCAATATTTTGGTTTTGGATGAAGGGCATGTCCAGCTGTGCTCATGGGTTACTTCAGACGCTGTATTAGGGAAGCACTCCTGGCAGTACTCAGAGACCATATGGGATGCCAGGAATTGAACTTGATTCTACCTTCTGCAAGGCAAACAGCAAAACCTCTGTACTATTTCTCTGATCCCAAGGTCACAGTCTTTTTGTTTGGGCATATAGGTATTTTGGGGAACAAAGGAGATCAGACTGCAGAAAAACAGCTGTTTTCTCTTTTTATGATAGTCTACTTCTATCTACCTCCTAGGCCTTCTTTAACAGCTTTGAGGAAAGAACTTATAAGAGATAAACCAAGAACAATTTTAACAAAGACCTGAGAGCTGAAAAAGGAAAATTCCTTTTGATGTTCTCTAATTATCTTCATCTGGGATTATTTCATAACTTGCATTTTAAAGATATTTAAGTCAATATTCTGCTTTAATTATCTTGAATTCTGGGGATTCCAACCCCCAAATTTCTGATGAGTGCATGTCATTTTTAGAAAGGCACTGCTTAAATATGGATATGGCCCCTGAGATATGTAACAGGATATTATTGCACAGTGAGTTTATCAGAGTAGTTGAGTATATTTCAGATGTTGCTTGATCATATTTCATGGGATTGCTTCCATTTGACAGCTAAATAAATATGGCTACAGATCCTGCCCCTTCAAGCTCATCAAGTCCATTCTCAGGTTTGTTTGTGTGTCTGTTTTACTAGGATTTTGCATGGTGTGGCATTAGAGAAAGAATTCAATTGTTCCTTAAAAAATAGGGGCCAGAGAGATAACATGGAGGTAAGGCGTTTGCCTTTCTTGCAGAAGATCATCAGTTCGAATCCGGCTTCCCATATGGTCCCCTGTGCCTGCCAGGAGCAATTTCTGAGCATGGAGCCAGGAGTTTCCCCTGAGCACTGGCGGTTTGTGACCCAAAAACCACACACATACACACACACACACACACACACACACACACACACACACACACACACACACACACACACACACACACAAAATAATAAAATAAAAAATAAAAAAAAACAAAACTACTGGCTTGTCAGAATTAATGGAGAACAGGAGAAGAAAGCATTGGGGTTGCAAAGCATAGTGATTTATTTTCAAGAGTAATTCTGCAGACATTTGTTTTTGTCTAGACTAGAAGACAGGCAAAATTTAGAGGGAAAATTAGAGGACAGTGTGGAAACAGGCAACTTAGGCTCCAGTTATCGAACAGCAAGACAGGCGCATCAAGAAAAGGCTGGCTCTGAAGGCTTACCTCGGGAGTTTTCCTCCTTAATTTCTCATTTGTTTGTCCTCACTTCCTGTGATTGAATTCAACCTTAGTGAGGAAGAAGAGCGATGCATTTTCCTGTTAATCATTGTCTTGGCATGTGTTGAATAGCTCAATTTGGGTCCTTCCTTCCTTCCTTCCTTCCTTCCTTCCTTCCTTCCTTCCTTCCTTCCTTCCTTCCTTCCTTCCTTCCTTTCTTCCTTCCTTCCTTCCTTCCTTCCTTCCTTCCTTCCTTCCTTCTTCCCACTCCTTCCCTCCCTCCTTCCTTCCTTCCTTCCTTCCTTCTTTCCTTCTTTCCTTCCTTCCTCCTTCCCTTTCTTCCTCCCTCCTTCCTCCTTCCCTCCTTTGTCCTTCCTCTTTTCCTCTTTCCTTCCTTCCTCCTTCCTCTTTCCTTTCTACCTTCTTTTCTCCTTCCTTCCTTTCATTCTTTCTTACTTCCTTTCCTTCTTTCCTTATTTCTTTCCTTCTTTCTTTTTCTTTCTCCTTTCTTTCTTTCTTTCTTTCTTTCTTTCTTTCTTTCTTTCTTTCTTTCTTTCTTTCTTTCTTTCTTTCTTTCTTTCTTTCTTTCTTTCTTTCTTTCTTTCTTTCTTTCTTTCTTTCTTTCTTTCTTCTTTCTTTCTTTCTTTCTTTCTTTTTTCTTCCTTCCTTCCTTCCTTCCTTCCTTCCTTCCTTCCTTCCTTTCTTCCTTCTTCCTTCCTTTCTTTCTTTTTTTCTTTCTCCTTTCTCCTTCCTTCCTTTCCTTCTTTCTTTTCTTCTCCCTTTCCTTTGCACTCCTTCTTTTTACTTTTTTCCTTTCTAAAATGATCTAACAGAATGGCAAACATCTATGTACCTGTGTTGTTCTTTCCAGACTCTTTACCAGATTTCATGTGTTTTCCTATGCCATGGCCCATAATGGGTAATTAAACACCCTGGGTTTTTTTATTATTATTATTAAGGGCAGGTGGTGGACAGGCGGCACAAAATTGATCTCTCAGCTGTTCTTGCCTAAGATCCAAGTGTTATTGCAGAAGCCAAAGTTTTTAGATTTCCGATAATTCTAAGCAAAACTTTCCCTGAATGTTCTCCACATGGAAACTAGTGTTCAGCTGGAATGGTTTCTATTCTAAATGAATAAACGTCTGTGAGAGAACATGGATCTTTCTCACCTGGCTCTGCCTGTGTCACACAGTCTTCTTGCAGAACAAATATTCTTAGTCTATCTACTGACAGGAGTGCCATGCTCTCTCCTTTTCCTTTGGCTCTCAAAATCTCCATTAGTCATTTTCTCACTGAGACCATTTGCAAAATTCTCTGCACATTCGATGTTGAATCTATTCTTGCTTCTTAATAGGCCATCTCATGATCTGGTTTTATTTTCAAAAGCTTTTTATTCCTCTCTCAAAATCAACTCCACTTTGCAAAATTATACTATTTTGAATAACAGTAAAGAGCTTTCTAGAAGTAAATTATAATTCTAAAACTAGCTTCATCAAAATAAGAGCAGATAAGATTAATTTAATGGGCCTGATTCAAAGGACTTGAGCCAAGAAATAAAGGCAAAAATCAACTGAACTTGTAAAACCGAATTGCTCAAAGAGCACCACCTGCTTTATAGTTATTTGGACCAAATTTAAAGTTCTGGGCCTAAAATCCAACATTTAAAGTTAGAGTGTTTGGTAATGGGTCTCAAGGCCTCTGCAGTCTGTGCACTGTTCTTAGAGTTTTGTACAGAGAATATTATTGAAAATCTTTGCCCTAACAGTCGGGACCCTAGCCAATGGATGAATATATCCCCACTTCAGAGACCTAAAAGAAAATTTAAACTCCTAGTTAATATAATATTTTTCTATTTCTACTTTGTTTCTGACTTATTTATTCAAAAATCTTATTTGAAAGATAAAAAAAGACTAAAATGAGAGTATTACGGTTTATGATTTAAAACTTCTCTGCACTACTAAAATGGTCTTGCCAAAGATTATAAGGAACTGGTAGCAAGAGAGGAAAACAGAGGTGGCTGTGCAGTTCAACAGAGCATTGCAGGGAGAGAGAAGCTTAAAGAAAACTTCATTTGTTTTAAGATCCTATCCAGTGACTATTTCTCATCCATTTCCTTGGTATCTGAAATCATTCTTAACTTCTCCCACACAGTTCTCTCTCCTTAGGCACTTAGCTAAAATTCACATGTTACTGCATAATTTAAATGAGTTCCTGAACATTTTTATCAAGTTCTTTTGGAAGTTTTGTTTTGCAAACCAAATCAACTTGTGTTCACTCAAGCATAGTTGAAGAATCTTGAGAAAAAATTTGCTCTTAGTAGTCTAACTTCTGAAGACACAAATGAGATACTAAATGATCCCTTTCTTCCTTGCTCTTCCAGTGTTTAATCTAAAATCTTTTGTCGTCAACACTCAACTTTTAGGGGAATGGAGCTCCAAAGAGTGTTCTAAGGGAGCACTGCCAGTCCTGCAACATTTTGTTAACTATGCTTCACCAGTCAAGCTTGTAACAATACTGCTAAAATCTCTTCTCACCCCAGAGTTAGGAGTCTTCAGGGCCATATGTATGTACGTATGGATAATTTGTCTCCAGAGGTCCATCATCAGTGTTCAGGAAACAATGTGGTGTTGGGATGGGTAGATATCTGGCACACTCTCCTGACATTCCCACTCCCCAACTATGATTTATTTTAGAGTCTGAGTTGTTATTGTTGTTGTTGCTTTTTAAAAAAAATATTTGTATTTCCTTTATAGGAAAAAAACACAACCTTAATTTCTATGATGTGAATCCTTAAAGAGGTCCTTTTAATGGTAAAATTGGGCTGGAGTGAAAGTACAGTGGATAGGGCACTTACCTTGCATCAGACTGACCTGGGTTCAACCTCCAGCACCCAGAACCATATGGTTTCCCATGCTCTAACAAGAGTGATATTAAATAATGTGCAAGGAGTGAGCCATAGACTCAGCTGGGTGTGGTCCAACAATCCCAATAAATAAAAGGTAAAATCTAGTACAAAAGGAGAAAATTCCAAACTATTACTTTCTAGTATTCCATATTAATTCAGGTATTTCACTGGTCCATAACTTTAGTCTATATTTTCTAAAGAAAATTTGTCCTTTGTTTTCTAATGTTAATTGTTTAGATTACTTGTGATAGAAAAGCTTAATAGCTTACTATATTTGTGTTCTTTATTCTAAAATCAATAGTGATATGTTCTCCTGCCTAACCAATTCTTTCTTCTAAATGAAGTTTCTAATCATAGTTTAGAATTACCTTCTAAGCAGAATCAAAATCATTCAAGACTCGAGTCAATATTCAAAACTCAAAAGTTATCAAATTTTACTTCTCCTGAGCATGTAAGATAGGAGAAACAAAGAATATAGATTTAAACATAAGGCAAAAGAGGGGAATAAAAATGACCAGTGTGAATTACAACTCTATCACAGTTATATTTAAGGCAAATAGTGACAGTGAATTTGGGCAATTTCCACCACCAGTGCTGACCTCCCCCACCCGTTCCCAGCATGCTTCTCTTATCTCCACCCTTAGCCTCCTGGACTGCCAGCATAACAGGTTCCTTTTGTGCATAGCTTGTTGTAGTTTGGGTCTCTTGATTTTATTGTCGTTGACTTTGGGTTGGGTATTTAGGTCTGATCATTTTTTATTTCCACTCAGTGTTCGTATCAGTACTTTTTTTTGACTCTGTATGGTACAGTGCACCTTTTTTGACCTAGCACAATTCCTCAAACAATACTTTTAATTTCTGTACTAAACACTTGAGGATGTGATAGTAGTAGTAGAGTGCTCAAGTGATCTGTAATTTAGCCAGAGAGACATGAATGTGAGAATGGTTATTTGAGTGACTAAATATTGTGATAAAGGTATTTAGAAGCAAAATAGTCTTTTTTTGGGTGGCCAAAAAAAATGATGCTCAGGGGTTACTCCTGGTAAGCACTCAGAAATTGCCCATGGCTTGGGGGGACCATATGGGATGTCGGGGGGGGGGGGGAATTGAACCATGGTCCTTCCTTGGCTAGCGCTTGCAAGGCAGACACCTTACCTCTAGCGCCACCTCACTGACCCCGCAAAATAGTCTCTTTCCCCAGGAAGAGTTCATCTTTTTTTCTTTGTATAATAAATAATGTAAGAGAGGCTATAGAAAGATTTTTGATGTATTTCTGACATCTTTTTGAGAGTAGTAGACTGTAACAACTGATAAAGTTAAAAAAATCATGTAAACAATAAAAGATGGAACAATTACCACTGTTTATTTAGGAGATATTTAAGAAGGATTGATATCAGGTAAAGAAGCATAATTAAAGTTGAAGTATAAGAAGATGTAAGTGAAAATGAATGTTAGTTCCAGTGCCACATATATAAATGATAGTATTAAATAATAAATAGCATGTGTAGTAGTCTTTAATTTCTCAAATCAGTGCACCAAATATGTTACTTTCTCTGCCACAAAAATCGTGCAAAAGTTGTAATTGAAGGGCTAATTTTAAAAAAAGAGAGATTATGACTATGAAGTCAGCAGGGGAAGTTGTCCATCTAAAATGCAATACAGACATCTAAAAATAAAGGGTTTCATATAATCTAAAAATCAAAGAATCTTCACAACAGTTCTTGAAGATATTTTGTATTGCACTTACTGAGAAGACGAGGACAAACCTCTAATGCGCATAGAGACCAAAAAACCCTTCACTATCCTGCAATTCCAGGAATAGCTTCGAAACAAAGATCTTTGTAGAGCAAGACATTCCTAGGACAAAATATAATAAAATTTGCTCTGGAGTTTAGACAGAGTATTTTAGCATCAATATATAAAATTCAGAGAACATTCAATATTTAAGGGAAATAAAAGTTGTCATTATAAGATAATCTATGTGGCCAATAGAAAAAAGAAATGCCTACCAGTTTTTGAAACCACTAAGTGAAAGTATTCTTAGCCATTGGGACCATGAGCAAGATTATATTTTTTTATTTTCTCTTCAATACATTTAATGTCATTTGAATCTTAGCTCCCCAAATTTTAAAAGAAAATATGATGTGAAAATGCAGAAGAGCTTTGATAAGTAATCAAACCATAATAATTTATACTAATACATTAGTAAGCCTGGTATACTTTCACTGGTTATTGCTTTATAAGGTGATCTTTGCTCCTTATAAAGTTTGTTTTTATTTTAAAGTATGTCTCTTCCCCTTAAGTTGTTATAATGGCCAGGTGCTATGCACAGGGTTTCAGTACTCACACATTTGGTTGCATTGTACCACATCTCTGCAGTCTTTTTTCAAGACAGTTGCAGTGCTCATTCCACTTGACTTAGTTTTTCCCAACATATATCTTTGTTATGGAGCCAGAGAACCCTGGAATCACTCATCAGGTAAACTGCTCTCTCCCTTCACACTTTCAGGAGTTTTACCAGGGGCTATCCTCTGGGTCTTTTTAATTACATTTTTATTGGCCTCTGTGTTCATGAAGGAAACATAATCTTAACTCTTAAATCATTTAGTACCAGTTTTTGTTGTTGTTGTTGTTTTGGTTTTTGGGTCACACCCAGCAGCACTCAGGGCGTACTCCTTGTTCTATGCTCAGAAATTGCTCCTGGCAGGCTCAGGGACCCTATGGGTGCCGGAATTCGAACCACCATCCTTTTGCATGCAAGACAAACGCCCTACCTCAATTCTATCTCTCCGGCCAATTTAGTACCAGTTTTACCTTCATTTCTAACCAGTGCTTCTTGTTTTTCCCTGTGATTCAGAAAACCCTCCAGGACATTTTTATTAAGACTACTTACTTTGTTAACACTAAGTAGAACTTCTGGATAACCATGATATTCTGCCCACCTCTCATCGCAGTGGCCCCCACCTCCCTGGAGATTCTACTTCTGACTCACTCATCAATAGGTGTGAAATAGAGATGTGGAGGAAAAGCGGCAACATACTACACTCAAACATCAAGCATCACATTTTTCTGAGATTCACAGAAGAACCATAATGAAGTATCACCTTGTATATTCTTCACCACCTGTGTTTACCCAGAAATAACAAAATGCAAAGTGGTCTCCAAAGAGCACCTTCCTTCCTAAACACTGTGCAGCCTTAGAGATTAGGTTATTTGAGAGCATTTGAGCTACAGCTGAAACTGCCACAGAGTTCCACCATCTCTTTAAAGTTCAAAAACTTATGATTAATATCTGAATTGCTGATGAGTTTTTCTTACCCCGATCATTGCTGAATAAAAGCATGATGTTGTTTGCTGGATTCACAAGTTTGTTTTTTTTTTCCTCCAAAGGACAGTACTTAAAGAACCCAAGAGGGAGGAAGGAAGAAGAAAAGTGTGGAAAGCTTAAACAGCTGAATGATAAACAAAGAACCTTTTTCTTCAGTTGGTTGCTCTTAGGAATCAAATCTTTCAGCTCCCTTCTTACACCTGAGAATTTGTTGTTAAACTACTTCCTTCTGAAGACTTTTTTTTTCCTTAGACAGTCATTTTGTTGCTCTGTGATTCACACTTTATTTCCCCAAAACACATTAAACCAAACTTTTCTCAGTTCATACTTCTGTAAAGTATCCAGTTTCATATAGATGTGTATGCACTTTTAGATTTATGTACAGTAAGTAGAAAACAAGTTAAACTATGAAAGAAGTAGCTTTTTTTCCGGTAATTGTTAAATCATTAGAAACAGGGCCTTTTGGGCCAGGTCTCTGACTTTTGTCAGTGTAATAGCTCAATAGAGCAAACAACATTGAAAGAAATATTGTCAAGGCTATGAAGTTGTTGTTGTTTTGTTGTTATTTTAAACTAAACATGTTGATGGCCATTTGCTTGCTTCATGGGGATCCTTATTTGAAGCCCATCTCATGAATTAAATTATTGAGTTATTATTTTGACTTGTTCATAAGTTTCTCCTGAGTTTTTTGTAAGATTGAAACCTGGTATTAATGTTATGTTATGTTAGTGTTTGCATTCTGGTTGCTACTCTAACTGTTTCAGTATTGTTAATAAGAAAGCAAAGAATGATGATAGATGATGCTCATTTTGAATGTATTAGAATTTTTTTTTAATGTTTGCTACTCTGTTTCAGTATTGTTAATAAGAAAGCAAAGAATGATGATAGATGATGCTCATTTTGAATGTATTAGAATTTTTTTTTTAATGTTTGGTCTTTTAATTCTATCAGAAAGAATGTCATTCCTTTCAAAGTATCTATTGTCCATAAAGTTGCTGGTCAAAACCACAGGGTATATTTACTGTGTTCTTAGGACTCATCAAGTAAGAGGTAGACAGGCAAATATCATCACTATTTCCTTTGAGGAGCAGAAACTTCTCAGCTTAATATAGTCTCATCAGTTTAACACTGCTTTCACTAGTTTGGACAGTGCTGTTTCCTCTTTGAAGATTCTTTTAGTCTCAATGTCATAGAGTGTTTTACCTAAGTGTTTATTTTATATACCTTATGGTTATGGGTCTGATATCAAGGTCTTAAATCCACTTGGATTTGACCTTTGACATGGTGTTAGATGGAAGTTCGAGTTTGCTATTTTGCATGTGGCTGACCAGTTGTTCCAACATCACTTGTTGAACTGGCGTTTCTTGATTTATTTAACATTTCTTGCCCCTTTATAAAAGATTAATTGATTGTATGTCTGGGAGCAGACTCTGAATACTCAAATCTATTCCATTGATCTGAGGCTGTCTTTTTTTTCAGTACCATGCTTTTTTAAATGACTATTGCTTTATAGTACAATTTAAAGTTGGGGAAATTGATGCTTCTGATCGTCTTTTTCCTAAGAGTTGCTTTAGCTATTTGTGGGTGCTATTGTTTCAAATGAATGCCTTCTGCACACCTCTATTCAATTCAACACTATTTACAATAGACAGTATCTGGAAACAACACAGATACCTGACAATAGAAGAGTGGCTAAAAAAAAACTGTGGTACATATACACAAAGGATACTATGCAGCTGTCAAGATAAATTAAGTCATGAAATTTTGTGTACATGAATGGACATGGAAATTATTATGCTGAGTGAAATAAGTCAGAGGGACAGAGAGAGAGACAGAATAGGCTCACTTATCTATAGGTTTTAAGAAAAATAAAAGACATAATTAAATAATACCCAGAGGTGAGGGCTGGAAGGACAGGCCCATGGTATGAAGCTTGCCACAAAGAATGGTAAGTGCAGTTAGAGAGATAACTGCCAACTATCATGACAGTGGTAGTAAGAGAAATAGAATGCTGTCTTGAATACAGGCAAGGGGTGGGGGAAGACAGAGTTGGGAGGCATTGGTGATGGGAAGGTTGCACTGGTGAAGGGGAGTGTTCTTTTTTATAACTAAAACCCAACTACAATCATGTGCTTAAGTACAATCATGGTGCTTAAATACAGATTTTTTTTAAAAGTTGCAAATAAAATAATGATAAAACACAAAAAAGAAAAATAAGAAAATTGTAAGAATGAATACTATAACTTCCTAAATATTTTAGGACAAATGAAGTCATGAAATTTTCTTATATAGAGGATAAATACAGGGAAAATTATGCTGAGTTAAATGAGTCAGAGAAAGTGGTATAGACAGAATGATCATTCTTGTGTGATAATAAAAATATATAGTATAGTAATAATGCCCAAAGATAATAGAGATGAGGACCAGGAGGACTAGCTCATGGTATGAAGCTTAGCCACAAAGAGATGAGAGTGCAAACAGTTCCAAGTTTAAACAGATTGGCTGGACTTCAAGATTCAAGAGGAGGGGCTAGGACTCCTACTGGGCACTTGCTATCTTGGTATGCAGTTACATAAGGTTTGTCACCCACAGGCCCCTGGGTGTTGCTAGTTTATCTAACTGTCTTCATACATGCCCTTGAAGTGCCTGGAACTGATTGTTCTGGCCTAATCCATTCTGTCTCATATCAGAAGCCTGTTCTGGCTGCACTTATGTCTATAACAAATCTAGGTTATGGAAGTCAATCAAGTAGTTAATTCTAAAATTAAATTCATGTATGAATTCATGTATAAATTCATGGTGAAGTGATAGATATTGGAAGATTGTATGACTAAAACTCTAAAACTTAAACAATTTTGCAACTGTGTATCTAATCAATTTTAAAATATGCAATTAAAAATAAAAATAACACTTATACCTTGTATTTATTGCATTCAAGAAGATACTTATTTAGGGGGCTGGAGAGATAGAATGGAGGTAATATGTTAGCCTTGCATGCAGAAGGACTGTGATTTGAATCCCAGCATTCCATAGGGTCCCCTGATTCTGCCAGGAGTGAGTTCTGAGTGTAGAGTCAGGAGTATCCCCTGAGCACTGCCGGGTGTGACCCAAAAAACCAGCAAACAAAAAAAAATGAGAGAGAGAATACCTATTCATTACTTATATATATTATAATTGTTATTATATATATTTTATTATATATAATTTTGTGTTTATAGTCTGTATATATTTTGGCCCTAAATAGTTAATAGATGTTAGTAAAATTAACACCTAATATAAAAATTCGTATTAAAAGTGTATGCTACATTGGAGCTGGATCATTTGCATTGCTTGTGGCGAACCTGAACTCAACTTGTGTTCTATATATGGTCTCCTGAACACAATCCCTGAACATAGAGCCAATAGGAGTACCCTGAGCACCTAAGAGTGTCAAAAAATAGAAAAAATATGTAATTAAACAATAAATGCTTTATACTTCTTGATACTATTCAAAAAGCATTTTTTAGTTATGTATTTATCTTCAATTCTTTCTTTATCCTATCTATTTAGTAGTTTTCACTATATAAACTTTGAACTCACTGATTCAAATCCTTTCTTTATTTTTGAGGGCTCACAAATGCTGCTTAGACCCCAGGTCTCCAAAAGAAATACTCAGCTTACCTCACCTAACTGTGAAGATGGTCCCATTTTCTAGGTTTAACCATGTGATTCAGTTCAGATTGTGTACGGTAGTTTACAAAAGCCACACCAGCAGTGTGGTGGCCTTCAAGATTGGGCATTCATAGTAATGATCAGTAGATCAAGTTGTCATGAAGATTGAGTCAGATTGCCTACCCAGGAGGAACAATTCTATTTTATATTTTTATTTAATTATGATTTTTTTACAATATTATGAAATTTTAGAGGTTTAAATTAACACCGTTTTACTTTCTACTCCATCACCAAAGTTCCAGTTTCATGCCATAATCAAGAGTCCACTTGCCACAAAAACTTGGTCATCCAGGTTTCATATCAGTATTTGAATAGATTAAGCTAGATTTGAGTGCAGAATTTTTGAATAACTGGATGTGGTAAACCTAGGTTCTTTGATTCCACAATTATATATGCACTTGAAAGATCAAACCCAGGGTCTCACATCAAGTTGGCCTGGTTTATGTTTCAGAGTCACATTCTTGGCCCTACTCAAATATTTTAAGAGATATGTTTCTCTAATTAGATAAGAAAGAGACAAGAGACATAGCTCTAAGTGATGAGTGTAGGTTTTTTTGTTTTTTTGTTTTTTGTTTTTTGTTTTTTTTGCAGGAGACTTCGGTTCTATCTTGACATTTCATGGTTCACTAAATACTGCAAATAACACTCCCTGAACACAAGACTTGGGACTAGTTCCTAGCACACCACTTTTGGACCCAAAACAAAACAATGAATAAAGAAAAAGAAATTCAGATTATATAAATGAGCAGATTTTTAATTTTCAGTTGGGCACTAAATGAGACTAAATATTTACATTTCTATATCTGATAAAATCTTTGATTTTAACTAGATTTCTTTGCACCAGAATATATATAAAAACATAAATATATAATTGATACTGAATTATAGGAAAAAACACACATAGTTCTAAAGATTTAGGGTAAGTAAGCTTGTCTTTGAAAATAACATCACATAAGAAAGAAAACATTAGCTGTCATTTTAAATGTGATTAAAAGGAGCAAGATGACATGATAATCATGGAAGTTACTGATAAAATTTATTAAGATGAAAACAGATAAAAGCAGTTAAATTTAAAAAATAGGGATGAAACTAGATTAACAGCTGAATAGGAAGCATTAACTAGTAGAAGTGAAAATATTGGTCAGAGCATAGAGCATATTAGTCTGAGGAATATCAATTTTATATATCCCAGAATGTCAATCCAAAGTCAAATATCTAAAATATTGAAAGTGAGGGTCCAGAGTGGAAGCACACCATTAGGGCATTTACCTTGCATGCAGCAGATCCCTGGCCAGGAGCTATTTCTGAGCACAGAGCCAGGAGTCACCAGGTATGGCCCCCAAAAAACAAATAAAATAAAATATTGAATGTAAAGATAACTGATGATTGCCATGGAAAGCCATAAAATCATAGCTATCCGAAATAAATGGCTAATATGAATGAAAGAAATCAAATATACTATAAAACATGACAAATACCAATCAAATCCAAAAAGAAAAGGCATAATATAAAATAATAGAATAAAAGTACATAAAAAATTAAATTAAATGAATAAAGACCACTCCTCAACAGCAACTGCCATGAGATATATCAACAAATAAATGTAAAACTTAGGCTCTGAAGAGAGAATACAGCATATAGGGCACTTGCCTTGTCTCTGACCCAATTTGCCTGGGTCTCATTCTTAGCAATTTCCTATTACACCAAAAGGCCTGCCAGAAGTGACCCATGAGCACAGAGCCAGGAGTAAACCCTAAACATATTTAGGTTCAGAATCTCAAAATAAAAAAATAAATTGGACTACTAATGTCCTATTTACTATATATCAGTCAGAATAAAAAAATGCTAAATACAAAAGAGTAATATTCTATTTTTCAAAAAAGATTATAAATAGAATAAAAAACAAATATTAAAATTTTTAATTGCAAATTAAATTTCTTTTATAATAAAATGTAAATATTTATTGCTTTCATTTTTATTGACCCATTTTACCAGATTTTGGGTTCATTTTTCATTTCTTCTGTTAATTTGGACCTTTTGTTCTTTCTTATATAGACTTGCATTGATATGAATTTTTCCCTTAGTACAGCTTTTATTGCATCCCATAGATTCTACTAGCTTAAATCTTCATTAGTTTTTTGAAATCTTTTTTTTTTTTTATTTTTGGCCACACCCAGTGATGCTCCTGGCTGTGTGCTTAGAAATCACTCCTGGCTTGGGGGACCATATGGGACACTGGGTGATCGAACCACAGTTCATGCTAGGTTAACGCAGGCAAGACACCTTACCACTTGCGCCACTGCTCCAGCCCCAGTTTTGAGGGATCTTTTTATTAATTCCTTGATATTTTTATAAAGTTTGTTTAGCAGTATTTTTTTCATCTTCATATTCTCCTTATTTTAAAGTCAATTGATCAGAAACCTTAATACCACTGGCAAACATTATTACTTTTCCCATGTAAACTAATACATTTACAGGCACCTGTGAATCATTTGATTATTATTTTTTCTTTTCTGTGTGTGTGTGTGTGTGTGTTTTTAGCCTCTATCGTACTAGTTATTTTTTTTATTTTTATTTTGATCATAGTGGCTTACATATCTTTCACATTAGTATTTTAGGTACATATCAACATTGAATCAGGGGAATACCCATCACCAAATTTGTCCTCCCCCCATCCCTGTTCCCTTTCTGCAGCCCATATCCCTGACCATCAACCCCCCGGGCTGCTAGAGTAGGTGGTCCCCTCTTTGTCTAGCTTACTATCAGTGATCATATATCTGTTTGGTCTTGGTGCCCTCCCTTGTTTCTCCCTCTATTTGAGAGGCTAAGCTAGATAAATCGAGTTATGTGGTTTTGTTTGAGGGTTAATCATTTGATTATTAGTAAACACACTGTGAGGCAATTTCTGCTTAAAGCAGTGAATTTTTATTTTTTTAGAGAAAGAACAACCAGGAATATAATTTAGCTATATTTGTATGAACAGAGAAACTATGTTTCATTAATATATATATTTTATATATATTAAATATATATAATATATTAATAATATATTTATTTAAACACCTTGATAACAAACATGATTGTGATTAGGTTTCAGTCATGTAAAGAACACCCCCTTCACCAGTGCAACATTCCTACCACCAATATCCCAAATCTCCCTCCACTCCACCCCACCCCCACCTGTACTCTAGACAGGCTTTCCAGTATCCTCATTCATTCACATGATTATGATAGTTCTCAGTGTAGTTATTTCTCTAACTGCACTCACCACTCTTTGTGGTGAACTTCATGAAGTGAGCTGGAAGTTTCAGCCCTCCTCTCTGTCTCTGAGGATAGTTGCAAAAATGTCTTTCATTTTTCTTAAAACCCATAGATGAGTGAGACTATTCTAAAGCAGTGAATTTTAAAATTATCAAGAAAGAGTGTATGACTGGAATCCAGAGAGCATGGGGGATAGAGCAGTTGTTGAACGACTGTAATGGAAAGGCAAACCACAGGACTTTAACCCACCCTCAAACTGTTATCAGTCATTGGATTATAAAATTAGGGATGCATCCTTATTCCTCTAGTTTTTCCATCAACTTTTAACATGTTTTCCATCTTACTTTTCACAAAGGACCTGGGTAAAAAGATACCTGATATAAAAACAAATTAGAACTTTCAGCAGCTGAATATGTGCAAAAATGGAAAAGGACTATAAATACCTAAAATGGTGGTATCTTTTATTTTTTTACATAGAGAGAAAGAAAACAATAGGAAATAAACTGTTACATCTAGATAGACTGAGGAGAATAGGAGATTTAGAAGGAGACAAAAGAGAGAAAAAATTATTCAGACACAAGAATATAACTATAGTATCTTAAAAACAAAGATAATTTTTTTTCTTCTCCAAAATGTAAATATTTAACTTTTGGCAAAGTTTTCTGGCATAAGAAAGTTCTCGGTTAATGATTTACTGATAAAATAAAATTTAAAAAAATTGCATCTTTGGGAGACACCATTCTGGAGATAAATGACAAATGAAATATGCAATATTGAGATTAATAATTCAAATAAGCAAAACTCAAACCACAGGTCATCATGAACTGGCATGAATTCCCAGAAATCTTGGGACAACATACCAGGAAAATTAACCAAAAGCTTTCATAAGAGATCTGAAAACCCAAAATTGACATATGGACTATGAGTCTTTCATCTTTCCCTAAAATTTCACATTAAAAATGACATTGATTTTTGAAGAGCAATCAAAATTTTTATTTCTTCTTTAGCTTCTTTGTCTTGTTCCTGTATTTCCTTGAAACATTATCCATCATTTTGTCCAAAAAGAATTGATAGTTATTCCAGTGACTATGTGTGGAGCAAATTAAGGAATAAAATAAAACATATTTGCAGGCACAGATACACACACTTAAAAAAAAACCTAAAATGGGAAATAGACCTTGAGTTGCCTCAAATAATCTCACAGGGAAATATTGCAGGGCAACATTAAGAATAACAGACATTTACTTTAGGAATTTTTAGGACTTTCCAATTGCTTTTATAGCAAAGGGTTGAATTTTCTATTCTGAAGTGAATACGTGGGTAATTTTTAGTTGCACTGTTCAGAATGGAGACTTTTACAAAGCAATCAGTAGGTTATTTTCTTGAACTGTTAGCCAAATTGAAATCACTTTTGTGTCTGACACCTCATTTTTCATGAATTTTGGAAATGAGATGTAGTGAGAGGAAAGTAGTCTCCAAGTTACAGAGAAATCACAGCTCTTGAGGGAGTGAAGCCAAGTACCCCTACCCCCCAAAGGAAATACTTCCAAACACCTACATATTAAAAAAATAAGTTGTATTTTACATGATATTTTAAGCAAAACAGCTTGAAAAATTCTGTAGGGCTATGCACTGTACTTCCTTCTCCTACTATTTTCTTTTCTTATTTCCCAGGATTTAACTTTACCCTTCTATCCTCAGTTTTATATTTATTTTGAGTCTCCCAGTAATAAAAAAATATTTGAACTCCAAATTTAAAGGCATTTAATTTAAGGGGCATTTAAGGCCCTCCAATAAAATGGTCAGAGAAATAGTGTAAGCTTTGTCTTTGCTTCAAATTTAGTAGATTTCTCTATAACAAACATCTAAATATCATTTTATAATATAGGAATGAAAACATTATGTATGATGCTATGTAATAATTTATTTTGAAATATATGAAACTTGGTTTAAAAACTACCAAGAACATCAGTGGAGGTGATATAAAGTAATCTCATGTATTCATAAATGAAACCCAACAAATCATGTTTGTAATCATAGTGCTTAAATAGATATTATTTTAAAAAATAGCACAACTCTTACCTCTCTCTCTCTTTGTTTTTAATTTAGGTCACACCAGTCAGTGCTCAGGGATTACTCCTGGCTCTATGCTCATACTCGCTCCTGACAGGCTCAGGGAACCATATAGGATGCCGGGATTTGAACCACCATCCTTCTGCATGCAAAGCAAACGCACTACCTCCATGCTATATCTCCGCACCCCACTTTATTATATTACCTCCTGACCTGACTCAGTCTGCCATCAAAATAGGCACCGTTTTATGTTTGGTTGTTCAAGTTTGGGTCTCATGATTTCATTTTTGTTGATATTCTGTACATTCTATTTTTTAATAATTTTTAATCATCTCTATTGTCTCTGGGCACCATTACAATAATGTAATTTTTCTTAAAATCCATATATGAGTGAGACTATTCTGTGTCAATCTCTCTCCCTCTGACTTATTTAACTCAGCATGATAGTTTCCATGTCTATCCACGTATAGGAAAATTTCATGACTTCATCTCTCCTGACGGCTGCATAATATTCCATAGCGTATATGTAACAGTTTCTTTAGCCATTCATCTGCTAAAGGGCATCTTGGTTGTTTCCAGATTCTGGCTATTGTAAATAACACTGCAATGAACACAGAAGTACAGAGAGCAGTTTTCTATTGTGCTTTTGTGTTCCTATGGTATAATCCCTCATAGTGGGATTGTGGAGCTATATTTACAGGTTTTTTGAGGAATCTCTATATTGTTTTCCATGAAGGTTGGACTAAACTGCATTCCCATCAACAGTGAATGAGAGCTTATTTCTCCACACATCTATGTCATCAGTGGCTGTTCTTGTTCTTTATGATGTATGCCAGTCTCTGTGTCATAAATATCTCATTGCTGTTTTGATTAGCATCTCCCTGATGCTTAGAGATGTGGAGTATTTTTTTTTTTTTGGTTTTTGGGCCACACCCGGCGGTGCTCAGGGGTTACTCCTGGCTGTCTGCTCAGAAATAGCTCCTGGCAGGCATGGGGGACCATATGGGGCACCGGGATTCAAACCAACCACCTTTGGTCCTGGATCGGCTGCTTGCAAGGCAAACGCCGCTGTGCTATCTCCCAGGCCCCGAGATGTGGAGTATTTTTTATGTGCTTTTGTCAATTGTTATTTCTTCTTTGACAAAATGTCTGTTCATTTCTTCTCATTTTTTGATGGGGTTAAATTTTTTCTTGTTCAATTTGTCAGTAACTTAAATATCTTAATGAAATATTATAGCTTTTTCAGATAAATATAGGTTGAATAGTTTCTCCAATTTCATAGGTAGCCTTTGTATCTTAATTACTGTTTGCTTGAAGTGCAGAAGTATCTCAGTTTAATGTAATCCCATTTGTTTATCTCTGCTTCCACTTGTTTGGACAGTGGTTTTTTTTTATTTTTTCTTGAAGTTGCTTTTAGTCTCAATGTTATGGAGTGTTTTGCTTGTTTTCTTCTATGTACATTATGGTTTCTGGTCTGATATCAAGATCCTTAATCCATTTTGATTTGACCTTCCTGTGGTTTGAGTTCAGCTATTTTGCATGTAATTGACCAGTTTTCTCAATATCACTTGTTGAAGAGGCTTACCTTGCTCCATCTTGTGTTTGTTATCCCTTTATCAAAGATTAGTAGGCTGTATTCCTAAGGGTCAGTCTCAGAATACTCAAGTCTATTTCATTGATTTGAGGGTCTGTCTTAATTTCACAACCATGATGTTTTAATTACTATTGCTTTATAGCACAGTTGTACCTTTTCAAACACATTATCTGCATCTATTGATATGATCATACAGTTTCTATTTTTCCTTTTGTTTATATGATATATTACATTGATTGGCTTGCATATGTTAAGCCATCATTGCATGTGGGATGAACCCTACTTGGTCATGGTGTATGTATGAATTTCTTGATGAGCCGTTGGATCCTGTTTCCTATTTGCTAGGATTTTGTTGAGGATCTTTGCATCTGTGTTCATCAGGATATTGGTGTGTAGTTCTTTTTCTTTTGTAGCATCTCTGGTAGCTTTTGTTATCAGGTTGATATTATCTTTGTAAAAACTATTTGGGAGTGTTTCTGTTTTATCAATTTCCTGGAAGAACCTGAAAAAAATTTCAGTAGGTTCTCTTAAAACGGCGGAAAGAATTCACTCGTGAATCCATCTAGGCCAGGATTTTGTTTGGGGGGGGGGGGCAGCCTTTTCATTACAATTTCAATTTCTCCCAATAGTGATATGTGACATGATGATTATATGACTGTGAGATATGTCAGATCATCTTTGTTCAATGTTGGTAAGTTATAGGTATCCTAGTATTTATTCATTCCTTTTAGTTTCTCTTGTTTTGTAACATATGATTCTCAAAGTAATCTCTGATTATTCTTTGAATTTCTGTAGTTTCTGTAGTAATTTTCCCCTTTTCATTTCTAATTTGGCTCATTAAGTATCTCTTGCTCTTTTTGTGAGTCTTGCTAGTGGATTGTCAATTTTTTTGTTTATTTTTTCAAAAAACTAGTTTGTTTTAATTGTTTATTCTGATTGTTTTTGTTTGTTTCAGGCCATTAACTTCTTCTCTGAACTTTGGTATTAACTTCTGTCTGCCTATCTTTAGTTCATTTTCTTGATCCTTTTCTAATATTTTACGCTGTTCCATTGTTATTTAAATAGGTTCTTTATTCCTTCCTGATGAATTCTGCAAGGCTATATAAATTTTCCTCCTAATACCATTTTTGCTGTGTACTACAAATTCTGAAAATTCATTTCTTAATTCTCAATTATTATAAAAATGATTTGATTTTCTCTTTGATATTTGTCTCTGACTCATTATTCAGTAGTAAGATATTTAATTTACAGGTGTATGTTTAATTTACTCCTAATTTCAGTGCTTGATGATCTGAGTAGGTAGTCTTTTTGATTTGGGGGAGGTATTTTGTGTCCCAGTATGTGGTCTATCTTGGAGAATGTCCCATGTCCATTGGAAAGAATGTGTATTCAGCTTTTGGGGGATAGAGAGCCATATATATACACAGATATAGAGTAGCACCAAGCCACTCTATTTCATTTCTTCTTTCAGAGTCAGTGTATCCTTGTTGAGTTTCAGCCTGGTTGACCTATTAGGGGTTGTCACAGTGGTGTTGAAGTCTCTCATTATTACTGCCAACACCATTTCTGTTTTTTTTATTTTTATTTATTTATTTTTTAATTAATATCTTTATTTAAACACCTTGATTACAAACATGATTATGGTTGTGTTTCAGTCATGTAAAGAACAGCCCCCCTTCACCAGTGCAACATTCCCATCACCAATGCCCCAAATCTCCCTCCTCCCCACCCCACTCTCGCCTGTACTCTAGACAGGCTTTCTACTTCCCTCGTTCATTCTCATTTTTAGGATAGTTCTCAATGTAGTTATTTCTCTAACTACACTCATCACTCTTTGTGGTGAGCTTCATGTCATGAGCTGGAACTTCCAGCCCTCCTTTCTTTTATTTCTGAAAATTATTGCAAGAATGTCTTTCATTTTTCTTAAAACCCATATATGAATGAGACTATTCTGCATCTTTCTCTCTCCCTCTGACCTATTTCACTCAGCATAATAGATTCTATGTACATCCATGTATAGGAAAATTTCATGACTTCATCTCTCCTGAAGGCTGCATAATATTCTATTGAGTATATGTACCACAGTTTCTTTACCCATTCTTCTGTTGAAGGGCATCTTGGTTGTTTCTAGAGTCTGGCTATGGTAAATAGTGCTGCAATGAATATATATGTGAGGAAGGAATTTTTGTATTATATTTTTGTGTTCCTAGGGTAAATCCCTAGGAGTGGTATAGTTGGATCATATGGGAGCTCAATTTCCAGTTTTTGGAGGAATCTCCATATCACTTTCCATAAAGGTTGGACTAGATGGCATTTCCACCAGCAATGGAAAAGAGTTTCTGTCCACATCCCCGCCAGCATTGCTTGTTCTTATTCTTTGTGATGTGTGCAAATCTCTATGGTGTAAGGTGGTACCTCATAATTGATTCGCATCTCCCTGATGATTAGTGATGTGGAGCATTTTTTCACGTGCCTTTTGGCCATTCGTATATCTTTATTTTGTCAAATTGCCTGTCCATTTCTTCTCCCCATTTTGATGGGATTAGATGTTTTTTTCTTGTAAAGTTTTGTCAGTGCCTTGTATAGTTTGGATATTAGCCCCTTATCTGATGGGTATTGTGTGAATAGTTTCTCCCACTCAGTGGATGGCTCTTGTATCCTGGGCACTATTTCCTTTGAGGTGCAGAAACTTCTCAGCTTAATATATCCCCATCTGTTAATCTCTGCTTTCACTTGTTTGGAGAGTGCAGTTTCCTCCTTAAAGATGCCTTTAGTCTCAATGTCATGGAGTGTTTTACCTACGTGGCCGACACCATTTCTTGAAGAGTCTGTCTTTATTACATTTTAAATTCTAGTCTTTATCAAAGATTAATTGACTATATATTTGGGTTTGTCATTGGATATTCTATTCTGACTCATTGGTCTGAAAGTCCATTTTTATTCTAATACTATTCTGTTTTGTTACTATTCTGTTTTGTGATTCTCCACCTATATAATTCTACTATGATGGCTTGCTAGCATGATTTTTAGTTCCTTCATTTCCATTTTTATAGATTCTCTCATCTTCTGAAAGAGTTCTTATTTGAGTTGGTTGAATTTTTCATCGATAGACTGTTGAAATGGCTCCTTTATTTCTGTTGCTCAAATCTCATGTTTGACTTTCGGTCCTCAACTTCAGGCTCAGGCATTTTAGTGTACTTGGAAATTTTCTAGTGATTCTCTCCATATCTCCAATTGAATTGTCTTCCTTACTTTCTCCATTGTTCTTTGCATTTAGTGGGTGGTAATGCTGGAGTTTCACATTGCTTCAAAAACTGTTCTATTTAGGGGCCAAAGAGATATTACAGCAATAGGGCATTTGCTTTGCACACAGTCAACCCAGGATGAATGGTGGTTCAAATCCTGGCATCCCATTTGGTTCCCTGTGCCTGCCAGGAGTGATTTCTCCCTAAAAAGGTGGCTTGAGTTTTATCTGCTTTAGATGTTATTTTTCTAAACATGCAAGGTTATCAAAATATAATAAAAATATTACCAACTAATTCATTGTTTAATTTAACTGAGTTTTGAATTGTACATTTTCCAAGAGAAAAAGTTGCTAGTTCAAATCTGCTTGGAAATAACTGATATAAATTGAAATATCTTCATGCTTATGTTAGAGCATCCACACAGTTTGGGAAGAGGAGTGTTGACCATAGGGTACTTCTCTCTGCAGACAAACCTAATATGTGGTGAGAGAGAGCAGGAAGATTGGGACCAGCGGTGGGTCACAAAAGGAGCTATTCCTTGTTGTTGGGTTTTTTTTATTTGGTTTTTGGTTTTCATATTCTGGAGCCACATTCCTTAACTTATGGCTCTTTCTTTCATACTTAAAACCAAAATATATCATCTTTAACTCCACCCTCTTCTCTCTCTCCTGCCACCATCATCTTTCATTGATCTTTAAGTTTGTCTAATATAATAATTTTGTTTCTCTCTTAGAAGACATTTAAGTGATAACAGAATAATATAGGATAGTCTTTATATCAGCATATAATGTAATTTTTAAGGTTATACTGTAATTGTAGGGGATCAAAAAGTCCCTTCAAACCATTTTAGAGTAAATTTTGAATATGTTTAGTAAAATTAAGGTATCACTCTTATTCTTCCTTTGTAAAATGAATTTAAGTTTTGAATATAAAAACAAACCTACAAAGTTTCCAGGACTACAATTTTCTGTATTTGAATCTTGAAACAGATAGTATATTAACATAGCTTAAAATAGCTACATTAAAGTTGGTTTACCTAAATATGTATCTATTATATTCTAAGTGAAAATTTTTAACATTTTATACTTACTCCTTATTACAATAGAAAGATACACTGATTTATGAAATAAATATATACTTGAATAGCTCAACTTTATAAATACCAATTGAGTGAAAATGTAAGTAAAAATAAATTTTTGAAAAAATTAATATGGGAATTAAACAAATCATATAATATAAGTCTCAAATTTAAGGGGTCAGAATTCAACTTTTCCATCTGCCAATATGAATAGTACAAAGGGTGTAATTTGAAATAACTCCACTGACAACTATCATGACAATGGTAGTGGGTGAGAGAAATAGAATGCCTATCTTGAATATAGGCAAGGATTGAGGGAAGAGGGAGTTAGGGCACATTGGTGGTGGGAATATTGCACTGGTGAAGAAGGTGTTTTTTCTTTATAACAAAAACCCAACTACAAATATGTTTGTAATCATGGTGTTTAAATAAATATATTTTTAAAAGCTTAATACATATCGCCCCATCCCCAAAATAACAAATTTTCTGATATTTTCCCTTGATATTTTATGGAAATAAATTAAATTTTTATAATCATTAATGTAATTATTAATTAATAATTAATTTAATAAATATGCTTTCCAGACAACATCCCTGGATGCTATGAGTATAGATAGATAAAATGAAACCAGAAGAGAGTCCAGTAAAAACAATTCTGAAAGATTTCTTAAGATTCAAATAATTCAAGCCATTTTCAAGTGTTGTCTTGACTAAATGTAATACACATTGAAAAGCTGTTATATAAAAGAGAAAACAGGAGGATTCTGTGGGGGTTAAGGAGGGATTGATATTACCATACGAAAGTTTGTATTTTAAATGTGAGAGACATCAAACTAGAGAGACTGTCTAGGGCTTAAAGTAATTTGCTTTGCATGCAGGCCATCCCAATTACACTCCCCAATAGCACCATAAATGACTGCTGACAAAAAAGCCAGTGTAAACCCCAAAGACCTCAAGAAATAAAAAAATAACGTATGATATTTCTTGGTTTTGGGATATTTTCAACCTATTAATATACATTGTGAATTTCAAAATACTTCAATTCTCATAGTATCAAACTAATATTCAGCAACTAATTTCCCAATTGTTTTCTAAGTTAATTTTGGTAGCAAATACCTTGTTGTGGAATGTCTTTATGAGCCAGTATTGTATCAAAACATTTTGATTCAAGTTGATCCAGAGAAATAAATCATGTAAGTGCTCAACTGAGGATTGTGTTTTAGATGCACTGCAGAGGTTGACAAGACTACATCTGGGGAGAGCAGGGACGGGAGCGGACAGGCTGGTGGCAAAAAAAAAAAAAAAAAAAAAAAGACTACATCTGGGGCAAGCTGATTCTAGGTCTCCCTTACAAATTTGGGATGGCTATCTTTACATAGGTTTGATGCCAGAAGCAGTGCATTTGTCTGTTGTCTGGGCCAAATAGTTAAGACTCATTTATGAAAACTAGTCACTAACCTATGTGTCTGCATGATGTAATATTTTTGTATGAAGCTTGGCCACCCAACCATAAATCAAAAGCATTTCCCCAGCAACACAGAAAACACTCATTAGGAATAAAAACAACTTTAAATGAGTACCTAATAATCACAGGAAAAAAATAAAAATTTTAAATAACCCATATCTTAAAGCATACTACGACAAAATAAAAAGTTATTTCCTGTAAGAGAAAAAACAACTAATGCTGAATATGCAAAATAGCCTTTATGCCCTTAAACTTTTTGCTTAGAGAACAAACTGTCTCACTTCTCCAAACCAGCTGTCTCTAAAGACTTGGAAAAGAGTTGAGAACAATGTTGGGCTTCAGAGTACCTGCTTAAGTTCTCAAGCTTTGAAGCAAAATCAGTTTTTCTGACAGCACAGTTTCTTTGCTTCTCATTTTGAAACATGTAAGCATCCTATTAGAAGGATGACATACCCATTAAAATGACCACAGATTTCTCATCACTGAAACAATGTTTCACCCAAGTCTTCCAAGAAAGGTGAATACGATTAAAAAGCAATGTTCAAGGAAGGAAAATGGTCCACAAACTTCCTTATTAGACATTCTGAGCTACTTCATTGCATAAGGAATATTATTTGCCAGACTAATCTTTGTCTAGGCAAGTTATCTTGCCTGGACAAAGTCCTGTTGTCTTTTAGACAATGTCTTTGTAGTCATGTTCTGAAAAAGCTGTGGGAGAGGCATATATGGCCTTTTTCCTTCTCCATAAAGTTCTAGTTGTTATGCTTTGAGGACACAAGTAAAGATCCTACCCTAAAGCCCTCACTTACTTAAGTGGTTGGCATCTTAATTTTAGTTTATTTAGGCCATCTGACATAAGTAATGAATAAGATGAAATAAAAGTTTGCATTCTTTTCTAGACCACTCCAACAATAAGTCATTTCTAGGTCACTCCAACAGTAAGTGAAAAAGAGCAGAGTCTTTTGGAAATGGGTTCTTGGAGATCATTATTAAGTCTCAGAGAACAACAAAGTGGAATAGATTCAGAGAGGCAAATCTATAAGTATGTTATAATTCTGTAACACCTCCACGTCTATCTACTATAGGGCTGACTACAAATAATATCAAAGTTCAGAGGACTGAGGGCAAGTCAAAATATATGTTGAGAAAACTGATGGCTGGTTTCTGAATATTAGTTTCAGTAGCTAAGAGTTAGAAAGACCAAAGATGTCCCAAAATACTAGAGCAGAAAATTACAGGCATTTGCTATGATCAGCATAGAAAATATACAAAAATCATAGATCAGAGTAAATACACCAAAATATATAGGAGGACAGTTCATAGCACAGCTCTTACATAAATACATAGATATGACTTCCTCTGAAAAGATGAAGATTGATTATATAGCGGCCTCCTTCATTGCTTTGGTCTCCCTTATTAGGATGATTTGAGATGAATTATAGCCAGAGAAAACTATGTCTTCCTAGGTAGCATTAACCTTGGTGCAAAGTTAGCCTTAACTTTAGTTCAGGGCAAGTTTAAATGAATCTTAGAATTCCTTTGATAATTTCACTTCATCAATAATGATAGCCACGTTAAACATTTATCTAATTTCTGAGTTCTTCTACTTCCAAATACTAAATTCTGAGACCAAAAGGTTTCAATCTCATGGTGTTTTATTTATATTTCTCATCAAATTTTCTCTTTAAAGGCATAACTCTTTTTCAAAACATTTCTTTATTGATTGAGTTACTGTGATTTTTAATACTACTAATGATAATTTCCTCTATATATAATTCCAATGCAAACACATCACCTCTGTAGCCACCTCTCAACCCCAGAGTCCCCAATGCTTCTCACTTTCAACCACTCCCAACTCAGTTCTATAGATCAGTTCTCCCATTGACCTATTTTTTAAATGAGTCACCATGAATTACAAAGCTATTGATGATTGAGCTTCAGGTATATTATATTCCAGGAAAAGTCCCTCACCAGTGCCCACTTCCTCTACCACTATCTCCAGTTTTCCTCTGAACCCCTTGCTGGCCTCAGTGGCAGGCACTGTCACTCTTGAGGTCATCAATACTTTCATATTGGCTCTTAATAATTGCCTATACCAACATTTCCCTCCATGATCTCATAAAAAAATCACAGACACTTCGCCAGATGATCTGAACAAGGGAGCCTTCTTGTTTGTTTCTTGTATTTACTCAGTAGGTGCTAAGAAAGCCAAATTACTTTGCTATTACTTAGTTATAACACAGAATACTGTATTTGGATCTTAGTTTGTCTCCTTTTAGGGTGTTGGAGTCACACCTGGTGATGCTTAGAGGTTACTGCTGACGGCACATAGGAATCACTCCTACTGGTGCTCAGGGGACTATATGAGGTTCCTGGGATTAAACCCTGGTAACTGTATACAAAATAAGGATTCTATCCACTGTATGATCACTCTATTCCCCTTAATTTGTCACTTACAAGCATTTACTCTTGAGTTCTTTCAACAGACTTATCATTTCTTGCTTCTTCCCCAATACAGGCAAAATATGTCAAGTGCTGATGAATATGTCAATGTACTAAATATTTATGCAAAATGTAAACTGAAGAGCTCTTATAAGATACTTGAAATGATTAGTATGCATGAATTATCTTTTTACTTTTCTTTTACCATAAGGATGATGGCATATCAGCATCCCTAAGGGAAATCCCTGAAAGAAAATCTGAACAAGAAGAAAAGTTACTTGTCAGCATCCATTGGAAGCAACACTATAGATCCCAAATCAGAGACTAAACATGAAGAAGAAAATGTTTTCAATGCCTTTATGCATATCCGTCCCTTTCAATACCTGGGGTTTTTGAAATTCCTTGTACTGTCTAGAATTTCTGACTATTGTCAAGCTTGTTCTTTTTCGCAGGAATGACTTATCTAGACATTCAATCTCTGTCATGTTCACTCCAGTAAGTATTCATTAGTTTTTTTTTTTACTGCCTACCAAGTTCTGTAATAAACATAAAATATGTTGTGTGTGTAAACATTTCAATGGGATTATTATGTTACTAATCCTACCCTGATGGTGATTGTGTCCTACCCTAGCATTCTGCTCCCATCCTAGGGTGGTACCTGATTCTGCTCCCACCCTAGGGTGGTACCTGATTCTGCTCCCACCCTAGGGTGGTACCTGATTCTGCTCCCACAATTGGGTGGTACCTGATCCCACCATTGGGTTGTACCTGATTCTGGGGGATAAAAGCAAAGGTCTGTGGAAGGGGAAGAGTTTTTTGGCTAGAACTGATGCTGAGGCCTTTGGGCTTCAGCCTTGTCCTCCAAATAAAGCTGAATTTTCACAAGCCTGACTGTCTGCTAGCCTTTTACCGGCCGCTTCACCTAAGGACCACCGGCTGAACAGGGTGGCAGATGCGTGCTCCAAGCTGGAGGGGAAAGACCTCATCCTCCATCCCTCCATCAGTCAACCCCATCAATAGATGACTTGCAACAAAAATATAAATATCGTCATTGTAAAAAGCTTGCTGAATTTTTGAACTAACACCCTAATGACTGTTTTAGTGGGTTTTAATCAATACAATTGTAATAGATTCTATCTGTATTAAGATCAGGCCTTAGAAATAAATGGATGCATTTCTCCCTTGGAAAAACAAGTAGGAAAGCCATAAAGATGAGCAACCATTAGGGAACAAATTAAGGCAGATAGTAAGAGAATTAATGACTGTTAATATACTGTCAATACTGTCAGCCATAGTGTACAAATTAGGAGCAAAACAATAGTATGTAGTGTGCACAAAGGATAATAGGTACAATCGATGAAATTTTAGTGAAATAATATCTGGAATTATGGTTACTGATATTAGAAGGAACTAGAAATAGCAGACATTTTATAACTCAAATCAACTAAAATTCCCTTTTTCAAGAACAGTAATTTTATCCTTGCTTTCTTTGTTATCCTCCTCTTTATATTTAAGCCATTTTTGCTTAAAGACCCCTTTATATTTAAACTCAAAGTCCTAGACAGTCCTCGTGAATGATTCAGATATATTTTAATACCACTTTTTTAATGGCTGACAGAGGTGACTATTTGATGAGCCTTGGTTTTACACTCTAGAAGAATTCAGTCATGAGAGGCAGCTTGGTGTAACAATTAGAAACCAGATTCTTTCTGTTCAGGATGTGAATTTCTATTCTTCTGTTTATCAGTTAATATATACTAGATTTAATCCCATTATCCCTTAGATCCTTGTATGTGTGTGGGGAAAAGGAAGAGCACTGATCCTTCACCCCTCTTTCTCTTCTAGCTTGGAAGCTAGAAACAGACCTGGAAACTGCCAGAATCTGACAATTCCCAGAAAGAGAACTGAAAATCTCTGCACCCAGTACCATTCCTTTGCCCCTTCCATCTTCCTTACAACTTTGCACAATTGTTTTTTTTTTTTTTTTGGCTGTTGCTTTGTATGTATGCATATCACAGTTATGGTACCACAGCAGGGTTGCTGCTACACAATTCTGATCATTTTATTGTTTTTGGCTTGCTATAATCATCTATCCAACTAATTTTTATTCTGCTTTGTAAGGACACAAAATAAAATTCATGTCTCTGACCACTGGCCTTCAAGTGCTTTCTTTGGAGTTGGCAATCATGCTCAAACTTTTCAAGATGAAATCATGTGATTTTTCTACAACTGGTTTAATCTAGAAAACAAGCATGTTGAGTAAAGTAAGCCAGAAAAATAAAGGGTGAAACACAGGGTGAACTCACTTTTCTGTGATATATAGAATAAATATTAGGAAGAGGATATATATTATATAGCGAAGGGGGAATGCCTTCACTATATTGCATTACATCATGCTCGACCCCAGAACCTAGGGTGAAGGAAAGAGAAAGAAAAAAATCAAGGCAGGCTAGAAGGACAAATATGAGTAAGAGAAGCAATTGTGAACAAGGTTCTAGGCTTTGGTTATGTTGGTATTGTGAAAGTTTGGTATAACTATATATCTAACTCACAGACCCAACAAAACTGAAAACATGAGATCAAAGCTGCAACCAAGGAAAAGGGTAAGGTAAAGTGTGGAGTAAGGGGATGGAGTTGTTGTGTATGAATTAATATATAAAAGTTGCCTGGAAGACTTAAAATAAAAGTTAATGAGGCTGTTCTTCCATAATGCAGTTAAATTGGTGAGTATATTTTTTAGAATTTCATACTCAAAAACTGTGAGCAACATATTTCTGTTATATATTAATGCTATCATCTGTTTAAAGACATTATATCTAGTTTCATATACAAACTCCTGATAAGAATGCTTGTCAAAATCTTTTCAAGTTTATATATTAAGAGCTTTGAAAATAAATATAAAAATTAGCAAATGTTAACTTTTTCAGTATGATTATCTCCAGAGAATAGCAGTATTATTTGAAAACTCTATCATAATCATTTACTTTCAGCTAAGATAAAAAAAGAACATTCTCTTATTCAATAGCTGAAAGTTTTGCTTCAAAAAGCAACCCTCAAATCAGCAGCTAACATAAGCTTTGGTATGCACTGTATGTTATTTTTCACTACCTCATTTTGTCTCATGAATTTGGCAATAATGAATGTAAATCAAGAACAGACCAAAAATGGGCAAGTTGGATACATTCATATGTGCCATGAATCATGGTAAGCCTTATGTAAAGTGATAGCTATTAAAACAAATCTTTCTTGTTATAGTCATAACCATTAAATATGAAACATCAAACTGGAGCATAGTAACGTCTGTGAGTTAGAATTTAGATGATGTATTTTTATCTATGTTGAAAAAGAAAAGATACATAATTTTTAATACCAAGTACAAAATGAAAATGAAGACCCTCTTGGTAAAGAGCAAGAGAAAAAATGTGTCATTGATGGTGCTAAAATGAAGAGTTATTTTCTTTATTCCTTTTCATAGTTACTTTATTTCTGTTCAATGGTGAATTAAATAAAAATATTAAAACATTTTACTATTAGCAGTATTCTTATTTAAATTGATATTGTAACATGACAGTTCTATATTTTTATAGAATGACATTGCTCATCGGAAACATTAGAGCATTTAGTTCATGGGTCAAATCACTAAATTGATTTATATTTTTGTATACTTAGAGTTTGTATTTTATAATAAACATGCACAAGTAAGAACCTAAATTGAGAGAGTTCAACCAAACAAAGTCTAGATGTGGTATCAGTAGGATGCCAATAATCGTGGAAGAGGTAACCTTCCTAGACCTAGAGCTATTGCCCTCCTGATTTAGCTTTCCCAAATCTCTGCCTCACCAATGTCCAAGAGGTGGTTAGTAATGTTTAAAACTATACTACTAGCATAGTGTTCACACTGCATAGTGTGGACAGTAAGGTCTAGTCTGCCCCTACTAAAACAATAATGAGGTTATAACTGAAAATTACTTGGTCCACAAGGCATGGAAACTGATTCTACCATGTTTTCTAGGAGTCATCACCTCAAGTAGTGACAATGAATTGCTTTTTTATTTTCTTTATTTAAACAACTTTATTACATCCATGATTGTGTTTGGATTTTAGTCATGTAAAGAACACCACCCATCGTCAGTGCAACATTCCCATCACCAATGTCGCAAATCACCCTCCACCCCACCCGACCCCTGCCTGCACTCTAGACAGGCTTTCTATTTCTCTCGTACATTCTCTTTATTAGGATAGTTTAAAACGTAGTTATTTCTCTAACTAAATTCATACCTGTTTGTGGTGAGCTTCATGATGTGAGCTGTAACTTCCAGCTCTTTTCACTTTTGTGTCTGAAAGTTATTATTGCAAGAATCTCTTTCATTTTTCTTAAAACCCATAGATGAGTGAGACCATTCTGCGTCTTTCCCTCTCTCTCTCTCTCTCTCTGACTTATTTTACTCAGCATAATAGATTCCATGTACATCTATGTATAGGAAAATTTCATGACTTCATCTCTCCTGACAGCTATTCCATTGTGTATATGTACCACAGTTTCTTTAGCCATTCATCTGTTGAAGGGTATCTTGGCTGTTTCCAGAGTCTTGATATGGTAAATAGTGCTGCAATGAAAATAGGTGTAAAGAAGGGATTTTTGTATTGTATTTTTGTGTTCCTAGGGTATATTCCTAGGAGTGGTATAGCTGGGTCGTATGGGAGCTCGATTTCCAGTTTTTGGAGGAATCTCCGTATTGCTTTCCATAAAGGTTGAACTAGACGGCATTCCCACCAGCAGTGGTTAAGAGGTCCTTTCTCTCTACATCCCCACCAACACTGCTTGTTCTCATTCTTTGTGATGTGTGCCAATCTCTGGAGTGTGAGGTGGTACCTCATAGTTGTTTTGATTTACATCTTCCTAATGATTACTGATGTGGAGCATTTTTTCATGTGTCTTTTGGCCATTTGTATTTCTTCTTTGTCAAAGTGTCTGTCCATTTCTTCTCCTCATTTTTTGATGGGATTAGATGTGTTTTTCTTGTAAATTTCTGTCAGTGCCTTGAATATTTTGGAGATTAGCCCATTATCTGATGGGTATTGGGTGAATAGTTTCTCCCACTTAGTGGGGGGCTCTTGTATCCTGGGTGCTATTTCTTTTGAGGTGCAGAAGCTTCTCAGCTTAATATATTCCCATCTGTTAATCTCTGCTTTCACTTGCTTGGAGAGTGCAGTTTCCTCTTTGAAAATGCCTTTAGTCTCAATGTCCTGGAGTGTTTTACCTACATGTTGTTCTATATATCTTATGGTTTTGGGTCTGATATCGAGGTCTTTCATCTATTTGGATTTAACCTTCGTACATTATGTTAGCTGGGGGTCTAAGTTCAATTTTTTGCAAGTGGCTATCCAGTTGTGCCAACACAACTTGTTGGAGAGGCTTTCTTTGCTCTATTTAGGATTTCTTGCTCCTTTATCAAAAATTAGGTGATTGTATGTCTGGGGAACATTCTCTGAGTATTCAAGCCTATTCCACTGATCTGGGGGCCTATCTTTATTCCAATAACATCCTGTTTTGATAACTATTGCTCTGTAGTACAGTTAAAAGTTGGGGAAAGTAATTCCTCCCATATTCTTTTTTCCAATGATTGCTTTATCTATTCTAGGGTGTTTATTGTTCCAAATGAATTTCAAATGTGCCTGATCCACTTCTTTGAAGAATATCATGGGTATCTTTAGAGGGAATGCATTAAATCTGTACAATGCCTTGGGGAGTATTGCCATTTTAATGATGTTAATCCTGTCAATCCATGAGCAGAGTATGCAATTCCATTTCCGCGTGTCCTCTCTTATTTCTTGGAGCAAAGTTTTATAGTTTTCTTTGTATAGGTCCTTCACATTTTTAGTCAAGTTGATTCCAAGATATTTGAGTTTTTGTGGCACTATTGTGAATGGGGTTGTTTTCTTAATGTCCATTTCTTTCTTATTACTATTGGTGTATAGAAAGGCCATTGATTTTTGTGTGTTAGTTTTGTAGCCTGAGTCCATTGTTTCTAGAAGCTTTTTGGTAGAGTCTTTAGGGTTTTCTAAGTAGAGTACCATGTCATCTGCAAACAGTGAGAGCATAACTTCTTCCTTTCTATCTGGATTCCCTTGATATCTTTTTCTTGCCTAATCGCTATAGCGAGTACTTCCTATGTTGAATAGGAGTGGTGAGAGAGGACAGCCTTGTCTTGTGCCAGAATTTAGAGGAAAGGCTTTTAGTTTTTCTCCATTGAGGACAATATTTGCCACTGGCTTGTGGTAGATAGCCTTAACTATATTGAGAAAGGTTCCTTCCATTCCCATCTTGCTGAAAGTTTTGATCAAAAATGGGTGTTGGACCTTATCAAATGCTTTCTCTGTGTCTATTGATATGATCATGTGATTTTTATTTTTCTTGTTGTTGATGTTGTGTATTATGTTGATAGATTTACAGATGTTAAAGCATCCTTGCATTCCTGGGATGAAACCTACTTGATCTTAGTGGATAATCTTAATGAGGCATTGAATCCTATTTGCCAGGATTTTGTTGAGGATCTTGGCATCTGTATTCATCAGCAATATTGGTCTGTAATTTTCTTTTTTCATAGCATCTCTGTCCGGTTTAGGTATCAAGGTGATGTTGGCTTCATAAAAGCTATTTGAAAGTGTTTCTGGTTGTTCAATTTCATGAAAGAGTCTTGCCAGGATTGGTAGTAGTTCCTCTTGGAAAGTTTGAAGAAATTCATTAGTGAATCCATCTGGGCCTGGGCTTTTATTTTTGGACAGACATTTGATTTTTTTCATCAATAGTGATGGGGGTGTTTAGATATGCCTCATCCTCTTCTTTCAACCGTTTAAGAATTTATCCATTTCTTCCAGGTTCTCATTTTTAATGGCGTAGAGTTTCTCAAAATAGTTTCTGATTACCCTTTGAATCTCTGCCATATCCGTGTGATCTCTCCTTTTTCATTCCTAAAACAAGTTCTCAAGTTTTTTTTTTCTCTCTCTCTTTTTTTGTTAGTTTTGCCAGTGGTCTATCAATCTTGTTTATTTTTTCAAAGAACCAACTTCTGCTTTCGTTGATCTTTCAGGTTGTTTTTTTTTTGTTTTTTTTTTTTTTTTTTAGTTCTAGTTTTTTCTAGTTTCTATGAGCTGTGTCATTAAGTTACTTAGGTAAGCCCCTTCTTCTAGTTTCTAGTTCTATGAGCTTTCTAGTTCTATGAGCTGTGTCATTAAGCTACTCAGGTAAGCCCCTTCTTCCTTCCTGATGTGTGCTTGCAAAGCTATAAATTTTCCTCTCAGTACTGCTTTGCTGTGTCCCATAAGTTCTGATAGTTTGTGTCTTTATTGTCATTTGTTTCCAGGAACCTTTTGATTTCCTCCTTGATTTCATCTCGGACCCACTGGTTATTGAGTATGAGGCTGTTTAACTTCCAGGTGTTAAATTTTTTTCTTCTGTGTCCCTTTGGAATTCACAAATAATTTCAGAGCCTTGTGGTCAGCGAAGGTAGCCTGCAAAATTTCTATTCTCTTGATATTATGGAGGTATGTTTTATGTGCCAGCATGTAGTCTATCCTGGAGAATGTCCCATGTACATTGGAGAAGAATGTGTATCCAGGTTTCTGGGGATGGAGTGTCCTATATATATCCACTAGGCCTCTTTCTTCCATTTATCTCCTCAGGTCTAGTATATTCCTGTTGGGTTTCAGTCTGGTTGACATATCCAGTGTTGACAATGCCTGGAAGCCATACTATGCCCACAAATGTAATCACCATGTTTATACCAGGCCAGCTTCAAAGACTCTTTTCTCAAAAATAAGTAAGCCAATCCATAAAAGTTCATGGGTACACACAGAAGAAAGCTGTTAATCTTGAGAGGAGAGTGCAGTCTGTGTCACCACACTTACAAAGGAATGCCTGCTGCCTCTTTCACCCAGAATACTGTTTTGCTAATAGCCTTGCCTCAGCACACCTCTATGATTCTTTGCAGGGACACCAATCTGACCAAACTTCAGGTACATCGGTCTTTGGGCTGATATCAACAGGCCTTTTTATGGGTACCCTCCCCCATATCTTCCTTCTTCCTGGAAGTCTTGGAAAAGCTCCTTAAAAATCATAGCTGGAGTAATACTGCTTAAAATTTCTGGACAACTTCATTTCTTGATGCTGTCATCCATATAGGCACACACTAATTTAACAGAATAGACAGTTAATATAAAGAGCACTAAATATTCTTTTATTATATGCCACACCATGCAGCATAGACATTTCCAATTTAGGGGAAGCACACCACTAGATGTGTCTATTGGCTTTCCTGGTGCAGTGAGCTGGTATTTTCCCCAAGAAATATTTTAGTCAGCAGGCCCATTGGTGGACGTTAATCATACCTCCTACATAGATTACTGGTAATATTTCTGAAATCTATCACATGGTGGTGACATTAAAATCTCTTTTTATATAATTTGGCTTTGTCTCCCTTGCAAAACTACAGGCCAAAATTTGGCCTCTGTCAATGTATACTCAGGAAAATTTTCAGCACCAAAAGCTGCAAAAGTTCACCCTCTGGCAAAGTAAATTTGCAACTCAAAGACAAGTCCAACTACCTGCAACTTGCTCAGCTTCCAGGTGGTAAACAGTTTTCTAGCTTACTTGCTTTTGCTATTATGGCTGCAATTACAGCAAAACAAGTTTCTCATCCTTTGACATAAGAACTTCCTTTCTAAACTAGAACATCCACTTCTCCTTTTGTTTCTTCCTCCTTTTTAGCTCTGGATTATTTTCACCTGTATTAGCTAGTTTTTTGATATGTATATTTTAGGGCCTACCTTTTGTCAACACAATATGCCTTTTATACCAGAGACTTGTATATATTTACCAACATGAAAAGTAAAATTGTCTCATGTCTATTGAAAACGCAGGTCCCCATACAATTTATTTTGTGGTCTCATTATTTTATATTTCTTTTTTTCCCTTTTATTTAATTTAAACACCTTGATTACATACATGTTTGTGTTTGGGTTTCAGTCATATAAAGAACATCACCCATCACCAGTGCAACATTCCCATCACCAATGTCCCAAATCTCTCTCCTCCCCATCCGACCCGCGCCTGTACTCTAAACAGGCTCTCCATTTCCCTCATACATTCTCATTATTAGGACAGTTCAAAATGTAGTTATTTCTCTAATTAAACTCATCACTCTGTGGTGAGCTTCCTGAGGTGAGCTGGAACTTCCAGCTCTTTTCTCTTTTGTGTCTGAAAATTATTATTGCAAGAATGTCTTTCATTTTTCTTAAAACCCATAGATGAGTGAGACCATTCTGTGTCTTTCTCTCTCTCTCTCTGACTAATTTCACTCAGCATAATAGATTCCGTGTACATCCATGTATAGGAAATTTTCACGACTTCATCTCTCCTGACAGCTGCATAATATTCCATTGTGTATATGTACCACAGTTTCTTTAGCCATTCCTCTGTTGAAGGGCATCTTGATTGTTTCCATAGTCTTGCTATGGTAAATAGTGCTGCAATAAATATAGGTGTAAGGAAGGGTATTTTGTATTGTATTTTTGTGTTCCTAGGGTATATTCCTAGGAGTGGTATAGCTGGGTCGTATGGGAGCTCAATTTCCAGTTTTTGGAGGAATCTCCATATCGCTTTCCATAAAGGTTGAACTAGACACCATTCCCACCAGCAGTAGATAAGAGTTCCTTTCTCTCCACATCCCCGCCAACACTGTTTATTCTCATTCTTTGTGATGTGTGCCATTCTCTGTGGTGTGAGGTGGTATCTCATCATTGTTTTGATTTGCATCTCCCTGATGATTAGTGATGTTGAGCATTGTTTCATGTGTCTTTTAGCCATTTGTATTTCTTCTTTGTCAAAGTGTCTGTTCATTTCTTCTCTCCATTTTTTTGATGGGATTGGATGTTTTTTTCTTGTAAAGTTCTGTCAGTGCCCTCTATATTTTTGGAGATTAGCCGCTTATCTGATGGGTATTGGGTGAATAGTTTCTCCCACTCAGTGGGGGACTCTTATATCCTGGGCACTATTTCCTTTGAGGTGCAGAAGCTTCTCAGCTTAATATATTCCCATCTGCTAATCTCTGCTTTCACTTGCTTGGAGAGTGCAGTTTCCTCCATGAAGATGCATGTAGTCTCAATGTCCTGGAGTGTTTTGCCTATGTGTTGTTCTATATATCTTATGGTTTTGGGTCTGATATCGAGGTCTTTCATCCATTTGGATTTTACCTTCGTACATGATGTAAGCTGGAGTTCTAAGTTCAATTTTTTGCAAGTGGCTATCCAGTTGTGCCAACACCACTTGTTGAAGAGGCTTTCTTTGCTCCATTTAGGATTTCTTACTCCTTTATCAAAAATTAGGTGATTGTATGTCTGGGGAACATTTTCCGAGTATTCAAGCCTATTCCACTGATTTGAGGGCCTGTCCTTATTCCAATACCATGCTGTTTTGAGAACTATTGCTTTGTAGTAAAGTTTAAAGTTGGGGAAAGTAATTCCTTCCACATTCTTTTTCCCAATGATTGCTTTATCTATTCTAGGGTGTTTATTGTTCCAAATGAATTTCAAGAGTGCCTGATTCACTTCTTTAAAGAATGTCATGGGTATCTTTAGAGGGAATGCATTAAATCTGTAAAATGCCTTGGGGAGTATTGCCATTTTGATAATAATAATCCTGTCAATCCATGAGCAGGGTATGCGATTCCATTTCTGCGTGTCCTCTCTTATTTCTTGGAACAGAGTTTTATAGTTTTCTTTGTATAGGTCTTTCACATTTTTAGTCAAGTTGATTCCAAGATATTTGAGTTTGTGTGGCACTATTGTGAATGGGGTTGTTTTCTTAAAGTCCATTTCTTCCTTATTATTATTGGTGTATAAAAAGGCCATTGATTTTTGTGTGTTAATTTTGTAGCCTGCCACCTTGCTATATGAGTCTATTGTTTCTAGAAGCCTTTTGGTAGAGTCTTTAGGATTTTCTAAGTAGAGTACCATGTCATTTGCAAACAGTGAGAGCATAACTTCTTCCTTTTCTATCTGGATTTCTTTGATATCTTTTTTTTGCCTAATCGCTATAGCAAGTACGTTCAGTGCTATGTTGAATAGGAGTGGTGAGAGAGGACAACCTTGTCTTGTGCAAGAATTTAGCGGGAAGACTTTTAGTTTTTCTCCATTGAGGACAATATTTGCCACTGGCTTGTGGTAGATGGCCTTAACTTTATTGAGAAAGGTTCCTTCCATTCCCATCTTGCTGAGAGGTTTGATCAAAAATGGGTATTTGACCTTATCAAATGCTTCCTCTGCATCTATAGATATGATCATGTGGTTTTTATTTTTTTTGTTGTTGATGTTGTGTATTATGTTGATAGATTTATGGATGTTAAAGCATCCTTGCATTCCTGGGATGAAACCTACTTGATCATAATGGATGATCTTCTTAATGAGGCATTGAATCCTATTTGCCAGGATTTTGTTGAGGATCTTTGCATCTGCATTCATCACTGATATTGGTCTGTAATTTTCTTTTTTCGTAGCATCTCTGTCTGGTTTAGGTATCAGGGTGATGTTAGCTTCATAAAAGCTATTTGGAAGTGTTTCCGTTTGTTCAATTTCATGAAAGAGTCTTGCCAGGATTGGTAGTAGTTCCTCCTGAAAAGTTTGAAAGAATTCATTAGTGAATCCATCTGGGCCTGGGCTTTTGTTTTTGGGCTGACATTTGATTACCATTTTAATTTCATCAATGGTGATGGGGGTGTTTAGATATGCTACATCCTCTTCCTTCAACCATGGAAGATTATAAGAGTCCAAGAATTTATCCATTTCTTCCAGGTTCTCATTTTTAGTGACATAGAGTTTCTCAAAGTAGTTTCTGATTACCCTTTGAATCTCTGTCCATCAGTAGTGATCTCTCCTTTTTCATTCCTAATATGAGTTATCAAGTTTCTCTCTCTCTTTCTTTGTTAGTTTTGCCAGTGGTCTATCAATCTTGTTTATTTTTTCAAAGAACCAACTTCTGCTTTCGTTGATCTTTCAGATTGTTTTTTGGGTTTCCACTTCGTTGATTTCTGCTCTCAGCTTTGTTATTTCCTTCTATCTCCCTATTTTTGGGTTCTTCTCTTGAGCACTTTCTAGTTCTATGAGCTGTGTCATTAAGCTACTCAGGTAAGCCCCTTCTTCCTTCCTGATGTGTGCTTGCAAAGCTATAAATTTTCCTCTCAGTACTGCTTTGCTGTGTCCCATAAGTTCTGATAGTTTGTGTCTTTATTGTCATTTGTTTCCAGGAACCTTTTAATTTCCTCCTTGATTTCATCTCGGACCCACTGGTTATTGAGTATGAGGCTGTTTAACTTCCAGGTGTTAAATTTTTTCTTCTGTGTCCCTTTGGAATTCACAAATAATTTCAGAGCCTTGTGGTCAGCGAAGGTAGCCTGCAAAATTTCTATTCTCTTGATATTATGGAGGTATGTTTTATGTGCCAGCATGTAGTCTATCCTGGAGAATGTCCCATGTACATTGGAGAAGAATGTGTATCCAGGTTTCTGGGGATGAGTGTCCTATATATATCCACTTGGCCTCTTTCTTCCATATCTTCCTCAGGTCTAGTATATTCCTGTTGGGTTTCAGTCTGGTTGACCTATCCAGTGTTAACAAAGCCGTGTTGAAGTCCCCCACAATTATAGTGTTGTTATTGATATTATTTTTCAGATTTGTCAACAGTTGTGTTAAATATTTTGCTGAACCCTCATTCGGTGCATATATGTTTAGGAGAGTGATTTCTTCCTGCTCTACTTACCCCTTGATTAATATAAAATGTCCATCTTTGTCCCTTACAACCTTCCTGTGTATAAAGTTTGCATTATCTGATATTAGTATGGCCACTCCAGCTTTTTTTATGGGTGTTGTTTGCTGGGATAATTTTTCTCCAACCTTTTATTTTGAGTCTATGTTTGTTCTGACTATTCAGGTGCATTTTTTTGTAGGCAGCAGAAGATTGGATTGAGTTTTTTGATCCATTTAGCCACTCTGTGTCTCTTGACTGGTGCATTTAGTCCATTGACATTGAGAGAAAGAATTGTCCTGGGATTTGATGCCATCTTTATATCAAAATTTGGCGTGTCTTTTGGTTAGTCTTGTCTTAAATTAGGTCTTTCAGTTTTTCTCTTAAGAGTGGTTTTGAGGGCCCGGAGAGATAGCACAGCGGCGTTTGCCTTGCAAGCAGCTGATCCAGAACCAAAGATGGTTGGTTCGAATCCCGGTGTCCCATATGGTCCCCCATGCCTGCCAGGAGCTATTTTTGAGCAGCCAGCCAGGAGTAACCCCTGAGCACTGCTGGGTGTGGCCACCCCCCACCCCCCAAAAAAAGACTGGTTTTGAGTCTGTAATGTTTCTGAGCTGTTTTTTTGTCTGTGAAACCATGTATTCTTCCGTCAAACCAGAAAATGAGTTTTGCTGGGTACAGTATTCTAGGTGAAGCATTCATCTCATTCAGTCTTTTTTTTTTTTTTTTTTTTTTGGTTTTTGGGCCACACCCGGCGGTGCTCAGAGGTTACTCCTGCTGTCTGCTCAGAAATAGCTCCTGGCAGGCACGGGGAACCATATGGGACACCGGGATTCGAACCAACCACCTTTGGTTTTGGATTGGCTGCTTGCAAGGCAAATGCCGCTGTGCTATCTGTCCGGGCCCCAGTCTTGACACAATATCCCACCACTGCTTTCTGGCATTGAATGTTTCTGGTGACAGGTCTGCTCTAAATCTCAAGGATGCTTGCTTGAATGTAATTTCCCCTTTTGATCTTGCTGTTTTCAGAATTCTATCTCTATCTGTGGGATTTATCATTGTGACTAGGATGTGTCTTGGGGTGGTTTTTCTGGTGTCTCTTTTGGTTGGTACTCTTTGAGCATGCAGGATTTGATCACATATATTCTTTAGCTCTGAAAGTTTCTTTTTAATGATGTTCTTGACCATTGATTCTTCCTGGAAATTTTCTTCCTGGGTCTCTGGGACTCCAATGATTCTTAAGTTGTTTCTGTTGTTCTTATCATAGACTTCTATTTTCATCTGTTCCCATTCTTTGACTAATTTTTCCATTGTCTGTTCATTTGCTTTAAGTTTTTTTTCCCAATCTCTCCTGCTGTATGGAAGTGTTATGTATCTCATCTTCCACAGCACCAAGTCTATTCTCAGCTTCTGTTACCCTGTCCCAGAGCTTATCCATTTTGTCATTCACTTTGTTTACTGACTTTTTCAGGCTTGTTAGTTGACATGTTATTTCAGTTTGGAGTTTTGTGATTTCTGTCTTCATATTTTCTTGGTTCTTATTAGTGTTCTATTCAACTTGATCCATGGTTTCTTTGAGTTTGTTGAGGATCTTCCATATTGCTATTCTAAAGTCCTTATCTGAGAGGTTGATTAGTTGGTTGGTTGTTATCTGGTCATCAGAATTGTCATCTTCATTCTCTATGTCTGATGCTGGCCTGCGTTGTTTCTCCATTGTCACACTTGTATTGTGGGTTTTTCTACGTGTTGTGGTGGTATTCATTGGCTATATGATGCAGGCGGCACACTCCTCTGGCTCCTCCCTTTCTGGATGGGCTGACTTGCCTCTAAAGGAGGGGAGTCCTCTGTGGTGAAGCCTCACACAGGATCAAATCTTAGGCCCGAGCACACAGCAGAGAAGACAGTCCGGAGAGAAATGCTTGCTTCTGTGATGCAGCACAGTTCTTAGTGTGATTTTTTCTTCTTGTTGCAATGGTGTTCTTTTCTTAGAAAGAGCACATGGCCACGTAGTTAAGCGGAGTGGTCGTGCTCTGCTGGAGCCTCTTTTTGGCCCACTCCCAAGAGGTTCATGCAAGAGGACAGTAGACAGACACACAGAGGCAGCACTCATAATTTTTCACAATCGGGCCTCACTGGGCAGGCGTAGTTTTGTGGATTTTCCCAGCCTGGTGTCACAAACAGGGGACCAGGCTTCTGCAAAGCCTATCCGGTTTTAATGTTGTGGAGTCCCGCACTGGAATTGGTTTCTCGGAGAGCAAGTTTTCTTGAGCCTCTTTTCGGCCCACTCCCAAGAGGTTCACACAAGAGTAGAGTAGACAGACACACAGAGGCAGCACTCACAGTTTTTCACAGTCGGGTCCCACTGGGCAGGCATAGTTTCGTGGATTTTCCCAGCTTGGCATCACAAACAGGGGACCAGGCTTCTCATTATTTTATATTTCATATTTTGCTGCCAGTGCAACCCACTTTCTCTGAAGTGGATTCATTGAAATCCCACTCATGGCTGTTGCACAGAAGCTGCCTTCAGCAATTATATTACTGATTACATTGGAGATGCAATAATTTTCACAATGTGCTTTCAGTTCTAATCTTTCTCTTTTCTTTTCTTTTTTAATTTTTTCTCTTCTTTTTTCTTTTCTTTTTTCTATTTTTCCCCAATGAATTTGCTTTCCTTATCTAGAAAGAAATGTATTATTGTCAACAATGTCAACTGTAATGCATTTATTTTAAATAAAGTAAAAAAAATTACAGAACTACCTGACTCTATAATTGATGTGGATCTTGGGAAAGATGAGGACATTTTATCTTCCAAAAATTTTTCAACCATCTTTTCTTAATATATAACATACTATTGTTCAAATGGACTAGGCTTTGAAAAATTGCTTTTACTACGTATCAGACATATATATCTTGGATATAAATACTGTCACTGCAATGATATCAGTAATTTGGAAAAGAATTCTTGTTCAAATACCCTACTGGTACATATTTTTATTATTAAGTACCATATTTTATTAATTTTTAAACTAAATCTCTAATTTTATTTCTTATCTTCCTGATGGTGCTTTTGACATTGCAGTCAGAAAGAAAGAGATTTATCTAGTGATATATGAAACATGAACATTTCAATCTCTGCAAGAATTCCTGAGTGTGTATGCAACAGTCAATTCTTAGCATCATTTTCCACACATGGACACGAATGATGATTAAATAAGATTGTGTGAGTACCAAGTACATGTCCCAAATATTTATTAGTGGCAAGACTATTTGTTCATTTTATTTCAAACACATATAACAATGTGCTTTACAGAGGCTAGAGAAACTGTGTGAATTAAAGGTCCGTGCCTTGCATGCAACTGACTCTGGTTTGATCTCTAGCACCACATGATCCCTTGTGTATGATAAAGTGTGATGCTGGAAACGCCTGAATACCTCCAGACCTGGATAATTTCTGGTACCTCAAGGTCTGAGCATAAGAACATACAGAGTGCTTTGCATTGAACCAAACACTATCTTGGTTGGCAGAGAATTATCAAGAACAATTCTCTGGACTTTTGACCACCACTTGGGAAATTAAAAATAAATAAAATCATTATAATAATAGTATCTTGTATAAAGCTTCTGGATTCTAAAACTATTGCTTAGATAAGGAAAGGAATGTTAATAGATACGTGCATGCTACATATACTTTTATTAGTTCTTTCTAATAACCCCATGAAATAGGAAAAGCAGAAAATATAGTACTGATTGTATAAAACAAGAAACCATGGTTAGACAATTTAATAAACCACCTACCGGGCCTGGAGAGATAGCACAGTGGCAATTGCCTTGCAAGTAGCTGATCCAGGACCAAAGGTGGTTGGTTTGAATCCCGGTGTTCCATATGGTCCCCTGTGCCTGCCAGGAGCTATTTCTGAGCAGACAGCCAGGAGTAACCTCTGAGCACTGCCGGACGTGCCCCCCCCCAAAAAAAATAAACCACCTACCATGATTAAAAACAACTAATTCCAGTTATTTGAGCTGCCTTCTAACTAAAATTATGTTAATATTACCACATATTACTTGTTCATTTAGTTTATATTTTCTGAATATTTATGAGCTTGAATCAATAAGAAAAGTGCTTAAAAAAGTGGAAAAGTAGGAGTTGGAGAAATAGCAGTTCATTTGCCTTCCATGTGGCCAATTCAGGACAAATGATGGTTCAATTCCCAGCATCCCATATGGTCCTCCGAGCCTGCCAGGACCGATTTCTGAGTGTAGAGCCAGGAATAACCCCTGAGCACTTCCAGGTGTGACCACCCCGCCAAAAATAAAAAAAAAAAAAAGGGAAAAGTAGCTGTATAGTAATAATAGCAGCAATAATAGTAGATTTCCACAATTCTGGGGTAAAGATATTCACTAAGAAATATACTTTCCGAATTGTATCTATGTCCATGCTTTGAAGATGACTTTATATGTACATGAAAAAGGCAAAATTAAAAGTGCTCAAAGAGAGCAATTTTCATTCATTGTATTTAAATTTTTAATACTACTTATATGAAAATCTAATCAAAACTTATTTCAGCAATATAGAAAAGTTTGCCTTTCTCCTCAGGAAGTGCAAGATTACAGAAACTATTTTTAAAGTGGTGAGTCCTTAAAGACTGAGGTTATAAAAATTATGAGATGTTCCAAATAATGCTGGCTAGGCAAGCTATTTAGAAATATTAAATGGGGTTATTGTCTTTTAAAACAACACTACTGGGAGCTATATAATTATATTTTATATATGGAATATCTCATTTTATTGATATCTCTCATAAGTTCTAAAGTGCGTTGTAAATTATGGGCCTTAACCCCACCCCAATCCTCACCTCTGAGTATAAAACTGAGCAGCTGATTTTCCTGACTTTAAACTGCTTGCAGATATTTCTTTGCTGTAGTGGAGCAAGCAGTATTGAATACAGTGGATACTGAACACACAATATTATGTTAAAATATACAAAGATAGTTTGACTCAAATCAAAATAACATTGGTCCCATAAAATGAGATGTTAGCTTCCCATATAAAGCATTGAATTTCACACTTGATTCTAAGTATTTTCCCAGGAAAAATTACTCTCTCATAAAATACTTCTGTATATGTTTGCCAAGAGTGAAATCACAACCTCTGAAGAGGAGCAAGTGCTGCCTGAGAGGTCTTCAATTATCATCTCAGAAATATGATTGAGCAACCCAAATTTACCACCCATACAATGTTCAAATCTAAGAGAAAACAAAGAAAACTCCTGTCCAGTATATGAACAGGATTCACAAATATTTCTAGATTTCAACAGACATATAACTTGCTTTTAAAATTTGATTTCGTAACCAATGTTTGATCACATGAAATAGGAAAAACAGACAAAAATACCACCTCAAAATGTTATGTATCCAGGACATTTGTGCTTTGGGAGATAGTTGGGTTGCAGTTATTTATCCCTTTAGCCCCAGGACTGCTATAACAAACTTTCTGGGTTTTGTTTTTAGAAGCATAATGGTGTGTTGCTTTAAGAGTTGTTATAGAATGAAAAATTCTTAAGGATATATTTCATTTTTTATCAGTTCCTTGAGTAGGCTAGATTGGAAGGAAATATATAGACTACTAAATTTCCATTATGTCTCTGCACAAAATTGATCTGTGCAAGAAATAAACTCCTTGACATGGTTGAAATATCTGTGATAATCCACAGATGTGCTCTGCAAAGCCATGTATCACAGTTTTTTGATGGTGTATATCCAGGAAAATATTACAAAACTATAAAAGTTATCATAAGCCTATGGAGAATCTAATAAATAAAATTTTAGCCATACCCATTGAAATGTGCTTTTGTATATGGAATCTATTATGCTGAGTGAAATTAAGTCAGAGGGAGAGAGATAGATGCAGAATAGTCTCACTCATCTATAGGTTCTAAGAAAAATAAAAGACATCCTTGCAATAATATTCAGAGACAAAAGAGAAGGGTTGTAAGTTCCAGCTCATGACATGAAGCTCACCACAAAGAGTGATGAGTGCTGTTAGAGAAATAACTACATTGAGAACTATCATAACAATGTAAATGAATGAGGGAAGTAGAAAGCTTGTCTAGAGTAAAGGCGGGGATGGGGTAGGGAGGAGGGAGATTTGGGACATTGGTGATGGGAATGTTGCCCTGGAGAAGGGGGGTGTTCTTGACATGACTAAAACCCAACCATAGTCATGTTTGTAATCAAGGTGTTTAAATAAAGATATTAATTAAAAAAAAGAAATTATACTCAGAGGTCTATGATATCTGTGATAGAATTTATTATGATATTTAATTAGAAAATGAGCATGGTTTTTAATAAAAATTAAAATTAAAAATAAGAAATGTGATTTTTTAAATGTATAAATATAAATCCTAAGCCAAACATTATTAATGTTTGCATACCCAGTCTCATTTTTCTATCAGCAGCTATTTATAACTAATTATTATAGTTACTCTATCCCATTTCAAGTCATACTAAAACAAGTAACTGTCCCAAAATTTGTCCTTCTACTCTAAACAGGTAGATAATGGGACTAAATATAGGAACATTAGTTTTCAGACTTTAGATCAGCAGACTACATGAGACTGTAGTTTCTGAAAAAAATAGAAGAATAAAAGCTTCATTCTATTAAGATGAGAATTTCCCCACTTTCTCTTCAAATTACCACATAAGGAGAGAGTGCATAGTTTCATGATATAAGATACAAAATTGATAGCTGAGACAGTGGAACTGCTTGTATAGATATGTTGATAAAATGTCCTCCTCATTGAAATGGAATCTCCTTCATTCCATATACATAAATGAACACATGAATATAGCACAAATTCACTTAAGCAATAATTTCTGTGTGAAAAACAGAGAACTCTGTACAAAAAAATTCCTAGGTTTATAGGAATAAAATAGTTGAGGCTCAGAACACAACAGAAAAGTCTATTCTTTAAACACCTAGAATATTCAGGAGACACTCAAATGGTTCAAATTTTAATAATGGAGATAAGTTTAGAATAACATTTTTTCTAAATATACCCTAAAATATTTGAAAAAAATATTTAAGGAGATAAAACTTTCATGCAAGTGACTAAACAACTGAGCAAAACAAAATTTAATTTAAAAAATAAAAATTAAAAGCAAAAGTAATGTGGTGTCATAAGTTTCAAAATCTACTAAAAAAGAATACTTGGTATTGCGGAGAAACATTAAAACTTTGACCCATACCCACAATAAAAGTTATTTCATATGCACAAATTCTTAAATAGCAAAGATAAAATTAACACCAAAATTTATAACAGCTATAACAAATATGTTTATGGATTAAAAAAACATATTGATCTAAAAAGCACCAAATAAAATATTTAGAGATTCAAATCATGTCTGAAGTAAAATAGTTCACTATATTTAGTGGCTTATTCTATGCATGGAAGTTAATATTATTTTTTATACAAAATAAATTGATTACCTTAGAATAATGATTCTGGATTAGGGGCAATTTTATCCACCTAAAGGCATTTGGCTATGTTAAAAGACATCTTTGCTTGTCAAAATTTGAGGAAACTCATAGTTGGCATCTGGTGCAGAGATTCCCAAGTTTATTTTTCCTTCGACCATCTTTTCAGAAAAAAAAATACTCAATAACTCCCTGTAAATCATTCAACTAAATGAATATCAGAAAACACACCTGTACCTACCAAGTCGGCCAGTGAGGGTCAACTTTTATTCTCCTGGTGCATTTGGGGCCAAGTACATTTCTCACAGCTGATGACCAATAAATAGCAAGTCCCAGGCTGATAGCCACAGACACTATTTCATTCCAACATATTTATATAGGACAAAAGGAACTGGGTTAAGTGCAGGGTCAGGAACATAGCAGAAGGATAGACAGGGTGAAGTGAGGAACCAAAGAAAAGATAAACATATACATTGGGGTTTAGGAATATCTGAGGAACAACAGTAGACAATAAACATGACATGTAATATCCCTTAACCAAAGTTCTTTGTGATAAGAGAGAGACTGAGAATCAAGCCCTGAAACTAATCATGGGGAGAGGATGCCCCTTAATGGCTCTTTGTGTTTGTTGTCCTTCCCCATCTCTGGGGTGTCTCCGAAAATTTTACCTCAAGAGGAATCCCCAGAGCAGCTGCTCTGCAGAGTTTAATCTGCTATGTGGTTGGAGAACAGTAGCACAAGCGGGATCCAACATGCCCTATGCACAATTGCAGCTGTAATACCATATCCAAGATCTTTCTATTACTACCTGTTGAATGTTGTGTCACTTAGGAAAGACTGTTTTAATATATTAGAGATCATGGAGATTCTAAGTTATCTAAAATGCACAGGATAGACACCTCCCCCCAAAAAAGATAATTATCGGGTTCAAATTTTTATACTGCTGATGTTGAAAAATCTTTCTTTAGAGATATTTCAATAAAACTATATTAGGCAACAGATACACTAAAGCGGTTAGTATAATATCAGTCATATGTAAAGCAAACATCTCAATCCCTGTGCTATCCCCAGCCCATCTATAACATTTTAATTGATCTTTCATTAATATTAAATTAATATTAATCTAATTTTGAAGAATCAAAAAAGATGCAAATACAGTGTGTCAAAATACATGTTCACTATTGATTCAATCTTGCAATATGTGTCTAAGTATAACCTGCTAATATAAGATAAAATAAGTGCACAAATTGCTGCAAAATTTAATGACCCACAAAACATGGAACTATGAAAACTTCAAGAAAGAAGAGCTTGTCTTCAGACTCAAGACTTTCCTGATGCATCATAAAAGGCTGCTATTTATGAATATTTGAGTAAAAATTGGTATACAATCTAGATATTAAAGCAAGATATAGTGGGTAGAATAGAAGAATAACTGATCTTAGGAATTAGGATTCAATTTATCTTTATATATTGAATATATATAAACTTATATATATTCAGGCAAAGAAAGAAATAATCAAATGAGTAGGAATTTGGAGAACTTAAGTCCTTGGCCTGACTATATGGACTAATAAACAAAGAAAGAGTAAACTAGGAAAAGAGTAAAGTCTTACTGAAAATTTAGGACTCTGTAGAGAGAAAGGTAGAATTAAAAAATAAAAGTGTAGGGGCAAGAGAAATAATATAGGGAGGGAGGCTAAATGTGTAATCATAATATTAAGAAACATGACTGTCCAATTTACATCCTACACACTTACATTTATTATAGACTTAAGGGGGATGGCACATCAGAGTTTACAAGTACACAGTCTTGTAATTTGACTGTACAGTTCATTGATTATTATATTCCAAATACATCAGATAGTATGTGTGACCTTGTCAGCTCAATTTATCCCACAATACCTTGCATTCCTCTCTAAAGAATTAGCTATATTAGCTACATTACCTCCTCAGAGGTTATATTTACTAATAATTTAGTAAATGCAACTGAAATGTTAAAGAAATGCTAACATTGTAACCATGTGTGTAAGGACACACATGCAATTATATATTATATTGGGACGGATATTCTGTGATACATTCTGTGGGAAATGTGAGAAATCTGAAAAACTTCCACATTCTCCACGTATATGACTTCCTTCCATCTGAGTCCAGAAAGTCAGTCTGATAGCCATCACAGATTTTCTCTATTCATCCAATTCTAACTGGAACCATATGGGTATCAAAAAATCTCAGCCCTGAACCACCTTCTAACACAGCTAGGGGCACAAGTTTATTTAAGCTTTGAACTTCTACCTTCCCTTGTCTGAGATAGGAGTCTTTCTTTATCAATAATAAAGATGACCTTGAATATAGTAAAATATTTTCTTTATTAGTTTAAATCTTCAGTTTTTAGCTCTGGTGAAGTTTAAAGAACCAATTTGATTAGAGAAGGATCTGGGATTTTACCGACTTAACATTTTTTATGTTAGTGATATTAACCTGCATTTTAATAAATTTTCCTGGGTCCAAATATTTTGAAAAAGTTTTATCACGTGGTCAGGATTCAAGTAAAGAAACATGTCAGGAGATTTATATATGCATGTTTTATAAGTGACTTCACTATTGTGGGATAAGGCTAAGCCTATTTTTGCAAGGCTATTGACTTCATGTATGATGCTGTCATAAGTCCAGAGGGAAGGAAGTTGAAAAAGAAATATGGTTATTAAGTAAGAGAGAACAAGAACGAGCTAGTGGTCATATTCATAGAACTGAAGCTAGAGTCCAAAGGAAGGAATGGAACTCATTCATTTTTATTGCCTTTGGTAGTACAGATGTTCTGCAATAACAAAAGCCCTTCTACCTGGCGTTAAAATATATGTGTGCCAGGAGTCAGAAGTGAAAAAAAAAGATTCCATGAGAAGATAATTAAGTTGAATACCTAGAAACTACGAAAATGGCGATGCCCTTGTCTTGTGAGCAGTGCAATACCTACTACGGTAATCTCCTCTTCTAGTTTAAATCTCTTCAATTTAAAGAATTCTTTTTTTTGTTTGTTTGTTTGTTTGTTTTTGTTATTGGGCCACACCCGGCGGTGCTCAGGGGTTACTCCTGGCTGTCTGCTCAGAAATAGCTCCTGGCAGGCACAGGGGACCATATGGGACACTGGGATTCGAACCACCCACCTTTGATTCTGGATCAGCTGCTTGCAAGGCAAACACTGCTGTGCTATCTCTCCAAGCCCCAATTTAAAGAATTCTAATTTCTTTAACTTATGTAGAATAAAAGTTTTCCACTGTCTTGCTAAAAATAAGGTTTTTTTAATAAGTAAATAATATTTTCCTGAGTTAGATTTTTTAACTCTTTTTGACTTCTCTAAATGTGTCCTCCCTTGTTTTTCAGTCCTTGAATTATTCAACTTTCTCTGAATATCTTAGTAAGTTACTTAATATTTCCTAGGCTATAAAACTAAAAGATAAAGAAACAACATGGTATCAACATGTAAGGATTTGCAGAAGACATATGCCTAGTCTTTCAATTTAGATGTTTCAAGATTCATTTATGGATTGTAAGTTATTAATTCATTGGATTTGTTTCTCAGGCCAACGGTTCACCTACTTATTTTGTATAGTTTCTGAAAATGTGCAAGCTTTATTTTAATGACTTAAGCCAGAGTCTCCTTAAATGCAAATTGAATGAGTTTTTCCCCTCAAAACCACATGCACACTACTTTGTCAATGGCATTATTGAATCCAAAAGGTCAAAAGTATTGGGCCGGAGCAGTAGTGCATGGCATATGCTAGCCTTGCACATGCTAGCCAAGGATGGACCTCGGTTGAAACCCCCATCATCCCATATGGTCCTCCAAGGCAAGAGCGATTTATAAGCGCATAGCCAGGAGTAACCCCTGAGCATCACTGGGTGTGGCCAAAAAACAAAGAAAAAACAAAAATAAAAGGTAGAAAGTAGGCCCACCACCTTGTTGGCAGTGATCAGACATTCTTGAATCCACTTACCATAGACTAGAACTAAATAAATGAAATATCAGCTATCATCTTATCAAATAGTCAGAGCTAACCATCATGCATTGGGTAGTTAAAAATCATAATCATCTCCCATGTTTCTACACTTTGGAAAGTTCGAGATCAATATGCCTAAGAATTTGGTTTCTGCTTAGAATAATCTTCATCTTGTAGATAGTCCTTACTGTGCCCTCATATGGAAGAGAAATACCCTCTAAAACAGAATCATGTATGACTTGATGTCCAATTCATCCTGAGGCAAAATTCTTCTCCAGCTGTAAAATCAAACAAGTTGTATGCTTATAAAAAAGAAGGGTGGGAAACACATAGAATAGATATTCCCTTTCAAGCAAGAGAGAGTAGAAGGGAGAGAGACGTGTAACCAAGAAGCCCAAAACATATCAAGACAAATTCCATTAGACCCAAAGACTCAAGAATCGTCCCCTTTGACTTCATGATCTACTTCCCAGGCTCACTGAGGAGGGTCACTTTCAGTGTCATTCCCAACTATTTATGGATTGGCACCTCTCCTTCAGCTAAATGAATTCTATTGGGGTTTTCCTCTCAGATCCATAAAAAACAACTTTATCTATGTCAATAAATGGATATATACATGGTTGATGTGACAGCTTTGATGATCTCTGTGTCATTTCCTGTTTTTCATTAAGAGAACAAGCTCCAAATCAACTAGGTATAAGATCCTGGCATACAGATGCCAAGTAGTCTAGCAGCGATTCTCATTATGATTCTTATAATTCATTTCCTTACATACAAAGTCTTGATATTCTGCTTTGTATAGTCCCACAAACTTAATCTAATGATGTCTAGTGAAACCCTTGGTATTTTCTTCTGAACACAGTTTTTACTTCATAATTCCTATATGACCAGGCTGAAAATTTTCCAAACCTTTAAAATCTGTTTTCATTAGTAATTTAATCTTTAATTCAACTTTCTCCACTTGCATTTTACTATAAAGTAGAAATGGCCAAGCTTTATAAACTTTTCATTCAATACTTCACTTAAAAAGCTTCTTCAGAATGCCCAATATCATCCTTTCTCATCTTTTACAAGTCCCATCTCCTAGCAAACATTGCAGTTTAGCTACATTTAGCAATGTTGCACCTTGCCTCTAGTCTCAAATAACATGATTCCCATTTCAGTCCAATACCTCAACAAAATTTCCTTTAAATCAAAATTACTCTAACATTCTGTTCAAGATTATTTGCTGATTGTCTACAATGATAAGAAATACTCTCCATCTCTCTCCTTTCATTTTTAAAATTTTTATTATAACACCACGACATAAAAGTTCTCATTACAGACATTAAGTGTTCAAAGATAATCAATCCTACTACCAGTGTAACCTTGCCTTCACCAGTGTCCCCAGTTTCTCACTCACCACCATAGCTTGCCTTCTTGCAGACAGAATTTACTTCATATTGATTGTTACAACACGAAGGCAAATGAAATGATCAAAACTTAGAACTGCAAGGGTCTATTTGGAACTATTCTTCAATCTTTCCACATCATACGAAAGTCAATCTAAGGAATTACTTACTAGTATAGTTGGTGCTAATACCTTCTGTATTACTGTTAAGGTTACTAACCTTGGTACATATCTTTTATTTGGAGGGGGGCACACCCGGTGACGCTCAGTGTTTACTCCTGGCTCTGTGCTCAGAAATCGCTCCTAATTTGGGGTACCATATGGGATAGAACCGCAGTCCATCCTGGGTCAGCCACATGCAAAGCAAACACCCTACTGCTGCGCATAGCTCTAGCCTCACCTTGGAAGATTTCTGTGTAACTTTCTATTTAGAGTTCTTGTGACATTCTGGGCTGACACAACTATAAAATTGTGAGGTGTTGAACTACGCCTGCCCAGTAGGGCCCGACTGTGAAAAATTGTGAGTGCTGCCTTTGTGTGTCTATCTACTGTCCTCTTGCGTGAACCTCTTTGGAGTGGGCCGAAAAGAGGCTCCAGAAGAGCACTTAGCTCCGCTTAGCTGTGCGCTCTTTCTAAGAAAAGAACACCATCGCAACAAGAAGAAAAAATCACACTAAGAACTGTGCTAGATCACTGAAGCTCAGCATTTCTCTCCGGACTGTCTTATCTGCTGCGTGCTCGGGCCTAAGATTTGATCCTGTGTGAGGCTTCACCACGGAAGACACCCCTCCCTTGGAGGCAAGTCGACCCATCCAGAAAGGGCGGAGCCAGAGGAGTGTGCTGCCTGCATCATATAGCCAACGAATACCACCACAACACGTAGAAAAACCTACAATACAAGTGTGACAGTGGGAAACAACGCAGGCCAGCATCAGACATAGAGAATGAAGACGACAATTCTGATGACCAGATAAAGACCAACCAACTAATCAACCTCTCAGATAAGGACTTTAGAATAGCAATATGGAAGATGCTCAACGAACTCAAAGAAACCATGGATCGAGTTGAACAGAACACTAATAAGAATCAAGAAAATATGAAGACAGAAATCACAAAACTCCAAACTGAAATAACATGTCAACTAACAAGCCTGAAAAAGTCAGTAAACGAAGTGAATGACAAAATGGATAAGCTCTGGGACAGAGTATCAGAAGCTGAGAATAGACTTGGTGCTGTGGAAGATGAGATAAATAATAATTCCATACAGCAGGAGAGATTGAAAAAAAACTTAAAGCAAATGAACAGACAATGAAAAAATTAGTCAAAGAATGGGAACAGATGAAAATAGAAGTCTATGATAACCTCAACAGAAACAACTTAAGAATCATTGGAGTCCCAGAGACCCAGGAAGAAAATTTCCAGGAAGAATCAACGGTCAAGAACATCATTAAAGAGAAACTTCCAGAGCTAAAGAATATATGTGATCAAATCCTGCATGAGCTGACCTGGATTCAATCCCCCAAAATTTATATATTTCCCAGACACCTAACAATAATGACCCTATTCACTAGGAGTAAGGCCTGAGCACAATCTGCTGTGCCCCCTCACCCCAAAAAAGAAAAAGGGTTTGGCAGATTTGTTGAGAATATAATCATTTTATTATCTGTTCCAGTTATTCTTCTAATAGATATTCAAGAGTCACTATTGTGTATTGAAGTGTTTCTATTTTCCTTTCCTCAGCACATAATTCTGCCCTCTCATAGTGAGCTTTCTTTCTTTTATATACCACCTTACCAAAGAAAAGGACAATAACATTAAAACTTCTTTTGACAGAAACAAAATGTTTGGAAAAATACAGGACAGGGGATTACCTACTCTACTGAAAAGATTCTTCTAATATCTAGACAAATGTATTACCTTATCATATATCGATCCTGGCATTTTTGAAATCCAGTCTTGAATAAAAACATAGGTACAAAATATTTTTAATTAAAAGCAATGTCTCCATTTGCATCTACAGATAAATGCAAAAGTCAAGAGAATAAGAGCTAAAATCACCAATCATACCTAATTTTATTAGGGCCCTACCTCCCTTTTTACTATGTCTGGAAAAAAAAAGACTGATTTTCAGGGCTTGCTTAATCTGGAGCAGTGTTTGATTCCTGACATCTCCTGTGGCCTCACAAATCCACCAGGAATGATTCCTGAGTGCATAGTCAGGAGTTATCCCTGAGTACCTGCAGGTGGGTCCCCAAAACAAAACAAAAGTTTTGGTATGTCATGAAATTTTAAACATGATCAGGCAGGGAATCGTAAATGAATAAACACTCCCGCATAACTAAGAGGTCAGATGCTGTTTTATAATTTAGAAAGTTGCCAAGCCACAACAAAATTTTTTTTTTTTGGTTTTTGGTTTTTGGGTCACACCTGACGATGCTCAGGGGTTACTCCTGGCTGTCTGCTCAGAAATAGCTCCTGGCAGGCACGGGGGACCATATGGGACACTGGGATTTGAACCAACCACCTTAGGTTCTGGATCGGCTGTTTGCAAGGCAAACACTGCTGTGCTATCTCTCCGGGCCCACAACAGAACTTTTTTTTTACTTTATTTAAGGAAAATGCATCACATAGATGAATAGTTGACTATAGTACATTTGTTTCCAGATAAGTGAGAGAGGAAAAAAGAATAGAAGCCATAAAGATAGTATAGTGACAAGGCGTTTGCCTTGCAATCAACCAACCTGGGGCGGACCCAGGTTCAATTCCTGGCATCCTGTATGGTCTCTTGAGCCTTCCAGGGGCAATTTCTGAGCATAGAGTCAGGCGTATATTCTAAGAACTGCTGGGTGTGGCCCAAAAATCAAAAACAAAAAATAAATAAAAGAATAGAAATAAAAAGGAAGAGAAGAAATAAAATTTAAAAAGGAAGAGCAAAATGCACAATGGCAAACATTTGTGAAAATTATTATATCTCCAATAAATTAATACAATAACAGATGGTTAAGTAAGCTCTTTTTAGCTGTCCATTCCTCAATAGAACTTATTAACAGGAGCTATGTTTATAAGAGTTTAATTTCATACACATAAAATCACATATTAATATTTATTGTGACAAAAATCAGGCTAAAGCTTTTACTGAAAACATCTAAAAAGATATTCACACACATTTTTAGATTCTTAAAAGTACTTAAGATCTAGCAGGTATCTTCTTTAGGTTTAAAAGACAATGGAAACTAAAGCCATTCTTTAGTCTCAGATATCAGCTTATAGGTATCTATGAAGTTTTACTCTAACATGGATGTATCTATATAGCTAGAGGGCAGGCAGTTCAAGACCTGCCCAATACAGAAGAGTACCCAAACTCTGCATTCTCAGATAAAGTTTAGCAGTGAAACCCTCAGGGGTAAATAACAAGTATTTTTATTTGGATTTGCTGCATGAAATCAATTCTCTTTGTGTCTAATTTTTTTGTTTTTATGTTTTTATATCTTTATTTAAACACCTTGATTACAAATATGATTGTAATTGGGTTTCAGTCATGTAGAGAAAACCCCCTTTCACCAATCAACATTCCCATCACCAATGTCCCAAATTTCCCTCCTCTCCTCCTCACCCACTCCTATACTCTAGACAGGCTTTCTACTTCCCTCATTCATTCACTTTGTTATGTTAGTTCTCAGTGTAGTTATTTCTCTAACTGCACTCAACACTCTTTGTGGTGAGCTTCATGTCGTGAGCTAGACCTTCCAGCCCTCCTCTCTTTTGTCTCTAAGAATTATTGCAAAAATGTCTTTTAATTTTCTTTTTTTGTTTTTGTCTTTTTGTTATTTACTTTTGGTTTTTGGATCACACCCAGCAAAGCTCAGGGGTTACTCCTGGCTCTCTGCTCAGAAATCACTCCTGACAGGCATGGGGGGACCATATGGGATACTGGGATTCAAACCACCATTGGTCCTGGGTCAGTGCTTTTGCAAGGCAAACACGCTACTGCTGTGCTATCTCTCTGGCCCCTCTTTTAATTTTCTTAAAACCCATAGATGAGTGAGACTATTCTGTGCCTATCTCTCTCCCTCTGACTTATTTCACTCAGCATAATAGATTCCATTTACATCCATGTATAGGAAAATTCCATGACTTCATCGCTCCTATTGGCTTTATAATATTCCATTGTGTATATATCACAGTTTCATTAGCCATTCATCTGTTGAAGGGCATCTTGGTTGTTTCCAGAGGCTGGCTATTGTAAATAGCGCTGCAATGAATATAGGTATGAGGAAGGAATTATTGTATTGTATTTTTGTGTTCCTAGGGTATATCCCTAGGAGTGCATAGCTGGATCGTATGGTTGCTCAATTTCCAGGTTTTGGAGGAATCTCCATATCATTTTCCATAAAGGTTGGACTAGACAGCATTCCCACCAGCAGTGGATAAGAATGCCTTTTTTCCCCACATCCCCGCCAGCACTGCTTGTTCTCATTGTTTGTGATGTGCGCCAATCTCTGTGGCATCAGATAGTACCTCATGGTTAGTGATGTGGAACATTTTTTCATGTGCCTTTTGGCCATTTGTATTTCTTCTTTTTCAAATGTTTGTTGATTTCTTCTCCCCATTTTTTGATGGGATTAGATGATTTTTTCTTGTAAAGTTCTGTCAGTGCCTTGAATATTTTGGATATTAGCCCCTTATCTGATGGGTATTGGGTGAATAGTTTCTCCCACTGTATGGCTCTTGTATCCTGTATGGCTCTTGTATCCTGGGCACTATTTCATTTGAGGTGCAGAAGTTTCTCAGCTTAATATATTCCCATCTGTATAATCTCTGCTTAAATTTGGAGAGTGCTGTTTCCTCCTTTAAAGATGCCTGTAGTCTCAATATCATGGAGTGTTTTACCTACGTGTTGTTTTATATACCTTATAGTTTCCGGTCTGATATCAAGGTCTTTAATCCACTTAAATTTTACGTTCATACTTGGTGTTAGCTGGAAGTCTGTTTGCGTTTTTGCAAATGGCTAACAGTTGTGTCAGCACCACTTGTTGAAGAGGCTTCCTTGCTCCATTTAGGATTTCTTGCTCCTTTATCAAAATTAGGTGATTGTATGTCTGGGGAACATTCTCTGAGTACTCAAGCCTATTCCACTGATCTGAGGGTCTGTCTTTATTCCAATACCATGCTGTTTTGATAACTATTGATTTGTAATACAGGTTAAAGTTGGGTTTGATCCTCTTATCCCATTTTTTTCCCTGATCCTGCCAGTAGTGATTTCTGAGTGCAGAGCCAAGAGCACCCTTGAGCACCACCAGGTTTGGCCTAAAACAAACAAACATACAAAAACTAAAAAGTTTTTGTATACCAAAAGAAAGATGGGATAAATTAAAAGAAAGCTAACTGAATGGGAGAAAATATATACAATCAACACATCAGATAAAGGGTATATACCTAGGCTGTACAAAATTCTCACAAAGGTTATCCCTACAAAACCTAAAAACCCTGTCAAAAACTGGGGAAAGGAAATGAATAAACACATCTCTAAGAAAGACCAACAGATGGCCAACAGGCACATGATAAAATTCTAATCATCACTTATCACTAGGGAAATCCAAATAAAGACAATGTGATAACAGCTTACACCAGTGAGGATGGCACATATCAAACATATTGGAACAGACACATAAAAATGCCCATTATCACTTATCATTAGGAAAATGCAAGGGAAGACAACAATGAGATATCATCTTACACTAGTGAAGATTACATATATCAAATATACTGGGAAGAATCTCCATCAACAGTGATGTGATGAGAAAAATCTTTCATCCACTGCTGATGGGAATGCTGCCTGGTCCAAACCCAATGTAAAACAGTATGGAGGGTTCTCAGTAAACTAAGAATCAGTCTGCCATATGGTCCAGCAATCCTACTTTTGGGTATGTATTCCCAGGAATAAAAAGCACTGATACAAAAGGATGTTTAACATTCATATACATTACAGTACTCAGTGCTATAGCTAAGAGTTGAAATCAATCTAGATGTCCAGTAACAAGAGTGTATGATGAAGATGTGGTACATATATAAAATGGAATACTACATAGCTGTGAGGCATTTGCAGCAGCACAGATGGCACTGGAATATACTAAGTTAAATGAAGTAATCCAGAAGAAAATGAACACAAAATGATATCACTTATAAGTGGTATTTACAATAACTACATGGAGAAGTGTAATGGCTTAAATGTTCTTTGCTGAGAGCACTCTTGGCTTCAGAATATAGTGGGGAAAAGGAAGGAAATTGAGTGGGAAAGAAGACAGAGAGATATGAAAGAGTAGGGTTCAGGGGCCAAGAGGTCTCAGGTGCATTGGCGATGTTAAAAAAGGGCCACTAGGCCCTGGAAAGATAGCACAGTTGTAGAGCATTTGACTTACATGCAGTCGATCCAGGATGGACAGTGGTTCGAATTCCAGCATTCCATATCGTCCCCTGAGTCTGCCAGGGGCAATTTCTGAGCTCAGAGCCAGGAGTAACCCCTGAGCATCGCCAGGTATGACCCAAAAACAAATCAAACAAAAAAAATTTTTTAAAAAAAAAGAAAGTATGGAGTCTTTCTTTACAGTTCTATGAGTTCTTGTTCCATCATTGTTGTTTTAATCAGTCTCTGTAGTTGGTGGTCTTGGTTTTGTCCCCATCCAAGGATGAAGCATAGGATAGAGTCTAAAAATACCAGTATTTATAGCTACAGAGGCATGAGTTTATCATCCACGATGGAGAAGAAAGTTTCCAGACACCACCAAAGGACCAAGGGGAGAGTAAAAGAACATGTATGGAGCCTGTAGTTATTCCCATGACAGTATACTTCAAGGGCAGAGAAACCTTGTATCTCTTAGGGAATTCCCTTTCTAATTTCCCCAATATTTACTGTGCCTATGCAAGAAAAACAAAAGAGAGAAGCACAAATTAATTGGGGGGGGGTTGTTATTGTTGTTGTTTGTTCCTTGTTTCCTTGTTTTTATTCCGTGCGTTTTCTTTCTTTTTTTTTTTTTTTTGTGCTTTGTTTTGTTTTTATTTCAGGATAGTAGTTATTGTGTGGTTGGCGTCTTTATTGCTGTGGTGCTTTTTGAGTTTTTTGTTTGATTTAAAAAAAATTTTTAGTATTGTTATGTTTTTCTTCCTTTTCCCCTTTCTTCTCTTAAACATCAAATCCAAAGCCAACGACAACAGAATCGATACCCAATCTACAACATCCTAGACACAGAGGGGACCACTTATACTAGCAACCCGGGGTGAAAAAGAGGGGGATATGGGATGCATGCTGGGAAGAGGGGTGAAAGGACAACATTGGTGGTGGGAGTGCCCCTCATTCAATGTCACTATGTACCTAAAAAATTACTGTGAAAGATTTGTAATCCACTTTTGTCAAAATAAAAATTAAAAAAAATTAAAAGAAAGGAACTCTGAAACAGTCAATGGTGCACCACAGTTTTATATTACAGGTCCTACTCATCAAATAAGTTTTTGCAAATTACCATTTCCTTCTCTCTCTCTCTCTCTCTCTCTCTCTCTCTCTCTCTCTCTCTCTCTCTCTCTCTCTTTCTCTCCCTCCCTCTACTTCTTTCATTTCCCCCCTCCTCCTCCCCCTTTCCTCCTCCACTTCCTCCTCCCCCCTCCTCCACCTCTTCCTCCACGACTTCTTCCACCTCCTCTTCCTCCTCCTCCTCCTTCTTCTTCTCAAGCTAGTTTAAATAAAACCCACACTGTCAGTTTCTCTTTAGGAAAGGAATCATGATACATATGATGCAGTGGAAAATACTACATAGGATAGCCACCTCTTATAGTCCTCACTACTATAATGCTTACTACTCTAAATGTGAAAATATGCATATCCTAAAATGCTCCATGCACTATATAACTCTGATACCTTCATTTAGCAAGGCCCACCCTCATCAGTGATGAAGTCTCTAAAAATTGGAAAACCTTCCAACTCCGATGCACTAGCCAAAATTTTTTTAACTTATTTCTACTGTATTTACTTATTTTTTCTCTTATCTCTTTTCTTTTTCTCTCCCTTTCTTTCTCTCCTAATCTATATATAAGCTAATTATTTATCTTTCCTCAATTCAATTATATCTTAAGAGCTCAGACCCATTCTATGAGAGTCAGGCTTCTAACAACAATTTAAGAATATATCCCTAATGTCTGCATTTATATGGGAATGAGTTTATAGGTAGTGGACTTCCCTCTGAGTGTCAAACCTAAATTGTAAAAAATCCATGCATTAAGTGTACATAGCCCCTCCTATATACTATCCCTCCTACCTCCCTTCAAAAATCCTTCTATTCTTTCATTCCCCAATCCTGATGTGATATCTCTTCTTATTTAGCTCTCTTTACCCTCAGTTTTTAACTCATTAGGTACTGACCTCCTGCCCCAATAAGCCATCACCCAGCTCACAAAGCAAAAGGACACCTCTCAGCCTCACATCTTGTGCCCCAGCAAGAAACTACAACCAACACTCCTGCTGATTCATACTATGTGGCCCTTTTACTCACACTGCCAAGTGTGAACTGCTGTGTGATTCCAGATTCAGCTCCAGAAGAACCCCCAGTACAAGGACTCTATCTGATACCTTTCCACTGCAAATCACTTATCAAACTCAACAAGACTAGGTTGTGTGATGAAAATGTGCCCTGGATTTCAACCCGTACATACAAGAATATCTCAAAAGAAAACGGGGAAGCCTATATTTCCTTTATATGTTTAATACCTCTATAATAATACCTCTTAGTCTGTTTTTCCTAAATGTAAGGTAGCCTCTTACATCACTTTATATTTTTTCAATTACTCTGTTTAAATTTACTTTTATTTATTTTTTCTAATATATATATTAATTTATTTTAAATATAATAACTACAATTAACTGTAATACATTATCACAAATTATATGGTTTGTCATATCTTATAGAGAAAAAATTAAAATATTTTAATATCTCTAAAGTTATTTTATTATGTCATTCTAAAAAATGCCAGCTAAGGTAGGAATGTTGGTTGGTCCAGCTTTTTGTAAAACAATATGGATATTCATCCAAAAAATAGAAATTGAGCTCTGATCCAGAAATACCATTTCTAGAAATACACTAGTCAAAAAACACAAGCAGAAAAGCCCTTTGCACTCCTGTGTTCATTGCAGCACTACTCACAAATAACCAGAATATGGAAATAAACCTAATGCCTGAGAAGAGATGAGTGGACAAAAAAAAAACTGTGACATAGTTATACAATAAAACACTACAGAACTGTTGGGAAAATGAAATCATAAAATTTGATTGCTAATGGATGACATGAAGAGTATTATGCTGAGCAAAATGAATCAAAGAGGAATAGACATAGAATAAACATTTATTTGTGAGATATAAAAATAGGATCATGTTAATGTTCAAAGACAATAGAGATTGATGTAAGTGGTCAAAGAGGACCAATCCGTGGTAAGAGGCTTGCAACAAGTTGCAGGAGAGTTCAGTTAAGGCAGAGAATGGACCACTATGAAAATAGTTGGAAATGATCAGTCTAGATGAGAGTTGAATTCTGAAAGGAGATAAAGTGATGTGCATGATATCCTTTCAGTAACAATATTAAAAAACACAGTGTCTAAAAGGAAATAGAGAGAGGAGAGAGAGAAAGAGAAGAAAATGCCACAGAGACACGCAAGGGAGAGAGCAGAGAGAAGAGTGGGTGAAAACAGGGACATTAGTGTCATGAAATGTGCAGTGGTGAAGGGTGTTGCATATTGTATGACTAAAACTCAATCATGAACCACTTTTTTATTTATTTTTTTAAATATTTTTATTTAAACAACTTGGTTACAAACATGATTGAGGTTGTGTTTAAGTCATATAAGAGGACACCCCCCATCACCAGTGCTACACTCCCATCACCAGTGTCCCAAATATCCCACTCCCAACCCAGCCCCCACCTGTACTCTAGACATGCTTTCAATTTCCCTCATACATTCTCATTTTTAGGATAGTTCGCAATGTAGTTATTTCTCTAACTAAACTCATCACTCTTTGTGGTGAGGTTCATGAAGTGGGCTGTAACTTCCAGCCCTCCTCTCTTTTGTCTTTGAAAATTATTGCAAGAATGTCTCTCATTTTTCTTAAAACCCATAGATGAGTGAGACCATTCTGCATCTTTCTCTCTCTCTGACTTATTTCACTCAGCCTAATAGATTCCATGTACATCGATGTATAGGAAAATTTCATGACTTCATCTCTCCTGATGGCTGCATAATATTCCATTGTGTATATGCACCACAGTTTCTTTAGCCATTCATCTGTTGAAGGGCATCTTGGTTGTTTCCAGAGTCTTGCTGTGGTAAATAGTGCTGCAATAAATATAGGTGTAAGGAAAGGGATTTTTGTCTTGTATTTTTGTGTTCCTAGGGTATATTCCTAGGAGTGGTATAGCTGGATTGTATAGGAGCTCAAGTTTTAGTTTTTGAGGAATCTCCATATCTCTTTCCAGAAAGGTTGAACTAGATGGCATTCCCACCAGCAGTGGATAAGAGTTCTTTTCTCTCCACATCCCCGCCAACACTGCTTGTTCTCATTCTTTGTGATGTGTGCCAATCTCTGTGATGTGAGGTGGTACCTCATAGTTGTTTTGATTTGCATCTCCCTGATGATTAGTGATGTGGAGCATTTTTTTTCATGTGTCTTATGGCCACTGATATTTCTTCTTTATCAAAGTGTCTGTCCATTTCTTCTCCCCATTTTTTGATGGGATTAGATGTTTGTTTTTTCCTTGTAAAGTTCTGTCAGTGCCTTGTATATTTTGGATATTAGCCCCTTATCTGATGGGTATTAAGTGAATAGTTTCTCCCACTCTGTGGGTGGCTCTTGTATCCTGGGCACTATTTCCTTCGAGGTGCAGAGGCTTCTCATCTTAATATATTCCCATCTGTTTATCTCTGCTTTCACTTGTTTGGAGAGTGCAGTTTCCTCCTTGAAGATGCCTTCAGTCTCAATGTTATGGAGTGTTTTACCTACGTGTTGTTATGAACCACTTTTTAACTGTGTATCTCATTGTGATTCAATGAAAGAATTAAAAAAATGCCAGCTAGATGGTCATTCTTCCTCATCAATGTGTTGTAGCATATTGTTTTGGTTATGGTATATGAAGAAAATTTAGCCTTATATAAATGTGTCATTAGAAATAGACTATATCGGGGCCGGGCGGTGGCACTAAAGGTAAGGTGACTGCCTTGCCTGTGCTAGCCTTGGACGGACCGCGGTTCGATCCCCTGGTGTCCCATATGGTCCCCCAAGCCAGGAGCAACTTCTGAGCACATAGCCAGGAGTAACCTCTGAGCGTTACTGGGAGTGGCCCAAAAACCAAAAAAAAAAAAAAAAAGAAATAGACTATATCAGCATTTTTTCAGATAATTGGGAATTTTGTTTTTAATACAATACCAAAATTTGGCAAATGATCATTTCTTTAACATTTATCCAAGATGTGTACCTAGAAACCATATAAATTAAATTCCTTAAATTTTTTACATTAATATATTAATTTGCACTTGGATCTTCTAAGAATAGAAATTTATATTGACTGAATGGGTCAGGGAGATATTCAAATGTTGAAAAATAATATCAATCAGATTTTAAAACCACATTTACTAATATTAATGCTAATCTCATTTGATACTCTTAGATATTAGAAAATTGCTTTTGTAAAAGTAGCAAGTCAAAATTTCTAAAAAATTCTAAATTTTGCTTGAAAGCTTTTATTTAATAATTAGCAAGAAAAATAAATAATTATTGTCCTTGAACTGTTCATCTGATTTTATTATTTTTTAAGAAAACATCTACCAAATCCCAAATCTAAATATCAGCTGATAGTTTGTCAATTGATCCATCAAGAAATAAATGACATCTCATGAAAAATGAAACTAAGTTCAGTTTGCAACTGAATTAATCACATAAGCACATTTTATACTTTGATGTCCAGCAGAGTACTTGCTGTGTACTTCCCACTTTTTCCATTGAAAGAGTAAAAAGATATACACAAGAATTAAAATTTAATAAAATATGCTATATTGCTATTTTATCTAAAACATCTTCAGCTGGAATTTAATTTGTTTTTTCTGAAAATGTGTGGTTTAGGATATAAAGAATTTAGCCTAAAGAATTTAGGCTGAAAGTTCCAGCTCACCTCATGAAGCTCACCACAAACAGGGATGAGTTTAGTTAGAGAAATAACTACGTTTTGAACTATCCTAATAATGAGAATGTAGGAGGGAAATAGAAAGCCTGTCTAGAGTACAGGCGGGGTTTGGGTAGGGAAGAGGGAGATTTGGGACATTGGTAATGGGAATGTTGCACTGGTGATGGGTGGTGTTCTTTACATGACTGAAACCTAAACACAATCATGTATGCAATCAAGGTGTTTAAATAAAATAAAAAAAGAAAGAAAAGAAAAAACAAAGGAAAAAAATATTACATTATATAATATTGAGAGCATTGATGTAGACAGTTTCACTTCTATATCAAGTGTTCTCAGGTCAAAAGATTTATTAACATTTATAATTTAATTTACTGAACAATTCACAAACAGATCACTTAAATTAGGATAGACAGAGTTTAGGGCCAGAGAGATAGCACAAGGAACTTGTGGACCCTGATTCAAATTTCATACATCACAATTGGTCTTATGAACACTACGAAGTTTGTCTCTGACTCCTTAAAAAAGTTCAAAGGAAAGATATTTGAATTTATTAGATTCAAACATTTATATGAAGACATTTAAATCCCTGAAAAACTGAGGTGGCAAAAAAAAGCCTATTTCTCAGATATTATTTCATAAAAATGCTTTTGGTTTTTTCTGATATAATTTCATGAAAATTACACTTTACTTAAGTGAGGCTGAATATACAATTTGAGTGTCTATAAGGAGTTTTGAGGTATATATAATGCCTTCATTTATAATTATTATCATATTTTAGCAAAATGTATTTTATACCCACTTTAGGAAGAAAACTTTTAGATAGAAAAATTTATATAGGATCACACTCCATCAATATTAGAGAGGACTGGAGTCACTCCAGGTAACTTTCCTTCTTGTGATATGAAACTGATTAGTGCTTTTGTAGACAGTGTTTGAGTTCCAACAGACATACCTGATGATTCTGTGCAGAAATGCCTACAGCACCAAACTCAGGTCCTTACAGATATAAGGCATGTACTTCACCATATGACTTACCTTCTCAGCTGTGGAAATTATTTTTCACCACACACAATTATAAACACTGAGTAAAAATTAAAAATAGGGATCAGGGATCAGAGAGATAGAATAAGGATCAAAGTGTAAGCATTAATATTGTGATACCAAACATGAACTATCTATGTACTACCTATACTACCATAGCAAAATACCAGACTTAGCATTTCACTTCAGTGATTTTTTAGATGGCTGGCCAAATTCATTTCATGGCAGATGTTGGACTAATGTCCATATTTTGTCATTGGATGTCAATTAAAAGTTTGAGTTCTCGAGTTCTCAGATGCCATTCTATGCCTTAGTACCAGTTATCGGAAAACTCCCTAGAAGTGAGTTTGCTTGCTTCCTATCTCTTCCACCTGCAGGAACCTCACCCCGAAAGCCTTCATGGATGACAGGAAAGATCCAGTGTTAATTAGATGGCATCTTCAGTGTCTTCCCAGTCGTGGTCTTTCACAAAGAATGAGATAAACAAGCATTACAAGGGCTGTTCATTTAAGCCTTTTGATCACTTGAGCTGCGATCGGTGAACTCACAGGCTGGCCATTTGCTCAAATCAATATTGCTTCTCTAACCTGATTCCCCAAAGAACGATGCCCACCTTGGGTAATTTTTGTGAAGACGTGTGTTACATGGGAGAGGCTCTCCCTGTCTCAGTAGCTGCAAGCAAATAAAACATACTTCAATTTTTACCAGAATCAGCAGTCATCGGGCATAGCCAAGGAGAGCACTGTTTAATGCAGTTGTTACAGCATCACATTTTGAAGGTAGTGTTTAAGGAAGCCCTGTGATGTGCATGAATTTTTTGTGTGACACACCTCTGTAACAAAGTCAATACTTCCCTTAGAAATCTAGAGTTAAAGATTAGAATGTTCCACCCAATCTTATGTGGCCTACATTAACATTTAAAAATAATTATGATAGAAATTAATTTAAACTATACGTTAAAAGTACAAATTAATAGAAATTAGGGGCCAGAGAGGTGGCGCTAGAGGCAAGGTGTCTACCTTGCAAGCGCTAGCTTAGGAAGGACCACGGTTCCATCCCCTGGCATCCCATATGGTCCCCCAAGCCAGGGGCGATTTCTGAGAGCCTAACCAGGAGTAACCCATGAGAGTCAAACGGGTGTGGCCCAGAAAAAATAATAGAAATTAATTCAAAGTTTAGGGCATCATAAGACCACCAAGGAACTAGGGCCTTGCTTTTAAAAATATTTTATTTTATCCTTAGTTTTACAATATCCAGAAAATTCACCATAGAGGATCTGCAAATAGATGTCCATTGTGCCAAAGACAACAAAAACAAAAATAAATGAAAAGGGTTGTATCAAATTAAAGTTTCTGCATAGCAAAAGAAGACCAAATTCTAATAAAAAGACACAATCTTCTAATAAAATTGAAATAAAATTAAATTTTTTATTCTTATAAAGTTATATGGAATTTTAATTTTATTGGTAGATATCAAATTCAGATAAAGGAAAAAAGATCATCTTCCTAGATGGGGGTATTTTGGGTGGTAGCCTGAGTCAAGAAGCCATTTGAGTAAAATAGTTTATTTTGTGGACAAATGATAAAATATGGGAATTATCCTTGCATTTATTCAAATGACCCAAAGATTGAGCAGAGTTTAATCCAAACCAGGGAACTTACATAAATACTTGCTCAGTAGTAAAAGATTATTAGGAACTATATTTAGTGAGTCAGATTACCCAGTGATCTATGTATCTCATGATATCTTTTCACTTGCAAGGATATTGAACTTAACTGAGATCATCCTATAAAAAGAGGGCTATTGTTTTTAGCATATACTTTTTTTTTTTTTTTTTTTTTTTTTGGTTTTTGGTTTTTGGGCCACACCCGGCGGTGCTCAGGAGTTACTCCTGGCTGTCTGCTCATAAATAGCTCCTGGCAGGCACGGGGGACCATATGGGACACGGGGATTTGAACCAACCACCTTTTGGTCCTGGATCGGCTGCTTGCAAGGCAAATGCCCCTGTGCTATCTCTCCGGGCCCTAGCATATACTTCTTACCTGGAAAACTCTCTTAGTTGCTAAAACTCTCCCTGATGGAATACAATTGACAGTTTATTTCAGTAGAACAAGAATCCATGTAGTAGGCATTTAAGAAGAAAATCCACATTCCTTCCAAGCACTCCAGTCATCTTCAACCAGTTGTTTGCAAAGACATCTCTGTTACCATCCAAAAATCTATGAACATACGTTCTTGGTGTTTTCCTGCCCTTAGCTAAAGATGTTCTTTCTTGGTAAGGAAAAGCAGGGCTGCCTGAAGCAAGACAAGCTTCTCTGTTCACAGTCCCTGGAGAAGTCACTCGACCATGAGCTGAAGGGACCTCTGACCTCTGGGAAATGTTGCTTTACAACCAAACCAGAAAGATTGTTGTCTGCCTTCTTGACTCTCAGATAAAGAAATACCACTGATCCGCTCGGAGATTGATCTCAGCCAAACAGGACGTTTTCCTCTAAATGGCACGAGCAGTAAAAATAGAAAGAATAATTATTAACCTTTACATAGGGATTCCAGATGGCAATCTGGACTTTCATCTCAACTAAGGGGAAATGGCAGAGACAACATCCAAAAGATGAAACTAGAAGAGATTCTGCCCGTGGGTACATCAAGACAGCATGTGGAAGACTTTAGAGATGAGTTTTATCAGAAAAAGTTAATCTCTATTCTCTGAGGGTGGGCAGTAATTTCACTTAAAGGATGTTGAGTGCTTCTTACTGACATTTTGAGCACGCATATGGCAAAAGATTCTCATTACACGAAACTATGGAAAGTATATGACATCCAATATATTTTGATGAATATTGTGGGAGGATATTCAGAAACTAAAGCCAGATTTCACACATTAAAATATTTTAATTTATAGTAAATTAAATGTAATTAAACTTTCCTACACATCCTTGATGGTTTAAAATTCATAAGGAATGATTCCAGGTACTTTTTCTAAACTTATAAATTCTGAGCATGTACTTAATAATAGAAATGTATCATGCAGGGATCTTTTGTATATCTTCTCATTTTCTGCTGAAATATATATATATACATAATATATATAATAAACAGAATCTCTGCATAATAGGAGCCTTAAGATAACACTATTTTCTATGGTATTAACAGAATTAGATTTATTTATGCATTCCCTTGATGCACAATATATTAACAACTGAATAGTTATTCTGACTTACTGGGGATTTGGGGGTTATTGACTACTGAGGGCAATTTTCTTGTTTTATTAAGATTTTTGAACATTTTCAAACTCTACTGACTATATGTACTTGAGCAAGATAATTTTTTCTGTTTCAGTATCTCCATCAATTAAATTGGCATAATGATAAAACTTTTCTCTGAGGTCTCCATAAAGGATTTTTACTTTGTTTGGTTTAATGTCACACCCAACAGTTCTCAGAACATACTACCACTTTGGGCAAAGATCACTCCTTGGTGGAATTAGGGGGACTATAAGAGGTACTCAAAATTGAACACTGATTGACCATATGTAAGGCAAGTTCCCTACCCTCAAGACTCTTTCTAGCCTCTCCAAGTGGGATTTCTTAACTAATAGATATGTAACATGATAAGAGCTCATTAAATGGTAATTTGCTTTTATTGCTGTTATTGAAAGTCTCAGCCATTTAAATTATTTTTGCCAGAAACTAAAATCTCTCTCTTATTTAATTTTATCCTTTAATATTTTATCCCTTCTTTCATTCTTACTTTATTTTATCATGTTATACAATATCTTTTCTCAGGAGTATATTATCTACAATGTTCCTCTAAATTCTACAGCTGAAGGTAAATTTTTAATATTCTCCAATAATAGGATATTGCTTTTCAGTGTCTTGCAAATCACATATTACTTATACCTTCTGCAGTAGTTTCTTTATTTCCCTTTATTTATTTATATATTTTTTGTTTTGGGGTCACACCTGGCAGTGTTCAGGGGTTACTCCTAACTGTACACTCAGAAATTGATCCTGGCAGGCTCAAGGGACCATATGGAATGCCAGAATTTGAACCACCGTCTGCCCTGGATTGGCTGCATGCAAGGCAAATGCTCTACTGCTGTGCTATCTCTCTGGTCCCTATTCCCCCCCCCATTTTTTTTTTACAAAACTAAATCACCATGAATTACAAAGTAATTACTGATTGCGTTTTAGGCATACAATGTTCCAATGCCAATCCTTCCACAAATCTCCACTTCCCTCTACCAATGTCCCCAGTTTTTCTCCTATCCCTAGAAGAGATACTTTTTTTTTTCTTTTATTTTTCACTATTTTATATCTGCATTGTGGTTTACAATACTATTACTGATAGCATATCATACATAAATCATTACTTCATTTCAGCACCTAGTCCTAATTCAGAGTATTACTTCCTTCTATCACTGTTCCTGACCTAACCTCTCTCCCTCAATACTGGCAAGTTTCTAGGGACCATTTCTCCTGCTTTTCATTTCTATTGCCTTTGGGTGTTAGTTATTCACCTGGGTTTCTTTATACCTTGTATATATCTGAGATAATTTGGTGTCTGTCTCTTTTCTTTAGATTCATTTCACTCAACAATATTCTCCAGAAACATCCAAATATTAGCAAATTGCATGACTTCATATTTCTTATACCTAAGTAGTATTCCACTATGTAGATGTATCATAGCTATATCCAGTCATCTATTCTTGGGCACTTAGGTTGTTTACAATATTTTGGCAATTATAAGTGGAAATGCAAACAACATGAGGATAGATATTTTTTCGGCATTATATTTTTGGTGCTTGGGGTCAGAAGTGGCCCTATGACAAGTCATACAGAAGATCAAGTATTTCTTTTATTTCTAACTCTGGCCTACTCAATTAGAATGATAACCTCCAAAGAAAAGAAAGCAAAAGTCTTCTCCCTTAAAATATAATTTGTTTTATTTTTTGGTTTTTTTGTTCGGGGGGGGGGGCACACCTGTTGACGCTCAAGGGTTACTTCTGGCAGTGCACTCAAAAATTACTCCTGAATGAGGGAACCATATGGGATGCTGAAGGAAAATTATCCAAGCAAACAACACCATTAAAAAAGCTGGAGTGGCCATCTTAATATCAGACAACACAAACTTTAAACTCGGAAAATTTGTTAGGGACAAAGAAGGACACTTCATACTAATCAAGGGATATGTGCAACAGAAAGAAATTGCCCTACTAAACATATACACACCCAATGAGAGACCAGCAAAATATCTAATCCAACTATTGACAAATTTGAAAGAGGACATCAATAATAACACAATAATTGTGGGCAACCTCAACACAGCCCTGTCAATACTTGATAGGTCAACCAGACTGAAACCCAACAAAAATATTCTAGCCCTGAAAAGAGAAATAGAAGAGGCATAGTGTGTATAAACATATACATATATGTGTATATATAAATAAAAGTATATATACATATATAATAGTATATTACATATAATTATATATTAATTATATACATATATACATAACATATATGTATATATAAATGAAAATTACAAAAATGAAAATTACAGACCAATATCCCTGATGAATGCAAATGCAAAGATTCTCAACAAAATTCTGGCAAATAGGATCCAATGCCTCATCAAGAAAATCATTCACTACGATCAAGTAGGTTTCATTTCATGAATGCAAGGATGGTTTAACATCCGTAAATCTATCAACATAATACACAACATAAACAATAAGAAAAATAAAAATCACATCACCATATCAATAGACACAGAGAAAGCATTTGATAACGTCCAACACCCATTCTTGATAAAAAAAAAAAACTCTCAGCAAGATAGGAATCAAAGAAACCTTTCTCAATATAGTTAAGGCCATCTACCACAAGCCAATGGCAAATATTATCCTCAATGGAGAAAAACTAAAAGCCTTTCTGCTAAATTCTGGTACAAGACAAGGCTGTCCTCTGTCACCACTCCTATTTAACACAGTACTGGAAGTACTTGCTAAAGCGATTAGGCAAGAAAAAGCTATCCAGGATTCAGATAGGAAAAGAAGAAGTCAATCTTTCACTGTTTGCAGATGACATAATACTACACTTAGAAAATCCTAAAGACTACCAAAAAGCTTCTAGAAACAATAGATTTATATAGCAATGTGACAGGCTACAAAATTAACACACATAAATCAATGATCTTTTTGTACACCAATAAAAATAGGGAAGAAATGAACATTAAGAAAATAACCCCATTCACATTAGTAGCACACAAACTCAAATATCTTGGAGTCAACTTGACTAAAGATGTGAAGGACCTATACAAAGAAAACTATAAAACCCTGCTCCAAAAAATAAGAGAAATGCGGAAATGGTAAACACATACCTGCTCATGGATTGGCAGGATTGACATCATTAAAATGCCGAAGCATTGTACAGATTTAATGTGATCCTTCTAAAGATACCCATGACATTCTTCAAAGAAGTGAATCAAACACTTCTAAAATTCATTTGGAAAAAAAAAAAACACACTCGAATAACTAAAGCAATCCTTGGGAAAAGGAATATGGGAGGCATTGCTTTCCCCAATTTTAAACTGTATTACAATGCAATAGATGTTATTGGAATGGTATGGTATTGAAATAAAGACAGAATCTCAGATCAGTGGAATAGGCATGAGAACTTAAAGAATGTCCCCCAGATATACAATAACCTAATTTTTATAATAATTTTTATTTTGACCAAAGTGGACTACATATCTTTCACAGTAATATTTTAGGTACATATTAACATTGAATCAGACAATCACCTAATTTTTGATAAAGGAGCAAGAAATCCTAAATGGAGCAAGGAAAGCCTCTTCAACAAGTGGTGTTGGCACAACTGGTTAGTCACTCGCAAAAAAGCGAACTCAGACCCCCTGCTAACACCATGTACAAAGTAAAATCCAAATGAATTAAAGACCTTAATATCAGCCCTGAAACCATAAGGTATATAGAACAACACGTAGGTAAAACACTCCATGACATTGAGACTAAAAGTATCTTTAAGGAGGAAACAGTACTCTCCAAACAAGTGGAAGCAGAGATAAACAGATTGGAATAAATTAAGCTGAGACACTTCTGCACGTCAAATGAAATAGTGCCCAGGATACAGAAGTCACCCACTGAGTGGGAGAAACTATTCACCCAATACCCATCAGATAAGGGACTAATATCCAAAATATACAAGGCATTGACAGAACTTTATAAAAAAAATCATCTAATCCCATCAAAAAATGGAAAAAAGAAATGAACAGACACTTTGTCAAAGAAGAAATACAAATGACATGAAAAAATGCTCCACATCACTAATCACCAGGAAGATGCAAATCAAAACAACTATGAGGTACCATCTCACGCCACAAAGATTGGTGCACATCACAAAGAATGATAACAAGCAGTGCTGGCGGGGATGTGGGGAGAAATGAATTCTTATCCACTGCTGGTGGGAATGCCGTCTAGTCCAACCTTTATGAAAAGCAATATGGAAATTCCTCTAAAACCTGGAAATTGAGCTCCCATACAATCCAGCTATACCACTCCTAGGGACATGACCTAGGAACACAAAAATACAATACAAAAATCCCTTCTGTACACCTATATTCATTGCAGCGCTATTTACAATAGCCAGACTTCAGAAACAACCAACATGCCCTTCAACAGATAAATGTGGTATATATACACAATGGAATATTATGCAGCCTTCAGAAGTGATGAAGTCATGAATTTTTTCTATATATAGATGTATATGGAATCTATTATGCTGAGTGAAATAAGTCAGAAGGAGAGAGATAGACACAGAATAGTCTCACTTATCTATGGATTTTAAGAAAAATAAAAGACATTTTTGCAATAATTCTCAGAGACAAAAAAGAGGAGGGTTGGAAGGTCCAGCTCACGACATGAAGCTTGCCACAAAAGTGATGAGTGTAGTTAGAGAAATAAATACATTGAGAACAATAACAATGTGAATGAATGAGGGAAGTAGAAAGGCTGTCTAGAGTACAGGCAGAGTGGAGTGGGGAGGAGGAAGATTTGGGACATTGTTGATGGGAATGTTGCACTGGTGGGTGGTGTGTTCTTTACATGACTGGAACCGAACTACAATCATATTTGTATTCAAGGAGTTTAAATAAAGATATTACTAAAAATAACAATACGTTGCTGAGATCATAATTATATTATCATGGGAAGGGAACTTGCCGTACATGCAGCCTACCAATGTTCAATCTCTGACATTTCATATTGTCCCCTAAACCCTTCCAGGAGTGATCCCTGAATGCAGTGTAACTTCAAGCAAGCCACTACCTTTTCTCTCAGGAAAAGTTTAGCTTTATTTAAAATAATTTTCTTTTATTTAAATATGATTGAATTATTTGCAAAAACTATAGAGAAAGTTTGTATAAACGCTTTCACTTCTGTAGATTTCCACTCTGGAGAGTTTTCCTTTGGATTTTCTCTACCTCGCTCCCTTTTTCTTTCCTCTCTTTCTCTGTCTCCTTCTGTCTCTCTTGAAACAAAAGGAAGATGATCAGCTACTTGGAATAAAGTAATATCTTGTCTGCTAAGGGATGAGATCTTGTCAACAAAGCTTCAAAAAGAAATTGAGCGTGGGAAATTTTCAACAGCATCTCTTCCAATTTCTAATCTGGCTGACAAATTTCTCAGAAATAACACACAGTATAAATCATTTCATTAATCAAGATATTACATAAAATTTTAGAACCAAAACCTCTGCCAGTAATAGAGTGATAATTTTCCTGAAGGATTCCATCTGTTTGATTCTGTGAGAACATGCAAGGATGGAAAATTGATGGCAGGGATTCTGGGTTTTAGGTTTTAGCCTTCTCTTTCTTGTTCATTAGAACTCAGTCCTAGAAAATAAGGAAGTATACAGAAAAATTTGTTGCCAGAAGTGATCATCAGCTCATCACAAATCCTAATGCTTTAATTATATCCCCATATTAATTTAATCATAATCCCCATATTTAAGCTTGTCAGCTGACTGAACTGCAGCACTTGAGAGGTACTTCCCATACTCTAGCAAGTGACTCCTGACCTGAGAACTACAGCAGAATTGTACAGCTACCTAGAAAATAACAGACATTTACTCTTTGTGTCTTACATTACTTTGCCTGGAGAGAAAGTTTAGCCAATTGTAAAACAAAAGATGCCCTTTTAAAATGAAACTTTCCACTTTAATTGTTTTCCCTTGGAAAAAAAAGAAAATGTCTTCTCGCCCATAATTTTCATCCTTTATAATTATTCCATTCTGGGGGGAAAGGTAGTTTGGATCACATTCCAGCTATGAAATGACTGACTTTATATATAATATATGTATTATAATCTATATATTATTAGAAGTCTGTTAATCAAGTGGTATTAATTTATTTTTGAGATTTTTAATTATATCATACTAGTGAGATAGTTTAAGCTATAGAAGAGATTTAGTATAAAGAAAGCATTGTTTAATGGTCAGCATTTGTGAGACACTCCAAAGAGAATAATTTGGCACTGATATTTAAAAGCATAATCTGTGGTAGAGTTTACTAACCCTGGCTGGACCACTCACCCCAAACTTCTTCTTATGAGCAATTCATATTATGTTCATCTTTCTTCTGGTACAAACATTGGATTAAGTAAAACAGCAGTTCTCTGAAGAGCCAAGATGGCAGAAATGCTAATAAATGCTATCCTTGCTACTTTGAATCATATCCCCGGGGTATTTGTCATTTGTACACTAGACATTCTGACAACCATTTGGCTCTTATATTTTGTCATGTTGTTATGGAGTACATTTCCATCACGTTCAATATTTTTTTCACTCCATTTACATGCAGTTATTCAAACCCTGTCTATGGTGAAATTTGTCTGAAGCCTTCCTTAGAGCCAAGACGCACTAGAGAACTCTACTCTGATAAGTGCCAGTGGGTCTGTATTCTACCTCCCCCTCAGTTTGGAAAGCAGTTAATTTGATTTGTTCTCTTCTTTGAGAGTGAACCAGATCGTTTGCATTGTAAATAAAACCATTTCTTGTCTTTATTTTCATCATTTTTTGATTGCTTTTGGCTGCTGAACTTGGATAATTTAATCAGGGGCCATATGAAAGAAAGTAGAGTAAGATTTTAAATAAGTTTAAGAGTGTGCTTAAAGCAATTCTATGGCTGTAATAGATGAATAAATGTCTCTGATTTTAGACTTTGTGAGCATTTTATAAATCATGAGTAATCTCTCCTGAAGTTCATAGGAAAAGTTGAATAGTTGATCTTGCCAAACAGATATATATCAGAGGTAAGTGCAGGCTTGGTTCTCCATGCCCCGTAGAATTTTATTAAGACCCTCTCATAGTTAGAGAAAGAGTGAAAATGCTGGTGTCTATCCAATTGGAGAACTATTCATTGTGTTCAACCTGGAATTCATGAGAGGGGATCACCAGATGTGAATTCTTTTCTACTATGATGGTTCTGAAGTACATCTTGAGGAAAAATGCTCAAATTAATATTAATATGTGCCTTTTATTATAATCCAAAAATTTTGAGAAGGAAGCCATGATATGAAAAGGAAATAGACAAGATAACCACCAGATCATTTTTAAGTCTACCTTAATTAGGTGGTTCTTATTCATTTGAAAATTTGAAGAACTACAATTATTGCTAAAGATGACAGTTCTTGAAGATGGAGATTTTATATTCTCAGGAACTCCAAGAGGTGTTTTTCCAATCATTATTATTTTCTGATTAGTATTTATTATTTTATCTAGTTACTTTTATGATAAAACATATGTATACAGACTAATACTTTCAAATCTGATTTTCAATTATGCCAGAACAAATTGTAAATCCCTCTGCTGCTCCTAAATTAGAATATCGTGGGTCACATAATAAATTCTCATACATGCTGACATTTCTCTGAGTTTTTTATTTTGTTTCACTGACTAATTGCTTTATGAGTACAATTGGTTCTGAATAGAATTTATGTCATTTTCTTATATTTAAGACATTAATTTTTTTATTTTTCAGAATTAAATTATGTCTGTATTGTTTCCAAATACAGTTGAGTATTTTATACATTAAGGAAAACAGGCAAAATTCTCCAGGACCTGACATCAATGTCCTGATATATTGATGAAAGTTTAAAAAAAAGTAAGTGGAACTATGTGAAGACGATATATCTCTGCATGGCAAAAGAAATTTAGGATAAAATAAAAATACACCTAATGACTAAAAGAAGTTAATGCTTCATATAAAGGATAAACATCCAAAATCTATAAAGCAACAATCAAAAAATAGCCCAAAAAACCCCTACCCCCAAAAATCTTCCCCTAATAATAGATGTGGATGGCCAATAAACTTATTAAAAATTTAGTGGTCAGGGGCCAGAGCAATAATGCAGCCTTTGGGCATTTACTTTGCATGTGACTGATCCAGGATGAACCTGGGTTTGATTCCAGTCATCCCGTATGGTCCCCCAAAGCCAGGAGTGATTTTTTAAATAATTTTTATTGTGACCAAAGTGAATTAAGAACCTTTCACAGTAATATTTAAAGTACATAGTGACAATGAATCAGGGTCATTCCCACCACTAGTGTTGTCCTCCCTCTACCCCTGTTCCCAGCATGCATCCCATATCTCTCTCACTTGCCCTCCAGACTGCGCCCCTCTGTGTATAGCTTATTGTAAACTGAGTATTATTTCTGTTGTCATTGACTTTGGGTTTGGTGTTTGAGTCTGATCACTTTTGATTTCCACTCAATGTTCATATGACTGTTTGGTCCTAGTACCGTCCATTTTTTTTCCCACTCAATTAATGAGGCAGAACAAGATGATTCAAGTTACATAGTTCTGCTGGGAAAAAAACTGGGAGGATTTCATATAGAGGTTATAAATATCAATTTAAAATAAGAAAGGGAAGGTGATGGGAATGTTGCACTGGTGAAGGAGGGTGTTCTTTACATGACTGAAACCCAACTACAATCATATTTGTAATCAAGGTGTTTAAATAAAGATATTAATAAAAAGGAGCAATATAGTGTATATTCAAATATTAAATATTGAGCAACAAAATTTAAAAAAGAAAGGAAAGAAAGAAGAAAACAAAACAAAACAAAAAACCCAGTAACTACAAAAAAGCACCCATCTACTAAAAACAACCACCATCATATAATAACCATAAGAATGAAAGAAACTAAAAAATAAAAATAATAAAAAATAAATAAAAATAAAAAATGGAAGAAAAAGAAAACAATAAATAATAAAAAGAAAAAAAAAAGAAATGAAGGAAGGAGGGCTGGTGGGGCAAGATTTTTTTTTCCTTTCTTTTCTTTTTTTTTATATAAGCACAGTAAGTATTGGGGAAGTAAGAAAGGGAATTCCCTTGGCCTAAGAGATATAGGGTTTCTTTGCCCTTGAAGCATACTGCCATGGGAATAACGACAAGCTCCATACACACACTCATTTTCACACCCCAAGGTCTTTTTATGGTGCCAGGAAACCTTCTGCTTAGTTGTAGATGATAACATCAGGCCTCTGTAGGTAGAGATCTTGGTATTTATGCAGGTCATAGGACAAAGGTTAGAATAGAGTCTTTCTTTAATGTTCTAGAAGTTCTTCTGTAATTAGTGTCTTGGTTTTTGCTTTTTTTTTTTTTAACACCACCCATCACCAGTGCAACATTCCCATCACCAATGTCCCAAGTCTCCCTCCTCCCCACCCGACCCCCGCCTGTACTCTAAACAGGTTCTCAATTTCCCTCATACATTCTCATTATTAGGACAGTTCAAAATGTAGTTATTTATCCAACTAAACTCATCACTCTTTGTGATGAGCTTCCTGAGGTGAGCTGGAACTTCCAGCTCTTTTCTCTTTTGTGTCTGAAAGTTATTATTGCAAGAATGTCTTTCATTTTTCTTAAAACCCATAAATGTGTGAGACCATTCTGCGTTTTTCTCTCTCTCTCTCTGGCTTATTTCACTCAGCATAATAGATTCCGTGTACATCCATGTATAGGAAAATTTCATGACTTCATCTCTCCTGACAGCTGCATAATATTCCATTGTGTATATGTACCACAGTTTCTTTAGCCATTCGTCTGTTGAAGGGCATCTTGGTTGTTTCCAGAGTCTTGCTATGGTAAATAGTGCTGCAATGAATATAGGTGTAAGGAAGGGGTTTTTGTATTGTATTTTTGTGTTCCTAGGGTATATTCCTAGGAGTGGTATAGCTGGATCGTATGGGAGCTCGATTTCCAGTTTTTGGAGGAATCTCCATATCGCTTTCCATAAAGGTTGAACTAGACGGCATTCCCACCAGCAGTGGATAAGAGTTCCTTTCTCCCCACATCCCCGCCAACACTGTTTATTCTCATTCTTTGTGATGTGTGCCATTCTCTGTGGTGTGAGGTGGTATCTCATCGTTGTTTTGATTTGCATCTCCCTGATGATTAGTGATGTGGAGCACTTTTTCATGTGTCTTTTGGCCATCTGTATTTCTTCTTTGTCAAAGTGTCTGTTCATTTCTTCTCCCCATTTTTTGATGGGATTAGATGTTTTTTTCTTGTAAAGTTCTGTCAGTGCCTTGTATATTTTGGAGATTAGCCCCTTATCTGATGGGTATTGGGTGAATAGTTTCTCCCACTCAGTGGGTGGCTCTTGTATCTTGGGCACTATTTCCTTTGAGGTGCAGAAGCTTCTCAGCTTAATATATTCCCATCTGTTAATTTCTGCTTTCACTTGCAGAATTCTGGCACAAGACAAGGCTGTCCTCTCTCACCACTCCTATTCAACATAGCACTGGAAGTACTCGCTATAGCGATTAGGCAAGAAAAGGATATCAAGGGAATCCAGATAGGAAAGGAAGAAGTCAAGCTCTCACTGTTTGCAGATGACATGATACTCTACTTAGAAAACCCCAAAGACTCTATCAAAAAGCTTCTAGAAACAATAGACTCATATAGCAAGGTGGCAGGCTACAAAATTAACACACAAAAATCAATGGCCTTCCTATACACCAATACTAATAAGGAAGAAATGGACATTAAGAAAACAACTCCATTCACTATAGTGTCACACAAACTCAAATATCTGGAATCAACTTGACTAAAAATGTGAAGGACCTATACAAGGAAAACTATAAAACTCTGCTCCAAGAAATAAGAGAGGACACACGGAAATGGAAGCATATACCCTGCTCATGGATTGGCAGGATTAACATCATTAAAATGGCAATACTCCCCAAAGCACTGTACAGATTTAATGTGATCCCCCTAAAGATACCCATGACATTCTTCAAAGAAGTGGACCAGGCACTTTTGAAATTTATTTGGAACAATAAACACCCTCGAATAGCTAAAGCAATCATTGGGAAAAAGAATATGGGAGGAATTACTTTCCCCAACTTTAAACTTTACTACAAAGCAATAGTTATCAAAACAGCATGGTATTGGAATAAAGACAGGCCCTCAGATCAGTGGAATAAGCTTGAATACTCAGAGAATGTTCCCCAGACATACAATCATCTAATTTTTGATAAAGGAGCAAAAAATCCTAAATGGAACAAAGAAAGCCTCTTCAACAAGTGGTGTTGGCATAACTGGCTAGCCACTTGCAAAAAATTGAACGTAGACCCCCAGCTAACATCATGTACGAAGGTAAAATCCAAATGGATTAAAGACCTCAATATCAGCCCCAAAACCATAAGATATATAGAACAATACGTAGGTAAAACACTCCAGGACATTGAGGCTAAAGGCATCTTCAAGGAAGAAACTGCACTCTCCAAGCAAGTGAAAGCAGAAATTAACAGATGGGAATATATTAAGGTTTTTGCTTTAATCCTAGGACAAAGCCTAGGATGGAGTCTATCATTATGGTTCCAGAAGTTCTGCTCAGTCTCAGTTGTCAAAGTCAAACCTCTGGAATTAGAGGTCTTGGTTATTGTACAAATCGTAGGCTGAAGCCTAGGCTAGGATCTTGCTTATTGGTCCTACAATAGGTTCTGCCCAATGAAGGTTGTCAAAGTCAGTCTTCTGTAGTTAGTGATTTTGGTTTTTGCACAGAGCAAAGAATGACATGTCTGCTGATTTCATCTTACAGTCAGGTGATGAGATAGATCAAGTTGTTGTCATTTCCTAGTCATCAGAATGTCATATCAAAGTCAGGAGTGATTTTTTTAGTGCATAGTCAGAACACCTGAGCATCACTGGGTGTGGCCCAAACACCAAAACCAAAACAAAACAAAAAGTTAGTGGCCAGATCAATAGTGCTCCTTCATGCTAAGTTGCTGCTAAGTTGAGGTTTACCCGAGTATTTATACAATCCTACAACTGACATCACTTTCAATTCCAACACTTGTTGAGGTCACAATTGCTTATATTATCTCATCATGAATATGATGATTGTTTGCTAAGATTTAAAGCATTATGTTTCATTTAAAAATAATTTTTATTTAATTTTTAATTTGGGTACCATGATTTGTAATTTGTCATGCTGAATTCTTAGGATCTATAGCCAAATATATCAGTCTTTTCTCTGATTTCTCTAAAAAATGTATTGGCTAGAGCACAGCAGAAGGCCTTTACCTTGCAAATGACCAACCCAGAATAGACCTGGGTTTAGTTCCTTACATCCCATATGGTCTCTGAAGCCTGCCAGGAGCAATTTCTGAGTGCAGAACCAGAAGTAACCCCTGAATGCCACAGGGTAGGCCCTAAAACCAAACCAAATATTTATATACATATATATATATATACATATTTACATATATAGTACTCCTGTCTTTTGTCATCTCTGTTTACTTATTTCTATGATAATATTTCTTCTTCCCATGAGACAATTTATATATTTATTTAACACTTTTGTCTCTTTTTTCTTCAAGTCCAATATTTTTCTTGAATTATATTTATTGAATTATTATATTTCTTGAAATATCTTCAAGAACACCAATCCAAAGTGATTTTTTATCCTCTAGATCCCTAGCAATTATTATTTCTTCCAGATGATCAAAAACTTTACTGTGATGCTGTGCTTTTAAGTTTCCATTGAATTATTTGGTTATTTTTTCCAATACTTCTCTGAGTTGTGATTACTAATTCTCATCATTTCCACCATAGGACACAGAATTAAGCTTACAAAGAGGCCAATACCTGGCTCCAAAATGAAAGATCTATGCTTTCCATCACATAGTTGGTGATTAACAATAAAGAAAAGATAACATCAAAATTAGTTCCAAACGATAATCACTTATTTTTTTACACTTCTTTAGAGGTGATAAGATTTTAGCATTTGAATTTGGTATTGGGACTACAGAACACACATCCTTTAAAAAGCATCCGTACCTGGCAGAAGTGGTCAAACTTTAACTTGAGGAAGTGCCTTCATCAAGTTCCCTCTGACTATTGAATCGGACCTGAAGAAACTAGGAGACAATGTCACACTTGTAACCTTAGTGAATGTCAACATCAACAAACAGTAGCTAAAACAGGCTGCAGAGAAACTCTATGATAATGAAATAACTAAGGTGATAAATACCCACACCTGACCTAACAGAGAGGAGAAGGTATATGCATGTTTGCTTGGTTCCTCAATGTTTCTGTTGGCCCCAACACAATTGGAATCATCCAAACTGAGTCCCATTAGCTAGTTCTAATATAAATTTTTTCACCATAAAAATTAAACTTATAAAATTTAATTTTTGAAAAGAATATTTTTATGAATTGTCCTATCAAACTGAGTCAAACTTGTCTTTCTCTAAGAATAATTTAAAAACAGAATTTTCACACTGGGTGACTTAATAATTTTTCAGATAAAAGATAATATCAAGGGGCCAGAGCAATGGCACAAGTGGTAAGGTGTCTGCCTTGTACTCACTAGCCTAGAATGGACCGCAGTCCGATCCCCTGGTGTCCCATATTGTCCCCCAAGAGAGGAGCAATTTCTGAGTGCATGGCCAGGAGTAATCCCCTGAGTGTCACCGTTTGTGGCCAAAAACCAAAAATAAAAAATAAAAGGAAAAGATAATATCAAACACAGGATCATTGTGGAATGATGGAAGAAAATTAGGTGATCTTTATAATTGCCTTCACTTATTATTTATATATAGTTAAATCTTCCCAATAGGGCTCAGCAATATGTCGCAGTGGTAGAGATCTAGTCTTGCACGTGAGACCATGTGTTCAACCTCTGGTATTGGGCCTACATCACCAGCTACAGTTTATGGCAATATTGTTGATATTATCTCCATCGTCACAACCAAAATTGTAGCTCACCTTCCAAATTTCCATAATGATGACAACAACAACTATAAAGGGAAAGGTAGGATTTGGGGAATGATGACAATTGTTGCTTCCCAATAATAATATGAAAATGTCCAGACTCAGATGATTTTACTGAATACGTACAAATGTTTTTAAAACAAATTTTATTTTTAATAAAATATGCTAAGAAATCAAGTGGTCACCCCATTCCTGTCAGGAATATACAGTTTATTTCAGTAGGTTTAGGACATAAAATCAAAGCATCATGTACCTGTTAAGTCAGTTAAATTCATTTCGCCAATGCAGGGTTTTGAAGCAACTTTCCTATCCTGGTGGGATATTTCAATTGCAAACTCCAGTACATGATGAATTTCTTGGGCACATACAGTCGATATTCTGAGTAGCACAGCACATTTGACAGTTAGAACTGAGTCAAAGTTGTTTCCCAAGGTCCATTTTTATAATATTGGAGGATTCAGCATTCAATCTAGTCAAGATTATTGACCAGAAGGATTGTCATTCAAATGTATTCAAGAAAGGAAAGACCTTTAGTTAGTCTCACAACAATAAAAATGGATCTTGGTAACAAGCTAATCTGTTGGTTTAAATGCCAGTATCTCTTTTTGGCAACCCTATTGCTTTTGAGTTAGATGAAAAAGGTGTCCATAAAATCAGAACATCTTTATATCTTTCACTCAGAAGGAGACATATTATATATTTAAATTGTCAAATCCTTAGTATGGGGAGACTTGCGCTGGGTCAGCATATACTCCTTTGGACATGAAAAACTGTGAGGTCTGTTTCAGAGTCCTAGAGGCAAATCCCAATGTTCACTCCACACACCTCTAGACTCCTCAAGCACTCAATCATTCCGTTTGCCCTTTGGCTTTCCATTGTTCATGCCATAGAGTTAATCACATTAGTACAACCCATTTGTCAGTGCAAATAGTTCACAGGGTCTTCTGAGGGCTCCCTGCCAAAGTGATGTAAGTCCAGCCCACTGGCTATTGCAATTAGAACCAACTTCATAGTGCTTCTACATACCACCTGGAGTGGTATTTTGTAAACTGTTAAATACTTTAGCTCTGTGCTATCTATTGGGGGTCTCTGCCTTTGTGTTGTTCTTGCCTTAACATCTGACTCATACCTTCAGAAATAGCAGATACATCTAAATCTCATCCCTGTTTGGGAGATGCCCAAAACATTAGTAGGCTTCACTAGTAGTTTGGCTTCTTAAAGGTGATTGCTACTCACATCCTTAGCATCTACATGCAGTTTTTCTTTGTCATGTAGCAGGAAGCACAAAGGCAATGTTCTAGTTAGAGAAGACAAGTTTGCTAGCCCCCATATTTTCACAAAAGCAATCTTTGACAAGTTATAGCTTCCAGAACAAGAATATATTGCAATAATATGGTACCCCAAACTTTAAGTTGATATTTTATTTTATTTTTGTTATTCACCATCTATCCTTATCCCTGCAGTTTCCAACAAAACCTGCAGAGTCCTGCAGCAAAGGTAAGTCTTTGCATGTTAATATATATCACCAAATTCCATGACACATTGTGTGTGTGGGGGGGTGAGTGTTTGTGTGTGTGTGTGTAGTCGTTGTTGTTGTCATCATCGTCGTTGTCATTGTCGTAGTAATAATAGTAGTAGCAGCAGCAGCCTTGGAGATGGTTCCCCCTAACTTTCAATGTTATCTCTCTCAAGTGAAGGAAAAAATATCTTATATATGTTTGCAAATGACAAAATGATTTTAAAATTTTGGGGGAAAGGAGCACACCCAGAAGTGCCCAGATGTTACTCTTGTCTCTAAACAGTCCCATGGGACAAATGGGATGCCAGGGATGAAGCCAGGGTGGCTGAGTGCAAGGTAAATGCCCTCCCCACTATACTATTTCTTCAACCCCATTATAAACTTTTTAAATACCCATGGTTAAACATTTGATGCTAAATCAAAATACAATTGACAAGTAAATGTGGTTAAAAACAGACCAAAAGGGCAGGAGTTATAGCACAGTGGTAGCACACATGCAGTTGACCCAGGATTATCCAGGTTTGATCCCAGCATCCCATATGGTTCCCCCAGCTACCAGGAGCAATTTCTGAGTGCTGAGCCAGAATTAACCTCTGAGCACTATTGAGTGTACCCCCATAAAGCCAAAACAGAAAAAAGATCTGAAGATTTAAAGATTTTGTCCTTAGAACAGCTCTTTCTTAACTTGACCACATAAAAATCCTTTTCTTCATATCTTTTCTCTAGACATTTTCCCATTCTATTTTTACCTTTCCTTACCAAAAAGAAGCATATGTCTTCCTTATTCAAAATGCACACTGTTTTCTTAACTCCTTTTCATGTGCATTCATTTAATTTACCCTTTAGAAGATTTAATTCCTAACAAAAACTAAGGGGTCATGGAGCGTCTCTAGAAGTATTCAACTTTAAAAATTGCTCTCCACACTATTTTCCCTTTGGTCCCTGGAACATATGTTTTGGTTTTTCCTGGGAGTGTTTACATTTCCAAGACTAATCAAATGTACTACTTCAAGGGACAGAGGAAGAAATGCAAGGTTTTATGTAGATCTTCCAATTTCTAAATTGAGCTATAACCTCTACTCAGCCATTGCGTTCTCTGCCACTGTGCACTCTTAGGAATTTCAAAAGAATCTTAAGGCAAATGCTCTATTCTAAGCTGACTGAAATGATTTCTGACTTACGGACATTCTTCCTCATCAAAAGGTTGATGTTCAGCACTAATTCACTCCTTCAGATTCCTCTTCCCAAAGCCCATTTATTTGATACCTAGCCTGGCTTGCCAAATATTTCCTAGCTCACAACCTCAGGAGGTTCCCAGTGGTCATTTGAAACCAGTGGAAGGCAAAACCTAAGAAAAGGCAGATCACTCCAGAATGGTGGGTGGCTGTTGGAATGGGCAAAGCTTCCTTTAGGGCTTATCTTGAGTGAGGGGGATGACAAATAGATCTCTGCAGCCCTCTATGAAATGCCACGCATTTTTACTTAGGTTTTTGGGTAGTCCCCAATTCAGCCCACCAGTACATTTGCTCAATAACACTTTGGATATTACAAAATGTTGTCTCAAAACTATATCTTAGGAGCTGTTTTCAAAAAGATACACACATTCCTAGGAGAGGAGATTAGAAACCTCCAGTTGCTCAATTCTAACTTACTCAACAGTTTCATTGTTTGAGGCCATTCTCTTGATTTCTTTTCCCAACAAGAGCTCATTTTATAAAGCTTATTAAGAAAACCAAAGTGAGTACAAGGAAAAATACTAAAATAAAAAACTCTATTGAACAGAAAAAAAAATCAATAAAATTTTAATATAGTGTAAACTTTGTCAGAAATACCAAGTTAGGGGCCAAAGAGATAGCACAGCAGTAGGGCATTTGCTTTGCATGCAGCTGACCCAGGAGGTACCCAGTTCAATTCATTGCATCCCAGATGGTCCCCCAGCTTGCCAGTTGTGGTTTCTAGTGCAGAGCCAGATAACCCCTAATTGCCATTGGGTGTGGCACAGAGCCAATCAATCAATCAATCAAGTTTTAAAAAAAAGAAATCGCAAGTTATATTAGCATTAGAGAATGAATGTACTTTATATTAATTTTAATAAATTTTGATTACAACAAATATTAAAATAAATTTGAACAAATTACTTAATGTTTTTGATAAAAATTAAATAAATAAGAACAAGAACTTCTCTAACCAATTTAAAGACATCTAACAAAAAATTACAGTTCAATTCATACCATATGGTATATTCATACCATAATTAGTCACAAAATAATGAATTTATTCCCATAAGAAAGTATTATTTGTGGGACCAAATGCTCCTTGTCACTAATCATCAGGGATATGCAAATCAAAATGATGATGGGATACCACCTCACACCACAGAGATTGGCGCACATCACAAAGAATGAGAACAATCAGTGCTGGCGGGGATGTGGAGAGAAAGGAACTCTTATTCACTGCTGGTGGGAATGACGTCTAGTACAGCCTCTATGGAAAGCGATATTGAGATTCCTTAAAAATCTGGAAATTGATCTCCCATTCTGCTCAGCTAATCCACTCCTAGGGATATACCCTAAGAACACAAAAATACAATACAAAACCCCTTCCTCACACCTATATTTATTGCAGCACTATTCACAATAGCCAGGCTCTGGAAACAACTAAGACGCCCTTCAACAGAGGAATCACTAAAGAAACTATGGTACATACACACAATGGACTATTATGCAGCCATCAGGAGAGATGAAGTCATGAAATTTTCCTATACATGGATGTACATGGAATCTATCATGCTGAGTGAAAAAAGTCAGAGGGAGAGAGAGAAATACACAGAATAGTCTCACTCACCTATGAGTTTTAAGAAAAATAAGTCATTTTTGTAACAATCCTCAGAGACAATGAGAGGAGGGCTGGAAAACCAGCTCACTCCATGAAGCTCACCACAAAGAGTGGTGAATACAGCTATAGAAATAACTACACAGAGAACTACCATAATCAAGTGAATGAATGAGAGAACTGGAAAGCCTGTCTGGAGTACAGGTGGGGGTGGGGTGGAATGGAGGGAGATTTGGGACTTTGGTGGTGGGATATTGCATTGGTGAAGGGGGTGTTCTTTAAATGACTGAAACCTAATCACAATTATTTATGTAATCAAGATGTTCAAATAAAAAAAAAGGAAAAAAAGTTTCAAATGACCAACAAACATATGTAAACATGCTCACCTTCACTCATAATCAGAGAGATCCAAATCAAGACAACAATGAGATACCACCTTACACCAGTGAGGATGGCTCACATCAAAAATAATGAGAACAGTCTTTGTTGGCGGGGATACGGTATGAAAGGAACTCTCATCCACTGCTGGTGGGAATGCCCCCTAGTCCAACACCTATGGAGAACCGTCTGGAGAGTGCTCAAAGAACTCAGAATTGAGCTGCCATTTGACCCAGCAATTGCTCTCCTAGGTATCTACCCCCAAGTTGGAAAGACATTCATTCCAAAATACGTGTGCACCCCACTATTTATAACAACACTCAGTATAATAGTCAAGTCTTGGAACCAACCTTGATGTCCAACAACAGATGAATGGATCATTAAGATGTAGTATCTATACACAATGGAATATTACATGGCAGTCAGAAATGATACAAACACAGACTTTGCAGCAACGTGGATGGACCTAGAACATGTTATGTTAAACGAAGTAAGTCAGAAGACAAAAGATAAACACAGAAAGGTAGCACTATTCTGAAGCACCTAGAACATACATCTTATACACAACTAATAACAATCAAATAACAGGGTTTAACAGGGTAGAAACTCCAAACACTGTAATAGTCAACATATACTTGGGAGCAGTGCCCAAAATACATGAAAAAGGAACAACGCAAACTCTTGACTACACATTATACCACAAAGAAATCAGCAACACCAGAAACAGCAGCATAGAGAGAACAGGTATGTAATCAGCCTTCTATAACAAAGGCCCACAATAATCCCTTAGAGATCGTATACAGGAACACAGGTAAAGAATACCACGGGAAATCACTGACTCCAATGGAAATATCCCAATACACTATGTTTTAATGCCTTTATCTTAGTATATTTAAAATAACCTCTCAGCTTTTCTGTCCACAGGCATTCTTGGATACAAAGGGCGAACAAACTAAGATGGCAGCTCGGATACCACACGAGATACCATACCTAGCTTGCACTACGAGATGGCCCCAAGAAAACTCTTTAACATACATTTTATCTCTAGGTTATACCTTCTTTTAGGAATTGAAGCACGTGACCAGTCAGCCACCGAAGCAGTAACTGCGAAGTACAGACTTAAACTACAGGCTCTATTCATCAAATACATTCAAGCAAACTAGCATTCCCTTGCTATTCTCTCCTCTCTTCTCACTACTTTCTTTTTTATTTTTTTTTCTTTTCTATTCTTCTCTTTACTTTTTTCCTTTTCTCTTCTCCCTTTCTTTCTAATGTATTTTCTCTTTTCTCCCTTCCTACCCCTTCAATATACCTTCCCCTTTCCCCCCTCTGGAAATCCAACTATCCCTTCACCCCTCAATCCCATGCAGACCTCCCACCATATTAAAACTCTTCACCCTCAGTCCTTAATCTATTAGGCATCAAGATTGACCTCCTACCCCAAGGAACCAATACCCAGCACCCAAGTGAAGGGACACCCAGTCAAACCCACACCTCGTCTCCTGCAAGAAAAGGCAGCCAACTCCTCTGCGGACTCATGCTGCGCCCCCCACCACCACCGACTCCCCCTAACGTGGACTGTTACTTGAAACAGTAGCCCCAATGCAAGAACTCTTCCAGGACCTCCCTGCTGCAAATCTTTTGCCAATCTGAAGAAGGTCAAAGGGTGTGATGGAAAGGTGCCTGGGAACCCACACACCACAAGAAAAACCCAAAAGACAATGGGAAAACCTGTACTTCCAACATAAGCATAAGACCTGTATTATACCACCTCTTTACCTGCTTTTCCCCAAATGTAAGATAGTCTTTTGCATCACTTTGGTCCTTTAAATACTTCGTTAATTCATTATTTTTAATGTCTGTCCTACATATACATATGTGAGCAATACATTTTTATTCCTTTTTTTTTTATCTTTTTTGGGTATGTGACCTGTTTCTGTTTTCCCCTCTGTCCACCCCTAAAAGCACCGACAATATAATGTAGCACCATTTCTCCCTGCAAAGGCACACTAAAAAAAATGGGAAATCTTACATATAAAACAGAGCTCTTATCTACTAGAGATTGGAACTCATAGTTGTTTACAATACAGGGATATCTCCTACCTTGAAAATATGTCATGTGGAATCAACTTAGACCTCAGGTGATTAGATACCATCCGTCCAGCCTTGAACCCTGGATCCCAGACATAGAAACGGCACAGTTCTTCACAACAGCTGCAGGAAACCAACAAGTGCCAGCTCTAATATGATATCCTGACAACAAGGAAAATGGGAACAACTTGACCTAAGAGCAGGTTATCCTACCTTACCAGCTAACGATAAGACAAAATCAGAAGACTTGTCACCCTTTGGCAGGTCCAAAAGCCAAGATCGCGATTTACAGATGACTGGCTGCTAGAACCATGACCAGACTGTATACATCTTGGGACCAATAAAAAAGCCCTAGTCTAGGGTTTGAACTACGACCTGCATAATAACCATGATCCCCAGTTCCAAAGGTCTGGGAGAGACAATTGTAACAGTATGGGGCTTCTGGAAGCACAAAGAAAGACACTATCCTAGGTGCCATCCTAGGTTCAGTGCAAAGACCAAGACCACCAACCACAGAAGATGGATTAAAATGACACTGAGGGAACAGAACTTCTAAAACCACAAAGACTGACTTCATCATAAGTCCCACCCCTGGATCTGTGCAGATACTGAGATCTCTAGACACAGAGGTCTGATTGTATCACCCAGGACAGAAGTCTTCCATACACCACAAAAGCACCACCGGGAGAGTAAACGATCCTGAACAGAGTCTATAGTTAATCCCATGACAATATACTCCAAGGACGGAGAAACCCCATATCTCTTAGGCCAAGTGAATTTCTTTTCGAATGACCCCAATATTTACTGTGTCAGGGCAGGAGGGAAAAAACAAAACAAAACAAAAAAAAAACAAACACAAAACATTGTTTATTTTTATATATTATTTTTTATCTTTATTTATTATTATTATTATTTTATTTGCCTATCTATTTTTGGTCGATTTCTCTGTTTGGGTGTGGTTATTGAAGTTGTTATCCCCAGTTATACCTATTTTTTTCTCTTCTTTTCTTTCTTTATGTGCTATGCCATGTTTCTTATCTCAAGACCATGGCGTTGTTTTTTTTTTGTTTGTTTGTTTGTTTTTTTGTGGTGCTTATCATTATTGTTGGAGTCCTCACTGGATAATTGACACTTCTTTCTGTACTGGTGGAGTGTTTCATCTTCTTTTTCTCCTTTGTCTCTCAAATCGATGATGAGAGCCTCTAGAAGGATTCTGCCCATTTTCAGAGTATTAGACTTTTACCCCAGTTTATTACTTTTCTCTTCTTCAATCAAAACCACGCAACTTGAACTAGCTAGTCCTGCCTCCCAAGTAGAGGGGGAAATAAGGGAGGCACCATGACCAAACAGGTGCAAGACTACTATGTAGTAGGATAGGTACATAGGGAACCACATATTCTAGCAGCCCTGGGGGTGAGGGAAGAGGATATGGGAGGTAGGACAAAAACGGAGGTGTAGGGAAGACAAATTGGTGATGGGAATCCCCCCTGATTTTATGTAAATATTTACCTAAAATATTATTGTCAACAATATGTAAGCCACTATGATCAAAATAAAAATTATATTAAAAATCACTACAAAGAAAATTGCATAACAGATAAAATATGGCATAAGGAAAATATTTTATAAATGGGTTGAATTTTTAGTATTTGTTTTATATTATCAAAATAAATCAATACCTTCTTTCATTCCTCTAATGAACCACAAGAAGTTTGATAGGAGGTGAAAAGAGAAGCCAAATTTTATTGACTCCGTTCCTTTCCTGACAACAAATTCTAATTAAGTAAGTGTTAGATCCAAGATAGACTAAAACGTGAGATAGGTTAAAAGAAGTCCTTACAATATTATAGCAAGAAATTATTTTTAAACTGAATTAACACATTGAAAAATGAGGTAAACTTGATTTTTCCAAAAATGGATCTCTCAGAAGGTGAAATTTTATATATAGAGCACAAATGTGTATGCTTACAGATATCACAAAGAAGGATGATCATACTGAGCAAAACCTGACTTGAATTGGTCATGTAAACCTTTGGAATAATTATAAATGAGTCATGATAAATTTTTACAAAGAATATATTTAGATGAAAAATTTCTGATTTCATAAAATGTCTCAATTTTAAAAATGTTGCCTGATTCAACAGAAAGAGAGATTGGTGGTTATGCTTAACTGAAACAAGACCTTGGGGTTGGTGGACAGAGTCTTAGTAAATGTATTGCCAACAGAAACTGGAAAAACTAACACCATGTTTAAATTTTACAATGTTTTAAGATCCTGACACATGTAAAGTAAGTCAATAGAAAGGTCAAATGCCAGATGACCTCACTTATCTGTCACATAGAGTGACATAACAAAGACATGCAAAGAAGTATCAAAGGTGGTAAACCCTTGTTCTAAGATAGAAATGAAAAGACCAGTATATAAGAAAAATTGGGAGAGGACTAAGAAAAAGCAGATAACACTAAATTTGTACTGAAGCAAGGGACCCAAAGGGCAATAATTAGATTTAAAAAATGTGCCCATTAAGGAAGCAGGATGGGAGGAGTTGGAAGGAATCTAGGACACTGATGGAAGCACATTAATACTAGTGGTGGATTGGTGTCTAAAAATTGTATACCTGAATCTCTATTACGGAAACATTTGTAAATAAAGGTGCCTAAGTAAAACAAATAAGTAAAACAAATTTATTTGAAAATAACTCTGATTTACTTGAGGTTTTAAATAGATTATTTGTGTAAGTATTCGTATATCAATTGTAGGTTCCAATTACCTTTAAACAGGTAGTAAGAGAAATTAACCTAAAATATAAATAGCCCCCACACATACAATGTATATTGATAATATTGTATGCATATACTTTATATATGCATAATATCCATTGCCCTACACAGCTCATTTCTAGTCCTTTACTGCTTTAGTCCCAACCATTATTTTTCCCCATTTACCCATTTTGCCTTCAATACCGTACAGGTCAATCATAGACAAAAATCTTTCACTGAATTTAATACCTCACCCAACTATTTCAAATTTCCCCCTCTATTTTCTTTTTCCTTCTCTTTGTTATTTCTTAAATAAGGAAGTTTGTAGAAGTGTCCCTCCATTTAAAGTTTATGTTAGAACCAAGTCAATTGGATTGTTGGACTTGTTCTGGCATCCCCCATAGGTACCAATCTCGCCATGTGGTATTGTTCTTCCTTTGCATAGGCACATTAAAATGGGAAATTATATACAAACATGTTCTTATATAATAGAGATGGGAACACACGAATCTTGTAATGCAGTAGGACCTTATACCCTGAACATTATCATAAAGACCTGGCTCAGGCCTCAGAAGAATGGGCATTGGGATGCCATCTACAAAACAACCACAGTTGTATATTACATCACCTGAAAGCAATCCTCTACCAGGGAAGACCCTACCACTGCTCTGGCATAGACCTATTTAACAGAGTCTTCCCTTTAACACACAGAGGACTTAACAACAACAACCTGCTTTTAGGACTGAGCTCTCTGTATCACCCTCTAATTGTGAGTGAAACTAAAGGGTGCTCCACATCATCCTGACTTTTATATAGGATATGGACATATTCCAAGATCCTTGGCTACAGAAAACTGACACCACCAACAGTGACTGTGTGAAAAATAAAAGTGTATTGGCACTACAGACAATGACTTTGGTTGGACAACCTAATATGCCTGGAGCCTAGAGTTGGCCTTATGCCAGAAAACTTCAGGGTTAAGGTCTCCTTGTATTTAGGCCAAGGCTTTTCCTTTCCATCTCCCCTATATTTTGCTGGGCCTATGCAAACAATTTCCACACTAACACCATCTTTGCTGTGCTCCTTTGACTCATTCTTAATGAAATAATGTATTATGATTTATTGTGTCAAATGTTAAAGGAGTTGCATAAATTTTGTGGCTTTGGATTGCTTTGTGTACTGCAAATAAATGTTATAATGTACTGTAATCTGGGGGTTCGAAGGACAAAGTAAATGTGCATGTATTTTGTTTTATTTTTCTTAATGTTTTTTTTATTGGCTGAAAATTCAAAATTAAGGTGTCAGCAAGAAGATTTCTTTGAGAATTCTGTTTATGGGTGATTGCCTTCCCACTGTAACTTCACCTTGTCCTTTCTTTGCATCTTTGTCTTCAATAAAATAATAAAAAAAAAAAGAGAGATGGGGAGGAATGTCATGAAATGTATTTGAAGTAGAATGTTTACCTCTACAGAAACTAGTCTTCTGTACAGCTTTGAATTTATCATTTCTAAAATTCATCTTTTTTTAAGTATTACAAATTTATTATGAATAAAGGGAGGCAATGAGAAATAAGTTAAGATACATGTCAAGAGAGAACACTGGGTTCTTCAGTATACAAAGCTAATCTATACCCCTATGTTTCAATATGAAAGTACACATCTCAAGAGGGAAGATAAGGGTGGCATGAGCATGCATGCTATGTATTAAGACTGCATGGGAACTGGCAACACGTGTGCTGGGGCAAGACAAAAGAGCTGGTATCTAAAATTTATTTTACTTCACTTTTACATACTAGACCACCAAAAAGCAAGATTGAGAAGTAGACAACAAGGCTTTCAATTCCTTCTCTTCCTGGCATGTTCCACACATTTTATTATGTTCCCTTTTTTTGTTTTTTGTTTTTTTTTCTGTCTGATGATGAAATTGAAGGTGTTTGACTACAAATTCAAATCCAAATGCTGATACCAAAAAGCTATGTGAACTTGCATTCTTTGTGGCTTATTTTGCTCTTCTTTCCTACACTTAAAGTTTATTTTGAGGGTTAAGAGAAACAAGATAATATATCTGAGGGCATCAACATTTGGCAAATAGTTGACTCTTACAATGCCTATATTTGTTGGTGGATTTTCCAATGTAATTTTTTAGATCAGTTCTCCCCTGACAACCAAGAGTGTGTAGTTTTGTGATTCCCTAAGAGTGTGATAAGCTGCCCTAAAAACACTCTACTTCTTTGACTCACTCAAGTCCTGGTCCCATTTCATCTCCTCAGGGCTTTATTCTCTATTTGGGAAATTACAGTGTTGAGTGTAGATCTTAGAGTCTTTTTTTTCAGGGACATGTCTTCATTTGTTTTGTTTTGTTTTGTTTTGGGGACACACCTGGCAGTGCTCATGAGTTACTCCTGGCTTTGCACTCAGGAATTATTCCTGGTAGTTCTCAGGGATATGAGATGTCAGGTATTGAATTTGTGTCAGCTGCACGGAAGGCAAACACTTTACTCAGTGTACTATCTCTGTGCCCCCCTAACTTTAGTTATATCTGAGCTTTCTGACACTAGATGAAAAGAATGAGGGTTTTAAAAATAATCTGAGTAGTGAATTTCAGTACAGAAATGCCTTCTTAATTATCCCTTAAATCACATCATATTAATAATCTGTCTAATCACTCCACCCATGACAAGGCATACAGATAGAAAGATAAAAAATAAAATTTATCACAAAACATGAAGGGCTGATCTATTTTTGGATACTAAAGTATTTGTGTTATGGATCTTCCCTAATTTTTATCTCTATATGTTCTTCATACCTCAAACTGTTTTGTCAGTAAATATAAAAGTTACAAAAGAGAAGAGTAGCAATCAATTCAAAACAACCTTTGAAACATCTTGTAATTGAGTTTCATAATATTGTAGGTTATTTGTGTAACAACTGCCAGTCTTATTTGTGAAAGAAATATTTAAAAAATGAAAGTTCAAATCTGATGAAGTGAGCAAATACATTTGTTTGGGAAAATATACATCATAATAACTCCAATGGTAATAACTTGCTTATCCTTCATTTCTGAGTTTTAATGCATATTTGATTGCAATGAAATACTTAGTTGCAAGTTTTACAATCTTTTACAGATTAAAATTTTAATTACAAATTAATTAATAATTACAAGTTTACAAATTTTAATTTGTAAAAAAATTTTTAGAAAATTTTACAAATTTCTGAAAATGGTCAACCTAGTAATTTAAAGCAATTAAAGTAAGATGTAGCATAGAATAAGGTCAGAAAGTTATCTGAATAAGGGAAATATCTGTAGAAAAAGGCAATCCTAATATGCTAGAATTTAATTTTTACTTTATTTCTGCCTCCTCTCTTTTTTCTTGCTTTTTTCTGCCTTTCTCTGAAAAAGTCCTATAACCTGAATCTAAATCATAAAGCAATTTATTAAATAGGCAAACAATGAAAAGAACACTAAGACTACCTTACTGGAAACAGAGACACAGTGGAAAATACATAGTCTGATCACAGTCAAGGAGGTATAAAAGTAATAGAGAAGTTTGAAAGATCTGAACATGACTTGAAATTCTAAAAACACTTCCATCAATACACTTATGAACAAAAATGAAATTTCAACAAAAGTTCTATGAGGCAAGTTCTCCAAGTAACCTTTCTTTTATTTCCATTGACCATTAATTTATTTTTTTTTAAATTTTTATTTTTTTATTTAAACACCTTGATTACATACATGATTGTTTTTGGGTTTCAGTCATGTAAAGAACACCACCCATCACCAGTGCAACATTCCCATCACCAATGTCCAAGTCTCCCTCCTACCCACCCAACCCCCGCCTGTACTCTAAACAGGCTCTCCATTTCCCTCATACATTCTCATTATAAGGAAAATTCAAAATGTAGTTATTTCTCTAACTAAACTCATCACTCTTTGTGGTGAGCTTCCTATGGTGAGCTGGAACATCCAGCTCTTTTCACTTTTGTGTCTGGAAATTATTATTGCAAGAATGTCTTTCATTTCTCTTAAAACCCATAGATGAGTGAGACCATTCTGCGTTTTTCTCTCTCTCTCTGACTTATTTCACTCAGCATAATAGATTCCGTATACATCCATGTATAGGAAAATTTCATGACTTCATCTCTCCTGACAGCTGCATAATATTCCATTATGTATATGTACCACAGTTTCTTTAGCCATTCATCTGTTGAAGGGCATCTTGATTGTTTCCAGAGTCTTGCTATGGTAAATAGTGCTGCAATGAATATAGGTGTAAGGAAGGGGTTTTTGTACTGTATTTTTGTGTTCCTAGGGTATATTCCTAGGAGTGGTATAGCTGGATCATATGGGAGCTCGATTTCCAGTTTTTGGAGGAATCTCCATATCGCTTTCCATAAAGGTTGAACTAGACGGCATTCCCACCAGCAGTGGATAAGAGTTCCTTTCTCTCCACATCCCCGCCAACACTGTTTGTTCTCATTCTTTGTGATGTGTGCCATTCTCTGTGGTGTGAGGTGGTATCTCATCGTTGTTTTGATTTGCATCTCCCTGATGATTAGTGATGTGGAGCATTTTTTCATGTGTCTCTTGGCCATTTGTATTTCTTCTTTGTCAAAGTGTCTGTTCATTTCTTCTCCCCATTTTTTGATGGGATTAGATGTTTTTTTCTTGTAAAGTTCTGTCAGTGCCTTGTATATTTTGGAGATTAGCCCCTTATCTGATGGGTATTGGGTGAATAGTTTCTCCCACTCAGTGGGTGGCTCTTGTATCCTGGGCACTATTTCCTTTGAGGTGCAGAAGCTTCTCAGCTTAATATATTCCCGTCTGTTAATCTCTGCTTTCACTTGCTTGGAGAGTGCAGTTTCCTCCTTGAAGATGCCTGTAATGTCCTGGAGTGTCTTGCCTATGTGCTGTTCTATATATCTTATGGTTTTGGGTCTGATATCGAGGTCTTTAATCCATTTGGATTTTACCTTCGTGCATGATGATAGCTGGGGGTCTACGTTCAATTTTTTGCAAGCGGCTATCCAATTGTGCCAACACCACTTGTTGAAGAGGCTTTCCCTGCTCCATTTAGGGTTTCCTGCTCCTTTATCGAAAATTAGGTGGTTGTATGTCTGGGGAACATTTTCTGAGTATTCAAGTCTATTCCACTGGTCTGAGGGCCTGTCCTTATTCCAATACCATGCTGTTTTGATAACTGATGCTTTGTAGTACAGTTTAAAGTTGGGGAAAGTAATTCCTCCCATATTCTTTTTCCCAATGATTGCTTTAGCTATTCGAGGGTGTTTATTGTTCCAAATGAATTTCAAAAGTGCCTGATCCACTTCTTTGAAGAATGTCATGGGTATCTTTAGAGGGATAGCATTAAATCTGTATAATGCCTTGGGGAGTATTGCCATTTTGATGATGTTAATCCTGCCAATCCACGAGCAGGGTATGCGTTTCCATTTCCGCGTGTCCTCTCTTATTTCTTGGAGCAGAGTTTTATAGTTTTCTTTGTATAGGTCCTTCACATTTTTAGTCAAGTTGATTCCAAGATATTTGAGTTTGTGTGGCACTATTGTGAATGGGATTGTTTTCTTAATGTCCATTTCTTCCTTATTGCTATTGGTGTATAGAAAGGCCATTGATTTTTGTGTGTTAATTTTGTAGCCTGCCACCTTGCTATATGAGTCTATTGTTTCTAGAAGCTTTTTGGTGGAGTCTTTAGGGTTTTCTAAGTAGAGTATCATGTCATCTGCAAACAGTGAGAGCTTGACTTCTTCCTTTCCTATCTGAATTCCCTTGATATCTTTTTCTTGCCTAATCGCTATAGCAAGTACTTCCAGTGCTATGTTGAATAGGAGTGGTGAGAGAGGACAGCCTTGTCTTGTACCAGAATTTAGAGGGAAGGCTTTTAGTTTTTCTCCGTTGAGGATAATATTTGCCATTGGCTTGTGGTAGATGGCTTCAACTAGATTGAGAAAGGTTCCTTCCATTCCCATCTTGCTGAGAGTTTTGATCAAGAATGGGTGTTGGACCTTATCAAATGCTTTCTCTGCATCTATTGATATGATCATGTGGTTTTTATTTTTCTTGTTATTGATGTTGTGTATGATGTTGATGGATTTACGGATGTTAAACCAGCCTTGCATTCCTGGGATGAAACCTACTTGATCGTAGTGGATGATCTTCTTAATGAGGCATTGAATCCTATTTGCCAGGATTTTGTTGAAGATCTTTGCATCGGCATTCATCAGCGATATTGGTCTGTAATTTTCTTTTTTTGTAGCATCTCTGTCTGGTTTAGGTATCAAGGTGATGTTGGCTTCATAAAAGCTATTTGGAAGTGTTTCCGTTTGTTCAATTTCATGAAAGAGTCTTGCCAGGATTGGTAGTAGTTCCTCTTGGAAAGTTTGAAAGAATTCATTAGTGAATCCATCTGGGCCTGGGCTTTTGTTTTTCGGCAGACCTTTGATTACCGTTTTGATTTCATCAATGGTGATGGGGGTGTTTAGATATGCTACATCCTCTTCCTTCAACCGTGGAAGATTATAAGAGTCCAAGAATTTATCCATTTCTTCCAGGTTCTCATTTTTAGTGGCGTAGAGTTTCTCAAAGTAGTTTCTGATTACCCTTTGAATCTCTGTCATATCAGTAGTGATCTCTCCTTTTTCATTCCTAATACGAGTTATCAAGTTTCTCTCTCTCTCTTTCTTTGTTAGGTTTGCCAGTGGTCTATCAATCTTGTTTATTTTTTCAAAGAACCAATTTCTGCTTTCGTTGATCTTTCGGATTGTTTTTTGGGTTTCCACTTCATTGATTTCTGCTCTCAGCTTTGTTATTTCCTTCTGTCTTCCTATTTTTGGGTCCTTTTGTTGAGCACTTTCTAGTTCTATTAGCTGTGTCATTAAGCTACTCAGGTAAGCTCCTTCTTCCTTCCTGATGTGTGCTTGCAAAGCTATAAATTTTCCTCTCAGTACTGCTTTTGCTGTGTCCCATAAGTTCTGATAGTTTGTGTCTTGATTGTCATTTGTTTCCAGGAACCTTTTGATTTCCTCCTTGATTTAATCTCGGACCCACTGGTTATTGAGTATGAGGCTGTTTAACTTCCAGGTGTTAATGTTTTTCTTCTGAGTCCCTTTGGAATTCACAAATAATTTCAGAGCCTTGTGGTCAGCAAAGGTAGTCTGCAAAATTTCTATCCTCTTGATATTATGGAGATATGTTTTATGTGCCAGCATGTAGTCTATCCTGGAGAATGTCCCATGTACATTGGAGAAGAATGTGTATCCAGGTTTCTGGGGGTGGAGTGTCCTATATATATCCTCTAGGCCTCTTTCTTCCATTTCTCTCCTCAGGTCTAGTATATTCTTGTTGGGTTTCAGTCTGGTTGACCTATCCAGTGTTGACAAAGCCGTGTTAAGGTCCCCCACAATTATTGTGTTGTTATTGATATTATTTTTCAGATTTGTCAACAGTTGTATTAAATATTTTGCTGGCCCCTCATTTGGTGCATATATGTTTAGGAGAGTGAATTCTTCCTGCTCTATATACCCCTTGATTAATATAAAATGTCCATCTTTGTCCCTTACAACCTTCCTGAGTATAAAGTTTGCATTATCTGATATTAGTATGGCCACTCCAGCTTTTTTATGGGTGTTGTTTGCTTGGATGATTTTTCTCCAGCCTTTTATTTTGAGTCTATGTTTGTTCTGACTATTCAGGTGTGTTTCTTGTAGGCAGCAGAAGGTTGGATTGAGTTTTTTGATCCATTTAGCCACTCTGTGTCTCTTGACTGGTGCATTTAGACCATTGACGTTGAGAGAAAGAATTGTCCTGGGATTTAATGCCATCTTTATATCGAAATTTGGTGTCTTTTGGTTAGTCTTGTCTTAAATTAGGTCTTTCAGTTTTTCTCTTAAGACTGGTTTTGTGTCTGTAAAGTTTCTGAGCTGCTTTTTGTCAGTGAAACCATGTATTCTTCCGTCAAACCGGAAAGTGAGTTTTGCTGGGTATAGTATTCTGGGTGAAGCATTCATTTCATTCAGTCTTGTCACAATATCCCACCACTGCTTTCTGGCATTGAGTGTTTCTGGTGACAGGTCTGCTGTAAATCTCAAGGATGCTTCTTGAATGTAATTTCCCCTTTTGATCTTGCTGTTTTCAGAATTCTGTCTCTATCTGTGGGATTTGTCATTGTGACTAGGATGTGTCTTGGGGTGGTTTTTCTGGGGTCTCTTTTGGTTGGTACTCTTCGAGCATGCAGGATTTGATCACATATATTCTTTAGCTCTGGAAGTTTCTCTTTAATGATGTTCTTGACCATTGATTCTTCCTGGGAATTTTCTTCCTGGGTCTCTGGGACGCCAATGATTCTTAAGTTGTTTCTGTTGATCTTATCATAGACTTCTATTTTCATCTGTTCCCATTCTTTGACTAATTTTTCCATTGTCTGCTCTTTTGCTTTAAGTTTTTTGTCCAATCTCTCCTGCTGTATGGAATTGTTATGTATCTCATCTTCCACAGCACCAAGTCTATTCTCAGCTTCTGATACCCTGTCCCAGAGCTTATCCATTTTGTCATTCACTTCGTTTACTGACTTTTTCAGTCCTGTTAGTTGACATGTTATTTCAGTTTGGAGTTTTGTCATTTCTGCCTTCATATTTTCTTGGTTCTTATTAGTGTTCTGTTCAACTCGATCCATGGTTTCTTGGAGTCTGTTGAGCACCTTCCATATTGCTAGTCTAAAGTCCTTATCTGAGAGGTTGATTAGTTGTTCAGTCATTATCTGGTCCTCAGAATTGTCATCTTCATTCTCTATGTCTGATGCTGGCCTGCGTTGTTTCCCCATTGTCACACTTGTATTGTGGGTTTTTCTACGTGTTGTGGTGGTATTCATTGTCTATATGATGTAGGCAGCACACTCCTCTGGCTCCTCCCTTTCTGGATGGGCTGGCTTGCCTCTAAGGGAGGGGAGTCCTCCGTGGATGAAGCCTCACACTGGGTCAAATCTTAGGCCCGAGCACACAGCAGAGAAGACAGTCCAGAGAGAAATGCTTGCTTCTCTGATATAGCACAGTTCTTATTGTGATTTTTTCTTATTGTTGCAATGGTGTTCTTTTCTTAGAAGGAGCGCACAGCCGCGTAGCGAAGCGGAGCGGCCGTGCTCTGATGGAGCCTCTTTTGCTCCAATCCCAAGAGTTTCACACAAGAGGACAGTAGACAGATATTTACAGTTCACACTCACAGTTGGGCCCCTGTGCGCAGGCTTAGATTCGTGTCTTTTCCCCGCCTGATGTCCCAAGCAGAGAATCCAGCTTCTGCAGCAGTCTGCCGGCCGGTTTTTATGTTCTGAATCCCACCCTGGAAATGGCCTCCGGGATAGGGAGAGCAGATTTCTGGAGCCTCTTTTGCTCCACTCCCAAGAGTTTCACACAAGAGGACAGTAGACAGATATTTACAGTTCACACTCACAGTTGGGCCCCTCTGCGCAGGCTTAGATTCGTGTCTTTTCCCCGCCTGATGTCCCAAGCAGGGAATCCAGCTTCTGCAGCAGTCTGCCGGCCGGTTTTTATGTTCTGAATCCCGCCCTGGAAATGGCCTCCGGGATAGGGAGAGCAGATTTCTGGAGCCTCTTTTGCTCCACTCCCAAGAGTTTCACACAAGAGGGACCATTAATTTATATGAAAACATTTGATATAATGATCTTGGCATTGAAGGATCCAATTGCATACCAATAAAAAATTGAATTAGTAGATCTGAAACTAAGTAAGAGTCCCTTTTGCATCTTTAGGGGTAGTTTTAAGTTACACCCAGTGATGTTCAGGGATTAGTATTTTTGGTGCTCAGGGATATTCCAAGCTGTGCTTGGGAAACCATATATGGTGCTAGGGATCAAACCAAGGTAAGCTGCATGCAAAAAAGTGCTTTAATCTCTATAAAAAGAGTGAATTACTGGGTTTGTCTGCACAAATAAAAAATTGGAGAAACTTGCAGATTAAGAAAGCTTAACAAGGTGGGCGGGGCGGAGGGGGCGTAAAGAAAAAAAAGAAAAAAAAAGAAAGCTTAACAAACCTCATTGTCTATTATTTTCTTTCCTTAATCTAAGTAGCTTAATATTCATAAATGATTTTCAAACATGCTCCAAAGAGCCTAGAATATTTGTTAGATCTATTTAGGGACCAGAAATATATAAAAGCCAAAATAGGGAAGTCAGGCAAGTAGGAGTGCTGCTATTAAAGAACCTCTACAAACTTTTTTCTTTTTTGTTGTTGTTGTAATATCTTTATTTAAACACCTGGATTACAAATATGATCGTAGTTGGGTTTCAGTCATATAAGGAACACCCCGCTTCACCAGTGCAACATTTCTATCACCAGTGTCCCAAATCTCCCACCTCCCCTTCTCCCCCCACACCTGTACTCGGGACAGGCTTTCTACTTTCTTTGTTCATTTACATTGCTATGATAGTTGTCAGTGTAGTTATTTCTCAAACTGCACTCACCACTTTTTTACATCTTAGTTTTCCAGTTAATGTTGCTTTTGAGTAAATAATCTGTGATACAAATAAAACATAAAAAATTGAGAAACTTTTTAAAATCTATATTAGGAACCACTCCTGTGCCATCTTCTACATATTATTATTTATTTACGTCTTCCGCTATTGAAATAGATTTTTTTTTGGTTTTTGGGTCACATCTGGTGACGCTCAGGGGTTACTCCTGGTTATGTGCTCAGTAATTACTCCTGGCTTGGGGGACCATATGGGACGCCAGGGGATCGAACCACAGTCAGTCCTAGGCTAGCGGGTAAAGCAGACTCCTTATGGCTTGTGCCATGGCTCTGGTCCCTGAAATTGATTTTGTTTCAGTTAAATGGTCTTGCATCTTGAATCATTTGTTTAATATGCAACTCTGTTTTACATTTCAGTTTATATTACGTTGAAAGGTTAGAGAAATTACATTTTGTAGTACAGTGACAAGATAGAACTCAAGATGTCATACATTCGCATCAAGTGTTTTAACACTAGACCCAAGTCTAAGTTTTAATATTTTAGTAGAAAGAATAATTTTCTCATTAAGGTTCATGCTGAACATAACTACTTTTATAATGTGTTCAGAAAATATTTCAGATAAACGAAAATTAGAGAGAAATAAGACTGTAATGTAAAGCAATAGTCTTTAACCATTTAGCACAGAACAGTACCAGTCTGAAGTTATACAAAGGTTGAAGAAAGCTGATTTAAATACTATCTAATTAGTCCACCCATAAAACCTTCAGTTCTCTAAATATAAATATAATTGCCTGTTTTTCACTTAGATTGAACCCATACTCTGTGTACAGATACATATTAACTTCTTCAATTTGACTAGAAGTTATTCAAAGAATGAGAACCCCAATTGATTTAGGTTGCTTGGTTTCCCACATTTGGACATAAAGAGTTTTTAAGTTAAAACTTCCTTTATTCTTACACTGGACATTATTTTAGCATGCTGCAATTCCATGATCCTAAAACATTTTTTGGACTATATGTAATATAGAGCTGATTTTCTCAATAGCAAGTTAAAGTTTTACTATTTATTTTTTGTATGTTTGTTTGAATCATGCACTTAATTTAAAGCATAAAATTCCTTCATTGTTTTATTTTGGGGCCATACTCATTGGTGCTCAGGACTTACTCTTAGCTCAGATTACTCTTGTTCTATATGTGGATACCTTATGGTATCCGGTCTGATATCAAGGTATTTAATCCATTTGGATTTTACCTTCGTATATGATGTTAACTGGGGGTATATGTTCACTTTTTTGCAAGTGGCTAACCAGTTCTGCCAGCACCACTTGTTGAAGAGATTTTCCCTGCTCCACTTAGGATTTCTTGCTCCTTTGTAAAAAAATAGGTAATTGTATGTCTGGGGAACTTTCTCTGAGAACTGAAGCCTATTCCACTGATCTGAGGGTCTGTCTTTATTCCAATACCATGCGTTTTTGATAACTATTGCTTTGTATTACAGTTTAAAGTTGGGGAAAGTAATGCCTCCCATTTTCCTTTTCCCTAGGAGTGCTTTGGCTATTCGAGGGTGTTTATTGTTCCAGATGAACTTCATAAGTGTTTGATCCACTTCTTTGAAGAATGTCATGGGTATTTTTAAGGGGATCACATTAAATCTGTATAATGCTTTGGGGAGTATTGCCATTTTAATGATGTTAATCCTGCCAATCCATGAGCAGGGTATGTGTTTCCATTTCCATGTGTCCTCTCTTATTTCTTGGAGCAGGGCCTTATAGTTTTCTTTGTATAGGTCCTTCACGTCTTTGGTCAAGTTGACTCCAAGATATTTGAGTTTGTATGGCACTATTGTGAATGGGATTGCCTTCTTGACGTCCATCTCTTCCCTATCATTATTGGTGTATAAAAAGGCCATTGATTTCTGTGTGTTGATTTTGTAGCCTGCCACCTGGCTATATAAATCTATTGTTTCTAGAAGCTTTTTCGTAGAGCCTTTAGGGTTTTCTAAGTAGAGTATCATGTTGTCTGCACACAACGAGAGCTTGACTTCTTCCTTTCCTATCTGAATTCCCTTAATATATTTTCTTGCCTGATGGCTATAGCAAGAACTTCCAGTACTATGTTAAAGAGGAGTGGTGAGAGCAGACAGCCTTGTCTTGTACAGTATTTAGAGGAAAGGCTTTTAGTTTTTCTCCATTGAGGATAATATTTGCCATTGGCTTGTGGTAGATGGCTTCAACTAGATTGAAAATTTTCCTTCCATTCCCATATTGCTGAGAGTTTTGATCAAGAATGGTTGTTGGACCTTATCAAATGCTTTCTCTGCATCTATTGATATGATCATGTGATTTTTATTTTTCTTGTTGTTGATGTTGTGTATGATGTTGATAGATTACGATGTTAAACCATCCTTGCATTCCTGGAATGAAACCTACTTGGTCGTAGTGTATGATCTTCTTGATGATGCATTAGATCCTATTTGCCAGGATTTTGTTGAAGATCATTGCATCAGCATTCATCAGGGATATTGGTCTGTAATTTTCTTTTTTGGCAGCGTCTCTGTCTGGTTTTGGTATCAAGGTGATGTTGGCTTCATAAAAGCTGTTTGGGAGTGTTCCCATTTTTTCAATTTCATGGAAGAGCTTGGCTAGGAATGGTAGTAGCTCCTCTTGAAAGATTTAAAAAAATTATTAGGAAAACCATTTGGCCCTGGACTTTTCTTTTTGGGCAGATGTTTGATTACAGTTTCAATTGCCTCAGTATTGATGGGGGTGTTTAGATATGCTACATCCTCCTTACTTAAATGTGGAAGGTTATAAGTGTCCAAGAATTTTTCCATTTCTTCAAGGTTCTCATGTTTAGTAGCATAAAGTTTCTCAAAGTAGTCTCAGATGACCCTTTGGATCTCTGCAATTTCTGTCGTGATCTCCCCCTTTTCATTTCTAATATGGGCTATCAGATTTCTCTCTCTCTTTCTTTGTGAGTTTTGCCAATGGTCTATCAATCTTGTTTATTTTTTCAAAGAACCAGCTTCTGCTTTTGTTGATCTTTCAAATTGCTTTTTGGTTTTCCACTTCATTGAGTTCTGCTTTCAGCTTTGTTATTTCCTTCTGTCTCCCTATTTTTGGTTCCTTTTGTTGGTCATTTTCTAATTTTTTGAGCTGTGTCATTAAGTTATTCAGTATGCTCCTTCTTCCTTCCTGATGTGTGCTTGTAGAGCTATAAATTTTCCTCTCAGGACCACTTTTGCTATGTCCCATAGTTTGTGTCTTTATTATCATTTATTTCCAGGAAAGTTTTTATTTCCTGTTTGATTTCATCTCGGACTCACTGGTTGTTCAGTAGCAGGGTGTTTAATTTCCAATTGTTAAGGTTTTTCTTCTGTGCAGCTTTGTAGTTCACATCTAATTTCAGAGCCTTGTGGTCAGCAAAGGTAGCCTGCAAGATTTCTATCCTCTTGATTTTATGGAGGTATGTTTTATGTGTCAGCATGTAGTCTATTCTGGAGAACGACCCATGCACATTGGAAAAGAATGTGTATCCAGGTTTTTTGGGATGGAGTGTCCTGTATATATCTACTAGTCCTCTTTCTTCCATAGCTCTTTTCAGGGCTAGTATGTTTTTGTTGAGTTTCAGTCTGGTTGACCTATCAAGTGTTGATAGGGCCGTGCTGAGGTCTCCCATAATGATTGTGTTATTATTGATTTCTTCTTTCAGATTTGTCAGTAATTGTATTAGATAATTTGCTGGTCTCTCACTGGGTACATATATGTTTAATAGTCTGATTTCTTCCTGTTGCACATATCCCTTGATTAGTACATAGTGTCCATCTTTGTCTCTTACCACTTTTCTGAGTACAAAGTTGGTGTCATCAGATATTAATATGGCCACCCTCGCTTTTTTGAGGGTGTTGTTTACTTGGATGATTTTCCTCCAGCCTTTGATTTTGAGTCTATGTTTGTTCTGACTATTCAGATGTGTTTCTTTTAGGCAGCAGAAGGTTGGATTCATCTTTTTGACCCATTTTGCCACTCTGTGTCTTTTAATTGGTGAATTTAGTCCATTGAAATTGAGGGAGATGATTGTCATAGGATTTAATGTCATCTTTATAGATTAGTTTGCTGTGTTTGTTGGTCTCTCTTGTCTTAGAGTAGACCTGTCAGTTTTTCCTTTAAGACTGGTTTATCATCTGTGAAGTTTCTGAGCTGTTGTTTATCCATGAAGCTGTGTATTCTTCCTTCAAACCTGAATGTGAGTCAGGCTGGGTGCAGTATTCTCGGTGAGGCATTCATTTTATTCAGTCTTGTCACAATATCCCACCACTGTCTTCTGGCCTTGAGAGTTTCTTGTGGCATGTCGGCTGTCTTAGGGATCCTCCTTTGAATGTAGTTTCCCTTTTTGATCTTACTGCTTTCAGTATTCTATCTCTATCTATGGGATTTGTCATTGTAATGAGGATATGTATTGGGGTGTTTTCCTTTGGGTCTCTTTTAGCTGGTACTCTTCGGGCATGCAGGATTTGATTGTATGTAGTCTTTAACTCTGGGAGTATCTCTTTGATGATGTCTTTGACAGTTGATTCTTCCTGGAGATCTCCTTCCTGGGTTTCTGGGACTCCAATGATTCTTATTTTGTTTCTGTTGAGTTTGTCAAAGACTTCTATTTTCATCTGTTCGCATGCTTTGAGTACTTTTTTCATTGCCTGCTTGTTTGTCTTAAGTTTCTTTTCCAATTTCTTCAGTTGTGTTGAGTTTTTCTGCATCACATCTTCCAGTACTCTGATTCTCTCCTCAGCTGCTGATACCCTGTTGGCGAAGCTATCCATTGAGGTTTTCAGTTGAGCAGCCATGTTTTTCAGATCTATTATTTCAGTTTGGAGTTTTCTGATTTCTCTAAAAATATGGAACGCTTCACGAATTTGCATGTCATCCTTGCGCAGGGACCATGCTAACCTTCTCTGTATCATTCCAATTTTAGTATATTTGCTGCCAAAGCAAGCACGATTTTTGAAACTTTAAACAGTTTAGGTGAATAAATTCATATTAGTCCCAACTCTTCCTTAGGTTAAAATTATAAGACTTCTGAAATATATTTATCTGCAATTACCTGAGGAGTACCAAGCAACACTTTTTGTGAGGTAATAATTATCTTTCCTCACTATATCCATGGCAAACTAACTAAAATAATTGTTACTTACTTTAAAGTTCTTCTATTGGTTATCATGATGTTAATAATACAGTCTGATTTTTTAGCCGGCACGGGCGTGGAGCTGGCAGGCCTCCGCATGTGCCAGCGGCTTCTTGGCCCGGCCTAGGGTAGGGGGGCCCGGACCTGGGTCACCCGACCCCCCTCTCCCCCATTCCTCCGGATCTCCAGGTGGGTTCCTGGAAGGAGCTGATGGGTCACCCTGGGTTTTCCCCACTCCCAGGCCGGGCCTGGACACTGGCCTAGGGTGGGGCTCAAATCCCTGTCCTTCGGGCTTGGGAGGGTCTCTCTCCCCTCCTGGAGCAGGATTTTTAGCCAGCACGGGCGTGCAGCTGGCAGGCCTCCACATGTGCCAGCGGCTTCTTGGCCCGGCCTAGGGTAGGGGGGCCCGGACCTGGGTCACCTGACCCCCCTCTCCCCCATTCCTCCAGATCTCCAGGTGGGTTCCTGGAAGGAGCTGATGGGGCACCCTGGGTTTTCCCCACTCCCAGGCCGGCCCGGACACTGGCCTAGGGTGGGGCTTAGGGGGTGGAGTTTGATCTGGTGGGTGGCAGATAGCTGCTCAGCTATACTCAGGCTGTCACTGGCAATTTCATACCAGTCTACATTTTGCAAACCACGCTAACATATGCTCCTCCCAACCATCAGTACCAACCATCAGTACCCCAGATTTACCCTTCTTAACTTCAGTAACACATAGTTCTAATCTCTGACCCAAGACTTACAGTAGATCTAACAAATCCCAGAACTATTTAGAAGGACACAAATTGAACACATATTGAACACATATATCTTTTGAATATTTTATGGGTATTTTCTTTAACTGATGTAACTCTCTATATATTCTTCTACCATGATGTTTCTATCCACTTTTCATCTTGTCTTTTCTTTGTAAGCTGTTCAGTAAGGATTGTTGTTGGAACTGTCCCTCAGTTTGATGCCTATGATTGAACTATGTCATGGAAATTGCTGGTCTTGTTCCTATTGCCTCCAGATGCACCAATAACGCTTCATGGCATTGATCCTTGTTTGCATAGACACATTAAAATGGGAAAACACCATACATACAGATAAGTTCTTATCTAATAAATCTCAGTACAATGTACCTTACACCCTGAACATTGATATAATGAACTGGCACAGGCCTCAGAAGAATGGGCATCCTCCATTCACGCTGGAACCAGGCAAGCTATCTACGAAACATCCAAGGTCTTTTATAGCAACAGCTGGAAGCAGTCCTCTACCAGGAAAGACACTACCAAGGGTCTGACATCGACCTCCTAAAAAGAGACTTCCGTTTACACAGAGAAGACTTGACAACAACAATGACCTGCTCTACAGGACATGGTTCTCTCTAGTGCCCCTTAAGTGTGAGGTGAAACGAGAGGATGCTCTGCATCATCCTGACTGCAATATAGGAATATGCAGACTCCAGGATCTTTAATACAGAAGCATGATACCAACAACAGAGACTATGTGAGGAATGGAGGTGTATTGCCACTACAGACGATGACTTGAATTGGACAAACTGGTTTGCCTGGAGCCTAGAGTCAGTCCTGTGCCAGGAAACTTCAGGGGTAGGGTCGCCTTGTATTTAGACCATAATTTCTCTTTCCATGTCCCTTATGTTTTGGTGGGCCTATGCAAACAAATGCCACTTTAATACCATTTACTATGTTCCCTTGACTCCAATCCTTAAGAAAAACAACCCACTAAAACTTTTGAGGTTAACTTAAACTAGTAAGCATGTGCATGAAACTAGAGAAATGTACTTTGCCCTCAATGTTTAAGGAGTTATATGAGTCTAATGTCTTTAGATTATATTGTGTGCTGCTAAGAAATAGTATGTACTACAACTGGGGATTTGAGGGACAAAGTAATTGTATTGTACATGGGTTCAGTTTTGTTTTCCTTAATGTTCTTTCCTGAAAGTTCAAGGCTGGGATATCATCGATGGGACTACTGAGAATTCTGTTTATGGGTGATTGGGCTTCCACTGTAACTTTACCCTGTCCTCTTTCTTTGCATCTTTGTTGTCATAATTAAACTAACAAAAAAAAGAAATAAATAAAAAAGAAATGGTAAAAAAAATAATACAGTCTAATTAAATCAAATTTACTTATTTTAAATTAGAAGAGTTTATGAGTCAACATTTAAACATCATCTCCACCTTGAAGAAATTGTCAATCCAACTTCAGATCCTTTGGTGAATTTCTAGTTTTTCAAGATGTCTTTAAAAAATCAAGACTTGTTCCTGGTGACTTGGTGTGCTTCCTAAAAAGAGATTACTAAGAACAATGAAACTCTGCTTTAACTATTCAAATCCTTTATCATTTATTATCCATTGTCATTATGTCACCTGACTCAGCATTGTAATATCCAATGAACTCAATTCTTGGTAGTGGTTGGGTCTAATAAAGTCTTGTTATCTTCAAGTATTAGTCTAGTGTCATAAACACAAATTACATCCATGAATAAATGAATAAATAAATCTATATTAGTGTCAGTATAATTTACAAAAGTGTTTAATTCATCCTCCTATCTAAATTCCAAATTTGATGGCAAAATATTTTCTCCTTAAACCACAAAGAAACTTATAGCCTTAGTTTCATTTTTTCTATCCAAATATTCAACAAATATTTATCAGAAGATCATTAAAAAGAAGACATTGAATAAGATACACTGAAAACAATGATTGACAAGTCAACAGTTTGCCCTAATGAAGCAGCTTACATTCCACACGGAAAGTAATGCTAAGGAAACTATTTATATCTTACAAGTGATGCATGTAGTAAGAGAGGGAAGATCTCAACTGTGTCATCTTGGATAAATAGAACTTACTTACTAAGCTTTATAAAATTCAACAACAAATATGATATTAATCTCACAAGTAAATAAATCAAAATAATTTACTCCTGAAAAGTAGAAATATAGAAGTATTATAATTTTACCCAACTGGTAATAAATAAGTGAGATATGATTTAAATAATCTAAAATGCAGCTCTTAAATATACTTCAGGAGGAAATAGTTTGCATGATATTTTATCCTACCAATATTTATTTAATGTACATAGCACCCTTTATTTACTCCTTCTATTTTAAATCTATTCCCAATATCTTAATTTCTTTACTAAAACTCTCTTAGAAAAAAACATGAATTAAATGCATATTCAAGTTTAACTGCTCTCAACTTCTCTGTGACTTTTTAGCATCCTTATGTTCTCCATGCCTTTGGAATAAACGACTGAGAGCTGACAGAGTTCTAAGTTTCTCCTTCTTAAAATTTGATTTCAATTACTATATTTGAGTTATGATTAGACTTTAACCACCAGTTAGTGATAGGTAAGAAAAAATGGAAATACATTCCTAATTTGAAAAAGTATTTTTAAAGTAATTGATTCCATCTTAAAACAGTACTATCAATATAAGCACTGTTAAATGCATTATGCTCAATATAGTTTTTTTCTTTTATATGATGACCAAGAGAATTCTTGTTTCAATTCATTTTGGAAGAATTTATCTCTATAACATGAAGAAAATAATATATTTTCTGCTGTAAATAATATATTGATGACATATGTGAATCATACTTTATTTTTATTTTATAATTCTCAATGACAAAACAATTTAGTGTGATTGCTTTTGGCAAAACCTGCTTCCTGGAGACAGCAGAGGCCATTAGAGGTTACAGCTTTGGGAACCAGCCCAGGTAAGGGACAGAATCTGAGGCCAGAAACCAAAACTGTGGAACTCACTTTCCAGAGTCAGCAGAAGCCACAGTACGTGGAGGCCTTAACTTTGGAACCTGGAAGCAATGCAAATGGCACCCAGGTAAGGGACAGACTCCAAAACAAAGAGCCAGTGGAGCTTGGTGGCTGCAAACTCCTCCTATATTTTGAAAATTAGGAAAACCCATCTCCAGAGGTTCCAGGGGATGAGTTACAATGAATGAAAAGGAGAATCTATGTTTGGTGAATAAAATGAATAGGAAACACATTTTTTTTTGCTGTTTGGAGCCTTGGAAGTGGTAGATGTTATTTACAATTTTAGCCACCCTTAACAGAGCAACCAACTAAATAAAAGAATAAATAGGTGACGGGTGAGTGCTTTTCCCAGGGCTTCACCCCGCGCCCCTCCTAGGGACCCCAAGCCCGAGCAAAGAGCACATGGGTGCTTTTCCTTAGCACCTCCATACTCTCCACATGGGAGCCTGAGACGAGCTTCTTGCTGCCGCTCCCCACCCCCGTGAGTGCTTATCCCCGGCACCTCCACACTCTCCACGTGGGAGCCTGAGACAGGCTTCTCGCTGCCTCACCCCGCGCCCCTCCTAGGGACCCCAAGCCGGAGCGAAGAGCACACGAGTAAGTGCTTTTCCCCAGCACCTCCATACTCTCCACATGGGAGCCTGAGACAAGCTTCTCGCTGCTGCACCCGCACCCCTGAGCCTGAACTGAGTGCAGACCGGGTGAGGAGAACCCTGCACCTGACACACTCTGCGCCACTGGGAAGGGCTAGGATCAATAGACTGGGTGAGCTTGGGCCTGCCACCTAGACCATTGGCTAACCTAGAGCAGCCTACCACCCTGAGACCCGGAGTGGACCTGAGACTCCCCAAGGGCTGAGGGCAGTTACTGGGTGGGTTTGACTACGGGAATTTCTTCTGCTGAGGCTCAGAGGGGGCAGAGCTCCATTGAGTTCCAAAGAGGGGAGAAAGGATAGAAAGCTAGGCTCAATAGCGCTCTCAACCATTATGGCCAGGAGCAGAACTGCACCTGCTGGCAGGAATAAGGGGAAGGAAATTAACCAGACCCACTGAAGGAGGGCTGACTTCCAGATTGGGGGGGAGGGGGGGCGAAGGAGCTAGGCTCAACAGCGCCCTCCACCATTGTGCCCAGGAGAGGACCTGTACTAGCTGATAACAAAAGGGAAAAGCAATGAATATAAAGGGCACAGTAGGAGCCAAACCTCAGTGAGCTCACCCAACAACCCCCTCTAGAACCACGCTCAGGGAGGGGACCAATCCCCATGCCACAGGACACCAAAGCAGGCTGAATTTAGAAGGCACAGCACTCCAAACCACACCAATAAAAGCAAATAAATATGGGTAAATCAAGGAGAACCCTAATATCTGGAGATACAGAGACAAACCTTAGCAAGTTTCCAAGTCCACCAAAATGCACAGATCCATGGGAAGGAGACCTAAAAAGCAGCCATGAAGAAGGAAATGCAAGAATTGATTAAAAAAAAGAAATGAAAGAAACGCTAGCTACCGAGTATAAGAAATCTATGGATCAACAAATCAGCCAAATTAAATAAGAAATGTTAAAGAACATGAGAGATTCCATACAAAAAGAATTGAAGGAATTAAAAGACAAAGTAACAAGCCTTATGAGCAGAAACACAGAGTTGGAGAAGCACATTAAAGAACTCGAAGAAAAACTGCAAACAAAAAATGACCAAGAAACCAACAAAGAAATAAAAGGCAAAGCACTGGAAGGAAAAGTCCAGTATCTAATGAACAAAGACAAAAGAAACAAGCTAAGAATTGTGGGTATGCCAGAAGGGGAGGAAATAGGAAAAGGGGAAGAACAAGTAGTCAAGGAAATAATAGCAGAGAACTTTCCCATTCTCTGGAAAGAAACTTCAGTGCAAATCCAGGAAGTGAAGAGAGTCCCTAATAAAATAGACCATAATAAACCAACACCAAGACATATAGCAATCCAAATGGCAAAAAAGAAAGATAACGATGAACTCCTTAAAGCAGGGATCCTCAAACTTTTTAAACAGGGGGCCAGTTCACTGTCCCTCAGACCATTGGAGGGTCTGACTATAGTAAAAACAAAACTTATGAACAAATTCTTATGCACACTGCATATATCTTATTTTGCAATGAAGAAACAAAACAGATACAAATACAATTTGTGGCCCATGGGCCATAGTTTGAGGACCACTGCCTTAAAGCAATAAGGGAGGAAAAAAAAACCTCAAGTACAAAGGAAGAGACATAAGAATAAAACCAGGTCTCCCATTTGAAATAATTCAAACAAGAAAACAGTGGAAAGACATATTCAAACGACTAAATAAAAGAAATTTCCAACCTAGGGTCCAATACCCAGCAAAACTGTCATTCATATGGGAGAGCAGACTAAAAACATTCTCAAACAAGAACGAACTTGAACTCTTTGTGCAAACAAAGCCGATCCTAAACGACCTACTCAGAAATGAATTACACAATCCAAACCCCCGATTGTAACAAAAACCACCGTACACAACACAACTACACAACAGTCATCTCTGTCAATAATCTCCCTAAATGTTAATTGGAGACTAAACTTTCCAATTAAAAGACACATAGTAGAGAACTTGATTAGGAAAAATAAACCAGACTTCTGCTGCCTGCAAGAAACAAACCTACAACTACAGGATAAACACAGGCTTAGAATAAAAGGATGGAAATTAATTATTCAGGCCAATGGAAAACAAAAGAGAGCAGGGACAACCATTCTTATATCAGACCAAATTGCATTCAACCTCAAGAAAGTGATCAGAGACAAAGAGGGTCACTACTTACTGATCAGGGGAACATTAGATCAAGAAGTACTAGCCCTGGTTAATATCTATGCACCTAATGTAGAGCCAGCAAAATATGTGAGGCAACTGCTCTCAAACCTGGAGAAACACATGAAGGGAAATGTGATAATAGTAGGGGACCTCAATACTCCACTATCACCACTGGACAGATCCACCAAACACAAAAATAGCAAAGAAATAAGGACTTTAAATGAAAAATCATAAGATCTAGGGCTAATAGACTTATATAGGGCCCTCCAACCCCAGAAAGCAGAATACACATTCTTCTCAAGCCCACATGGAACCTTCTCCAGAATAGACCATGTCTTAGGACACAAAGCCAACCTATATAAGACCTCAAATGTAAGGATTATTAGAAGCACCCTATCAGATCACTATGCAACAGAAGTCAAAATTGACTTCAAGAAGAAGCAATGGAGAAAAACCAATACCTGGAGATTAAACAACATGCTGCTCAACAACAGGTGGATCAAAGAGCAAATCAAGGAAGAAATAAAAAGGTTCCTTGAGACAAATGATAATGAAGAGACAACTTGTCAAAATTTGTGGGACACAGCAAAAGCAGTAATTAGGGGGAAATTCATAGCAATACAGGCCTATATCAAGAAACAGGAAAATGACAAAATCAACCGTTTAAAGGATCACCTCACAGAATTGGGACAACAGCAGCAGAGATATCCAACCACAACCAGAAGGCAAGAAATAATAAAAACCAGAGCAGAAATAAACAACATAGAAACTAAAAATACAATACAAAAAATCAATGAGACCAGGAGTTGGTTTTTCGAAAAAAATAAACAAGATAGACAAACCACTGGCAAAACTCACCAAAAAAAAAAAAAAAAAAAAAAGAGGGAAAACACCCAAATCAGTAGGATCACAAATGAAAGGGGAGAGATTACAACAGAATCCCAAGAAATACAACATATCATGAGATCATATTATGAACAACTATACTCAGCTAGGCTAGAAATACCAGTAGAAATCGACAGATTGTTGGAAAAATACCATCTTCTGAGATTGGAAAAGGAAGAGCTAGAAAGCCTAAACAGACCTTAGAGGAAAAAATCCAGGCCCAGATGGATTTACAGGTGAATTCTATCAAACATTCTGAGAAGACTTACTACCACTTTTCCATAAGCTCTTCCAAACCATCGAAAATATAGGAATCCTCCCCAACTTCTTTTATGAGGCTAATATCACACTCATCCCCAAAGATGGCAAAGATACCACCAAGAAAGAAAACTATAGACCAATCTCACTAATGAACATAGATGCAAAGATACTCAACAAAAATCTTAGCAAACCGAATACAGCACTTCATCAAAAAGATCATACATGATGACCAAGTGGGTTTTATACCAGGAATGCAAGGTTGGTTCAACATACACAAATCAATCAACATTATACATCACATCAACAACAAGAAATACAAAAACCACATGATCATATCAATCGATGCAGAGAAGGAGTTTGATAAAATCCAACACCCTTTCATGTTATAGATACTCAGCAAAATAGGGTTAGAATGAACCTTCCTTAAGATAGTTACAGCTATCTATGAAAAGCCTACAGCCAACATTATTTTTAATGGCGAGAAACTAGAATCATTCCCACTAAGGTCAGAAACTAGGCAAGGCTGTCCACTCTCTCCACTCTTATTCAATATAACCTTAGAAGTCCTAGCAATAGCAATCTGACAAGAGAAGGGAATCAAAGGAATCCAATTTGGGAAAGAGGAACTCAAACTATCTCTATTTGCAGACGATATGATGATATACATTGAAAACCCTAAAAAGTCCACAGTAAAACTCCTAGAAACAATTAACCAATACAGCAAAGTGGCAGGATACAAAGTTAATACACAAAAGACAGTAGCGTTTCTATATACAAACAACAAAGTTGAGGAGAGAGAGATTAAAAATACAATTCCATTTAAAATAGTATCAAAAAATATCAGGTACCTAGGAATCAACCTTACAAGGGAAGTGAAAGACGTATACCAGGGAAATTTTAAAACACTCCAGAAAGAAATTGAAGAGAATCTAAGAAAATGGAAGGACATCACATGCTCATGGATAGGTAGAGTTAACATAGTCAAAATGACTATCCTACCCAAACTACTGTATAGATTTAATGCAATCCCTATCCAAATTCAGACATCATTCTTTAAAGAATTAGAACAATCAATCACAAAATTCATATGGAACCACCAAAGACCCAGGATATCCAAACACATACTGAAAAACAAGAAGCTGGGTGGCATCCCCTTACCTAACTTGAAACTATACTATAAAGCAATAGTGATCAAAACAGCATGGTACTGGAACAGAGACAGGACCTCAGACCAGTGGGTTAGAACACAATTTCCAGACATAAACCCCCAGATATGCAGCCAACTAATATTTGATAAAAGAGGCACGAACTGGAAATGGAACAAAGAAAGTCTATTCAACAAATGGTGTTGGTACAACTGGAAAACCACATGTATGAAAGTGAAAATGGACCCATACCTCACTCCTTATACAAAATTTAACTCAAAATGGATCAAAGACCTCGAAATCAGACCCGAATCTATAAAGTTTATTTAGAATAAAATAGGCAAAACACTCGAAGACCTATATATCAAAAAGGTCTTCGAGGATGGAGCACCAATGGCAAGAACTTTAGCATCAAGCATAAACAAATGGGACTACATCAAACTAAAAAGCTTCTGCATGGCTAAAGAAACCTTACTTAACACAAAAAGACAGTTAACAGAATGGGAAAAAAAATCTTTTCACTTGACATATCAGATAAAGGGCTGATATCTAGAACATACAATGCACTCAGAAAGCAGAGCCCCCCAAAACCAAATAAAACCATAAAAAATGGGGAGATGAAATGAATAGACACTTCTCTGAGAAAGACAGAAGGATGGCCAACAAACATATGAAAACATGTTCACCTTCACTCATCATCAGAGAGATCCAAATCAAGACAACAATGAGATACCACCTTACACCAGTGAGGATGGCTCACATCAAAAATAATGAGAACAGGGGCTGGGCGGTGGCCCTAGAAGTAAGGTGCCTGCCTTGCCTGTGCTAGCCTAGGACGGACCGCGGTTTGATCCCCCGGTGTCCCATATGGTCCCCCAAGCCTGGAGCGACTTCTGAGCGCATAGCCAGGAGTAACCCCTGAGCGTCACCGGGTGTGGCCCCCCCCCCCCAAAAAAAAAACAAAAAAAAATAATGAGAACAATCTGAGTTGGCGGGGATGAGGTATGAAAGGAACTCTCATCCACTGCTGGTGGGAATGCCCCCTAGTCCAACACCTATGGAGAACAGTCTGGAGAGTGCTCAAAGAACTCAGAATTGAGCTGCCATTTGACCCAGCAATTGCTCTCCTAGGTATCTACCCCCAAGTTGGAAGGACATTCATTCCAAAGTATGTGTGCACCCCACTATTTATCACAGCACTCAGTATAATAGCCAAGTCCTGGAACCAATCTCGATGTCCAACAACAGATGAATGGATCATTAAGATGTGGTATCTATACACAATGGAATACTACATGGCAGTCAGATATAATACAGTCACACACTTTGCAGCAATGTGGATGGACCTAGAACATGTTTTGTTAAACGAAGTAAGTCAGAAGATGAAAGATAAACACAGAAAGATAGCACTATTCTGAAGCACCTAGAACATACACCTTATAGACAACTAATACTCAACAAACAAATAACAGGGTTTAACAGGGTAGAAACTCCAAACACTGTAATAGTCAACATATACTTGGGAGTAGGGTCCAAAATACAAGAAAAAGGAGCAACACAAACTCTTGACAACACATTATACCACAAAGAAACCAGCAACAGCAGAAACAGCAGCATTGAGAGAACAGGTATGTAATCAGCCTTCTAATACAAAGGCCCATAATAATCCCTTAGGAATCTTATACAGGATCACAGGTAAAGAACACCACGGGAAATCACTGACTTCAATGGAAACATCTCATAACACTATGTTTTAATGCCTTAATCTTGCTATTTTTAAAATAACCTCTCAGCTTTTCTATCCACAGGCATTCTTGGATATAAAGGGTGGACAAACTAAGATGGCATCTTGGGGCCCAGTCACACGAGATACCATACTCAGCTTGCACTACGACAATGTCCTGAGAAAACTCTTTAACATACACTTTATCTCTAGGTTATTCCTTCTTTTAGGATTTGAAGCATGTGACCAGTAGACCACCGAAGCAGCAACTGTGACCTACAGAATTATACTACAGGCCCTACTCATCGAACACATTCAAGCAAACTAACTTTCCCTTGCTATTTTCTCCTCTCTTCTCACTACTTTCTTTTTTATTTTTTCTTTTCTTTACTTTTCTTCTCTTTTCCTTTTTTCTTTCCTCTTCTCCCTTTCTTTCTAATGTATTATCTCTTTTCTTTCTTCTTACCCCTTCCATATACTTTCCTCTTTCCCCCCTTTGGAAATCCAACTATCCCTTCACCCCTCAATCCCATCCAGACCTCCCACCATTTCAAAACTCTTCACCCTTAGTTCTTAATCCATTAGGCATCAAGACTGACCTCCTACCCCAACAAACCAATACCCAGCACCCAAGCAAAGGGAAGCCCAGTCAAACCCACACCTCGTCCCCTGCAAGAAAAGGCAACCAACTCCCCTGCGGATTCATGCTGCGCGGCCCTCCCTACCAACTCCCCCTAATGTGGACTGTTACTTGAAACCAGACTTAGCTCTAAAAGTATCCCCAATGCAAGAGCTCTTCCAAAACCTCCCTGCTGCAAATTTTTACCAATCTCAAGAAGGTCAGGGGCTGTGATGGAAAGGAGCCTGGGAACCCACACACCACAATAAAATCCCAAAAGACAATGAGGAAACCTAAACTTTCAACATAAGTATAAGACCTTACCTGCTTTTCCCCAAAAGTAAAGTAGTCTCTTGTATCACTTTGTTCCTTTAATTACTTTGTTAATTTATTTTTTAAAATGTTCATTCTACATATACATAGGTGAGCACATAAATTTTTATTCCTATTTTTATCTTTTTTTTGTGTGTGTGTGACCTGTTTCTGTTTTCTTCTCTGTCCACCCCCAAATGCACTGACAATATAATGTAGCACCATTTCTCCCTGCAAAGGCACACTAATAAAAGGGGAAATCCTACATATAAAAACGAGCTCTTATCTACTAGGGATAAGAACTCATACTTGTTTACAATACAGAGATATCTCCCACCTTGAAAATATGTCATGTGGACCCAACTTAGAACTCAGGTGATTAGCCACCATCCGTCCAGCCTTGAACCCTGGATCCCAGACATAGAAACGACAAAGTTCTTCACAACGGCTACAGGAAACAAATCCCAACCGGGACATCCTTAATACTGCTGGGCCACCAACAAGTGCCAGCTCTAATATGAAATCCTGACAACGAGGAAAATGGGAACAACTTGACCTAAGAGCAGGTTATCCTACCTCACCAGCTAACGATGAGACAAAATCAGACTTGTCACCCTTTGGTTGGTCCAAAAGCCAAGATTGTGATTTACAGATGACTTGCTATTAGAATCATGACTGGACTGTATATATCTTGGGACCAAAAAAAAAAAAAGCCCTAGTCTAGGGTTTGAATTACAACCTTCACAACAACCATGATCCCCACTTCCAAAGGTCTATCTGAGACAATTGCAACGGAATGGGGCTCTGGAAACACAATGAAAGATGCTATCTTAGGTTCCATTCTAGGATCAGTGCAAAGACCAAGACCACCAACCACAGAAGACAGATTAAAATGACACTGAGGGAACAGAACATCTAGAACCACAAAGAAAGACTTAATTATAAATCCCACTCCTGGACCCGTGCAGATACTGAGATCTCTAGATACAGAGGTCTGATTTTATCACCCAGGAAGGACCAGAAGCCTTCCAAACACCACTAAAGCACCAAGGGGAGAGTAAATAAACCTGAACAAAGTCTATAGTTAATCCCATGACAATATACTTCAAGGGTGGCAAAATCCCATATCTCTTAGGCCAAGTGAATTTATTTTCGATGACCGCAATATTTACTGTGCCATTGCAGGAGAAAAAAAAAAGGCAAAAAGCACAAAACATTTTTTTTAATTTTATATATATATATATATATATATATATATATATGTTTTAGAATACTCATTTTTTATTATTTTTTATTTTTATTTACCTATCTACTTCTTGTCGGTGTCCTTGTTTTGGTGTGGTTATTGAAGTTGTTGTCCCCATTTATATTTATGTTTTTTCCTTCTTTTCTGTTCTTTCTTTATGTGCCCTGCCATGCTTTTTATCTCAAGACCATGGCTATTTTTGTGGTGCTTATCGTTGTTAGCATTGGATATTTGACACTTCTTTTTGTACTGTTGGGTGTTTCGCCTTATTTTTCTCCTTCATCTTTCAAACTGATGATGAGAACTTCTAGAAGGATTTCGCCCATTTTCAGTGTATTAGACTTTTACCCCAGTTTATTACTTTTCTCTTCTTCAAACAAAACCACATAACTTGAACTATCTAGTCCTGCCTCCCAGTTAAAGGGGAAAATAAGGGAGGCACCAAGACCAAACAGGTGCAAGACTACTAAGTAGTAAACTAGGTACAGAGGAGACCACATTTTCTAGCAGCCCCGGGTGTGAGGGAGGAGGATATGGGAGGTAGGACGAAAATGGAGGTGTAGGAGGACAAATCGGCAATGGGAATCCCCCATATTTAAGTAAATATGTACCTAAAATATTGTCAACAATATGTAAGTCACTATGTTCAAAATAAAAATTATATTAAAAATAAAATAAATAGGTAATTACTATGCCTGTATCTTCTAGCCCTATAAAATATGCATCAGCATATATCATGACTTATTAGAAAGCCACAGATATCACTGCCTATTAGAAAAAAAGGAGAGTGGGGGAGGTGAGAGCTGCAGGTTAGCTCAGAGACAGCCTCAGGGGATCACAAGGCCTGGGGTCACCGCCCTCAGCTACCAGCACATTCCAAGCAGTAGAAGTCTCAGTACTTTTTCCACTCAAGCTTATTGGTGGAAATTATGTTTCCTACTACCCACCTACATCAAGCTGGTCCCCTACATCCCAGGCAGTCAGTACCCAGAGGAGTACCTGCTGCAAGTGAAGTGACCTGAATCTCCAGGAATTTTTCAGTTGCTGAAAAAAATGTAATGGCTGTGTAATAGAGTAGGCAATCAACTGCCTGTAGTCACTTGGTTTTTAGTATCTCTTGGCCATTGAGAAAAGTGCTTGCTATGAGATTAGCAACTAGGAGAGACATAGGGGACCTGTCAACTTTGCATGTTTCTCTTCTCTTCTGTCTCCTGAAAATTTCCTGAGAAGACCAAGAAAGGCCCAGCAAGAACTGTCTCTCAGAGGATCCCAGACATAAAGGCCAAGAAAGGCTGAGTGAAAACCAACTATCATTGGCATCTTGGCAGCAAGGTAGCTCTCTCCTTTGTCTGTGAAGACAGGCAAGAGGGGTGAGCCCCTGCTGTGAGATTAGCAACTGGGAGAGACTGAGGTGACCTGTCGGCTTTGCATGTTTTCCTTCTTTTCTGTCTTCCGAAAATCTCCTGAGAAGTCCAATAAAGGTCCAGCAAAAACCATCTCCTAGATGCTCCAGAAGAGCATGGTCTTTCTAACTAATGAACCCCACCATAACACACAGGAAAAAAAATCACACTAAAAAGCGTGACAATGGGGAAACCTCGTAGGCAAACACCACACACAGAGAATGAAGATGATAGCTCTGATGACCCCAAAAATTCCAACCATCTGATTAAACTCTCAGATAAGGAGTTTAGAATATAAATATGAAGGATCCTAATGGAAATCAAAGAAAACGTCACTCTAGCTGAACAGAATTCAAAGATAGAGATCAGAAAACACCAAACTTAAATAGCAGATCTGAAAAACACAATAGCTCAACTGAAAACCTCAATGGAAAGCCTCTCTAACAGAGTAAAAGCAGCCCAGGACAGAATCAGTGAACTGGAAGATGAAATTTAGGACAACTCCATACAGCAGAAAAGATTGAAAAAGAACCTTAAGGCAAATGATCAGACAATGGAAAAAGTACTCAAGGAATGTGAACAGATGAAAATAGAAATTTTTGATAAACTTAACAGAAAGACAAAATAAGAATCACTGGAGTCCCAGAGACTCAGGAAGGAGATCCTCAGGAAGAATCAACAGTCGAAGACATCATCACAGAGAAACTACCAGAGCTAAAGACTGCATGCAATCAAATCCTGCATACTCAAAGTGTACCAGATAAAAGAGACCCAAAGAAAAACACCCCAAGACATATCCTAATCACAATGATGAATCCCACAGATAGAGATAGAATACTAAAAGCAGCAAGATCAAAAGGGGAAATTACATTCAAAGGAACATCCTTGATATTTACAACAGTTATGTCACAAGAAACTCTCAAGGCCAGAAGACAATGGTGGGATATTATGACAAGACTGAACGAAATGGATGATTCACCTAGAATACTGTACCCAGCCTGACTCACGTTCAGGTTTGAAAGAAGGATACATAGCTTCACAGATAAGCAACAGCTCAGAAACTTTACAGATGCAAAACCAGCCTAAATGGAAAAACTGAAAAGTCTACATCATTAAAATGGCAATAATCTGCAAAGCATTGTACAGATTTAATGCAATACCTCTAAAGATACCAATGACATTCTTCAAAGAAGTGGATTAAACACTTCTGAAATTTATTTGGAACAATAAACACCCTCGAAGAGCTAAAGCAATCCTTGGAAAAGGGAATATGGGAGGCATTCTTTACCCAATTTTAAATTATGTTACAAAACAATAGTTATCGAAACAGCATGGTATTGGAATAAAGTCAGATCCTCAGATCAGTGGAATAGGCTTGAGTACACAACAAATGTTTCACAGACATACAATCACTTAATTTTTTATAAAAGAGCAATAAATCCTAAATGGAGCAATAAAGCCTCTTCAACAAGTGGTGTTGGCACAACTGGTTAGCCATTTGCAAAAAAGCGAACTCAGACCCATAGCTAACACCATAAATGAAGGTCAAATCCAGGTGGATTAAAGACCTTGATATCAGACCTGAAACCATAAGGTATATTTAACAACACATAGGTAAAACACTTCATAACATTGAGACTAAAGGCAACTTTAAGAAGGAAAAAGCACTCTCCAAACCAGTGGAAGCAGAAGTAAATAGATGAGAATATATTAAGCTGAGATGCTTCTGCACCTCAGAGGAAATAGTGCCCAGGATACAAAAGCCAACCACTGAGTGGGAGAAAATATTCACCCAATACCCATCAGAATAGGCTCTAATATCCAAAATATACAAGGCACTAACAGAACTTTATAAAAAAAAAAACCCATCTAATTCTATCAAAAAATGGAAGAAGTACTGAACAGACACTTTGACAAAGAAGAAATACAAATGGCCAAAAGGCACATGAAAAAATGCTCTGCAACACTAATCATCAGGGAGATGCAAATAAAAACAACTATGAGGGGGCCGGAGAGATAGCATGGAGGTAAGGTGTTTGCCTCTCATGCAGGAGGTCATCAGTTCGAATCCCGGCGTCCCGTATGGTCCTCCCGTGCCTGCCAGGAGCAATTTTTGAGCCTGGAGCCAGGAATAACCCCTAAGCACTGCCGGGTGTGACCCAAAAACCACAAAAAAAAAACAAAAAAAACTATGAGGTACCATCTCACGCCACACAGATTGGTGCACACCACAAAGAATGAGAACAAGCAGTGCTGGTGGGGATGTGCAGAGAAAAGAACTCTAATTCACTGCTGGTGGGAATGCCATATAGTGGAACCTTTATGGAAAGTGATATGGAGATTCCTCCAAAAACTGGAAATTAAGCTCCCATACGATCCAGCTGTACCACCTTTAGGAATATACCCTAGGAACACAAATACAATACAAAAATCCCTTCCTCACACCTATATTTATTGAAGCACTATTTACAATAGCCAGACCTTGGAAACAACCAAGATGCCCTTCAACAGATGACTGGCTAAAGAAACTCTGGTACACAAACACAATAGAATATTATGAAGCCATTAGGAGAGATGAAGTAATAAAATTTTCCTATACATGGATGTACATGGAATCTATTATGCTGAGTGAAATAATTCAGAAGGAGATAGATAGACACAGAATAGTCTCACTCATCTATGCGTTTTAAGAAAAATAAAAGATATTTTTGCAATAATTCTCAGAAATAAAAGAGAGGAGGGCTGAAAGGTCCAGCTCATGACATAAAGCTCACCACAAAGAGTGATGAGTGCAGTTAGAGAAATAACTACATTGAGAATTATCATAACAATGTGAATGAATGAGGGAAGCAGAAAGCCTGTCTAGAACACAGGAGTGGGTGGGGTGAGGAGGAGGGAGATTTGGGACATTGGTGTTGGGAATGTTGCACTGATAAAGGGGGGTGTTCTTTACATGACTGTAACTTAACTACAATCATATTATCACGATGTTTAAATAAAGATATTAATTTTAAAAAAGAAAGAAATAAAGCACAGGAAACTTTTTCATCCACTAAAGAAAAGACTGCTTATGCTGTGTACTGACTGTAAAATACCAAATTTTTCAATGCTTAATGTGAGAATTCATATTCTCTAAAGCTATATTGATGGTAAATAATCAATATTCATTTGTTTGGGGCAAAGAGAATCCTGGGGAAGTAATGTTAGTTTTTCTTGACATATGAAGAAATTTTGGCAAACCTAGCAAGTCTTTTTGGTGGTAATTTATATCTAGTTAAGGAGAAATGACATCTGGGATGTCTGATTTATTCACTAGCAAAATGCTGGCTGAACCTAAAATAAGAAAATAGAGATTTATGTAACAGATTGCAGTGCCTTAATTTAAGAATGGTTAGGAAACGAGCAGACAATTTGTGGCTCTGTTCTGCTTGGAACCACATGCTTCAAGTTAATATTACCTTTCCCAAAGTATTAATTCATGTGTTGAGAGTCAGGGCATTGTTACTTCACCTGAAAAGGTTCAAGGTAACCATTTCATATACAAATATGTTCTGGCATCTAATTACATGTCAACTGCCATTTTTTTTAAAGAAGAAATTCAAACTTCTCTGATAGAATTAAGAGCTGAGAGCTAGAGTTTATTGTAAATTTCCTGGGAATCCCACATGTCATTTTCTATTTATCTTCAGGTAAATAAAACCCTGAAAATGCTAAGTATTGATATAAAGGGATTCTGTCCTTCTGTGAAGAAACCAATGCAGTTGTAAATGGGACTAGAGACCCAGCAGTTTTTCAGCAAATAAGAAAGTTGATCACCTTCTCAAAGCTTTCAAAAACAAGAATAGTCACCTCTTTCTTTAGAGACGACTAAGACTATTTCATTAGCTCTTTTCTTCCTTTACTTCTGCAGTGAAGGGATTGCACTGAATCACCATTGCAATATAAAATTTTATCCACTCATTATGGTTTTTTAATATCAAGGATTGGGAAAATCCATTCCCAATCCTTGGAGATATTTTTATCCTTAGTAAGTCTGACTTTGAAAAATGAGTTAAAGTTAACTTTTTTGTTTCTAATATAGTATCATGGTTTATAATAGTAATAAAGTTATTATTTTATAGTTACAGCACACTACAAAAATCTCTCTTCTAGTATTTCTAATTTGTTCCACCATTTTCCCTGGTCCTTTTCCTTTCTGGTTCTACATACGTACTCTCATTTGCCAGTTCTATTTATCATGTCTTATGATTTGTTTCCATTGGGGAAACAAACCCTTTCTTTGTTTTCTTATACTCCACGTATGAGAAATACCATGTGGTATATATATAACTTTCTGTCTCACTCAATTCAGCATGAAATTCTCCAATTTTATTTAAGTTGCAATAAACTTCAAAACTTCCTCTTTTCTCATAGCTAAATAGTACTCCACTATGTATAGATGCCACTAATTTTTTATCCACTCATCTGTTATTGAGCACCTAAATTATTTTCATATTTTGGTTATTGTAAACAGTGGTGCAATGAACATAGTGTATATATGTCTCTCTTGTATGAATCAAATGTTGTGAAAAACATAACCACTGTAATATGGAATGCTTATTAACTCCAGTCTCCCGTGATCTAATGAATTTGACAATGAGGTATCTGGTCTTGTGTTCAATTATGTTAACTACTGACATAGTTGCCTCATAAACCCATGGCATGACCCAAAGGCAGGGAATTCCTCTATTTCTGTGATAAGGCTGGACTTCCAGGAGCTCAGTGTCTATGTCATGTCATCTTTTTCCCAGAGAAATTATTCTTCTAAGGTTCTTTCTCTAAGAGTGTGCTCTAAAGTATCTGTCACATTCTTTCAGAAAGCTCCACCAATTTTCACAAATTTCATTTCCCTCCAGTCCAAACCAGTGGATTCTGTCTTTGAAATTCCAAGCTCTAGAATTAACTTACCCATTCCTTCAACTCAGTTTTCACAAATGAACATTAATCGTGTAAGAAGAATTTCCTATGCTTTACTTGTATCTCCTGTTCTCCTCCCTGTACCATATATGATTCCAAGACAACTAGCAACAGCCACATAATAGCTGCCTACAACTCACTAGATGATGAGTCCAGCATTAATGATAGGATATTTAATGAGAGGCAGCTGAAGTGGAAGAAAAAAAATGGGGCAATGTAGGCATTCTTTTCACACTGTTCCGCATTTCCACTGAGAAACGTTCCCCATCTAAATATCCAAGCAAGAGGAGAATGGGGGAATAACCCAATATAATCTTGTAAAGAAAAAACTTTTAAATTGAAAGGGGAGGGCTTTAATACAAATTCTTCTATGTTGAATTCAATGTCATTGTACAAAGAAATTTATATTAGTATACATTTTTTTTTGTTTGTTTTTTGGGTTTCTGGTTAGCCTTGAAGTCTTGAAGTCAGTCAGACCAGGGTTTAAATTTCAATCCCATCAGCAACAGACTTAGTCTTCTGATGTGTGAGATTGGGATAGTCTACTCATGACAAGATTTATGTTAAGAAAAGAAAATGAGGTTTTTTCCTTGTGTCTGACAAAGACAAAGGCACTCCTATAAATGTATCACTATTGACATTTCTGTCCCATTGCTAAGAAACCTATTGATAAATTTCCCATTCTTGAGATGTTTTACTGGTCTGTTTACCTGGGTTTGTTCTCCAACAACTTTGTCGCCTCTTGTCAATGGTGCTCAATCATGTGTGATTTCCATTAATCCACAAGTTTGGATTCCTAATAGTCATCAGTAATCTGATGACAAACAACAGAGCTGTTTCCATGGAGCTGTAACGAACATCCTGCCTGCATCTCAAAGCCAAGTGTGCACGGGACATCTGCTTATAAACAGTCTCACCTTCACCCAGGATACCATCCTTCATGATTATTCTTACTCTTTTTTCATCCTTAAGGCTAACAAGTAGTGCCAGGTATTTCCTCCTGACATAGATACAAAATAATGTCTCTTCCAAACTTCTGACTCTTTCTTGAATGCCTATGCCAGAATTTCAGAGCCAGCCCTTGAGTCATACAGCCAAAAGCCAAGCTAAGGGGAGGTGGTTTTTTTTTTTTTTTCTTTTTTTTTTCTTTTTTTTTTTTGGTTTTTGGGCCACACCCGGTAACGCTCAGGGGCTACTCCTGCCTAAGCGCTCAGAAGTCGCTCCTGGCTTGGGGGACCATATGGGACACCGGGGGATCAAACCAAGGTCCGTCCTAGTCTAGCGCTGGCAAGGCAGGCACCTTACCTCTAGCACCACCGCAACAGCTCCGGGAGGTAGTTTTCATTTCAGGAACTTAGGTCAACTTCCTGGAGACTAAATACAGCAGTATCAATAACTAGATCAAAGAGGAATTCACTAATCAAAGAGGAATTCGAACTTCAGTTTGAATATTAACAAACAAGGATATGATAGATAATGATACCTCTACAAGAAAACTCATTTTAAAACACTGGATAAGTGGAGCTAAACCAAATGTGGAATAAGACTTATGCCATCCTGCTACAAGCATGAGCAAAAATATCAATTTCATAAATATGCAGGCTTTTTTTTTCTACCCAGACTTTGTCATGGGTAATTTTAAAACATTTTAATTAACTAACAGATAGGTTAATTGAATAATTCTCCTTCCTTATGTTGTCTATAGAGACAACATGCTTGTTGCAGTGTGCATCCAGTTGAGGCTGACATGTTATGTGACAGAGATCATACACACATATATATCTATGATGTTACTGGAAATCACAAAAGGAAGACCAGAGACCACTTTTACTGATGTGGGGTGATGACAAGAATCCAACTTTTAGTCACACATGAAGGCCGGTGAGCTAATTTTTTAGTCCTTTACAAATATTTTAAGTACTATATTTATTTGTTTCATATATCCTGCAAGTATATGCACCTCCTACATAACAGATACTAGGGATATAACTTGAAATATCTCAAAGGTCCCTAATTTTATGAAATTTAATTCTAGAAGAAGCATAGCTGCATGATGAATGAATGGGATGAACTAAGTATTTTATGACACAAAATATTTATCAAAGTAAGAAATTATTTGGCTGATATGAGGGATCTGGGGTCAATGTAAATGAGCAGTTGTGTTCAGAGCTGAGAGTTGTGCATAGCACAGGGAGGTTTCACCTACATTCTTGCCCTCACTGGAAAGCAAGCTTAGAGGGTATGGACCTTTTCTCATTTATTCACTGCCATATTCCCTGGGCTTAGAACACTGCCTAAAAGAGTAGGTCACTATTTGTTTAAAAATAGAAATAAAACCATAGGTTGTCAAGTCATGACATGAAAAACTTGAACAGTGTCCACTGAAAGAGAAATTGGGGAAGTGAATGCAAGGATGACAAAAATAGGAGAATGTCTGCAAAGAATTTAGGGGCGAGAGAGAGAACCAAGGGAAATGAAGCATGGCAGGAAATGTTCACTGTGTACAAGCATCTCCTCTCACTTTAGGATAAGCATGTACATCTGTCTGGCTCATAGTCTCAGAGTGTCTCATTTTTAATGTTTCACTTTAACCAGCTTCCTTCTCTTGGTCTATATTTAAATTAAATTTAAATTATCTCTCAATTTTATAATTTCCCTTCAGGAATATAATTAGAAAGAGGAGGGAGCAGGAAGTTGGAAGAATACACTTCCCTAGAGTATTTTTCAGAGGTGAGAGAACCTTCATGATTGAAGTGACAGCACCCAGGTGTTCCTAGCAACCATTATTTTCTCCCCCCTGTTTTCCACTTCTTCCTGAGAATGTGTGACAATTTGGAATTCCAAAGAGTTGTCTGGAAACTGTTAAGACAAAACATGGTGTAGGATAGCCTGTTCTCCATAAGACTCCTCACCCTTTGTTTTTCCAGTTCTAGAAGCTCAATAGTTGTCTACAGGGAAGTGCAAATGGGTCTTTAGAAATACACATATTTGCCCACAAGTAAAATGGTACTTTTCTTTCATAATACTAAAAGTTGAACATCCTCTGGTTCTCGATGACACTTCCTAGAGTCTAGCAAAGTACATGTCTTCTGCTAGGAGACAGGCAACGATGAAAAGCTTCCTCTCGTCATGAGAGCTAATTAATTTGTCAGACCCCTGATGTGGCCATATAGACAACTGCCATCAGCTGCCATCACAAAGCTACCAAAAAAGTCTTCACATCTATCAGGTCTCTGGAACTCTTACTCTGGGGAAGAGCAGAGGAACTAAAAACAACACATATTTTCTCAATACCATTTTAAGAGGAATAAGAAAAGGATTTCTTTTTTTTTTTTAATAATTTTTATTGAGATCCATGTGAGTTACAAGTCTTTCACAGTTATATTTAAGGTACATAGTGACAGTGAATTAGGGCAATTTTCCCCTACCAGTGTTGATATCCCTTTGCCCCTTTCCCAGCATGAATCCCATACTTCCCCCCAACTTTACCCCTGGAAGAAGCCATTTCTAAATGAGTTTCTTATTGTCCATTTGCTTCAATTGTTTGATATTTGGGTCATTTTCACCAAAGGGAGAAATATAATTCTTTTGGGAGTTTGGGAGTGGATGAAAACATTTCCATTGCACAATTTTCTTCTTCTGGAAACTAACTTTGATCCCCTCCTTGAATTTTTTCAACAATATTTGGTGTAAATAATAGAGAGAGATGAAATGCCTGTCTCAAAGACAGGCAGGAGATAGGGGCAGAGAGAAATAAGGGACATGGGTGGCAGGAAAGTTGCACGGGTGAAGGAGTGTGTCCATTTTATGCTGAACCCCAACTATGAACAAGTTTGTAACCATGGTGCTTAAAGAAATTACTTTCATCAAAAACAAACAAACAAACAAAAAAAAAAACAAGGAAAAAAGAATACTTAGTGTACTTGTAAAATCCCTCACCTGGGAGTTATAGCTCTGTGTTCAAGTTTTGTTGTGAATATCCATTCCTTGAAAAGTTCCCTCTGCCTGTAACAACATCCTTGTCTACAAAATGTAGATTGTGGTGTTTGGTAGAAGTTCCAGCTCTCAGGCATTCCATGCATTTATTTAACAAGCAAAAACTTGCAGGTATTTACCTGGCACTTCCAAAGAAGGATTTGCCTGGTTTGGGCAACACGTAGTGAAACCTGCTGCTTATTGTCTTTGCCAATATCAGATGGACCTACTTATTTTAGATGTCTTTATGTGGCAAGTTGAAATAAGACTCATATAGGATTCATACTTTTGTACATATTTATAATCCTGAACTATACTTATTCACTAATATTATACTTAAAGATCCAGAGCTATTTAAGGTGATTTTCTGTATTAGCCCCATAAATCCCCATTATGGTATTGATAAAGTACTTCACCAGATATTTGTTGGGCAAATATTTCTATCATGTCATGTGTTTATTTTTCTTTTATAAGGCTTGTTTGAGAACAAGAAAAGAATCTTCCTATGTTCTACACCAGTATCTCAATGACCTTCTTTATAGGCAGATTTCGAGAATTCTTGGTGTCTTCTATGATTTCACAGCATTTGCACATTGAGTCTTCATCAGCTTTTTTTCTTTTATAACTCTGGCTATTTCTAGTCCTACTTGTGAATGCATAGACTCACACAAATGCAAAACCTACGGAAAGCAGGCTCATCACCAGGGCCCACCCTACAGCTTGGAAGGAATTACTGCCACTTGCCTGCTAAAAACACCTTCCTCTGTCTCAGAGCCATAGAGTGGGCATTTACAGACCACCCTGACTGTTGGAAAGAAAAGAACATCTGAACTAAGTGTTGCCTCAAGAATTCTTCGCCACTATGAGGAAATCATTACCCCCCAAAGTACTTCCTGAGTCTCACCAGCCAATGGTCCTAGAAATATAACAGCTGTGAATGAAACCAGGAACTTTCAGAACACAAGGATTTTCTGATTTTATTGTATAACCCTCTACTACTTCCATATTATACTTCCTTTGTTGTCAAAGGTTTGTCTCCTTCACTTCTTTTGTGTATGTGTGTGTGCACAATATTATCTGTGTACAGTATTTTACCATTTATTGGGAATTACAGAAAAGGAAACTCAGCAAAGGCTCCTTACAAAAGTTGGCCCAGAATTATCCACTGGGCTGAAATGAGTAGTAAAAAACAGATGATTTTAATTCATCTCATGTGTTGGTGAGCTGCAGCACAGATGTATGTGTTTGTGAGCATTGCAGCATATGTTCTATTTTTCTTTGACCACATCCCTTGACCCCTTCAGTCACTCGAGATCTTTAATTATCCTTCTCAGAAAGTTTCATATATTTTCAGCATCCCTGAATTTCCATCTTGTGATTTTTTATGTAATCAACAAAAATAAGTCAATTATGTAAATCTAAAAGCTACTTCTGTTTCTACTGGAAAATGGTGCTTATTTTCCTTACAATATATTCTCATACCCACTCCCTTCTAAATGCATGAAAGCAGCTCATTGTTCTCATCATCTATATTACTGTCACTGTAAATATTTTTCTCATTCCAATCTTAAGTGTCATCAGTTTATATATGAAGAAATGCCCTAAGTTTGTATCACTGAGGAAGATGCTTCTTTGTTACTTATACTTATAAATTTCCAGTAATTATCTATGGTGGCCTCTAATCTCTACAAAAGTCTTGTCCTGGATTATCCTGCCTGAGATATACAAATGAAAATTCTATCAAAGTCATCGTTTATCAAATTCTCCGATGCAAACTTCTATGGTGAATTCCACCTTCATGGACCATCCTCTCTCTACAGTCACAAAGTACCTCTGAAGCTCTGTGACCTTCAATTAGTGCTGATTCAGATCTTGGGTCAAACTGAAGGCTATTGCTATATGAGGTGCTCTTGTCTTACAAATGTCACCTCATTTCCTTGAAGGCTGTGTGGATGCAACCAGATTTTGGCATCTTCTCTGGTCTTTTGTTTCTACCTCCTCCTCTAAAAAATAAAAATAATCTTTGAAGTAATTCCTGAATCCCCCCTAAAAATGACAGATTTCTTACTGAATATAATTTTCTGATATTCCTTTATATACTACTGAACTAGGAACTCATTGAGGTCTAACCAATATCACGTTAAACTTTAACATCTTCATTTCTGAATACCGAAAAATTTTTCACTGTGCAGTTGTCAGGAACTTAGGATGAAATTTCAATGGAGCTTTAATATGATCTCTTACCAGGGCACTTACTAGGCATTAGAGAACCAGTCAACTTGGCATGTGAGCAGTTCAATGAGTCCTATACTTTTTCATTTGTTTGTTTTTGGGGGGTCATACCTGGTGGCTCTCAGGAGTTACTCCTGGCTCTTCACTCAGAAATCACTCCTGACAGGCTCAGGGTACTATATGGGGAATCAAACCTGAGTCTGTCCCAGGTCAGCTGCTTGCAAGGCAAGCCTGTGCTATCACTCCAGCCCTGAATCCTATATTTTTAATTGACCAATTACTTTACCTCCTTAATTTTTTTTCCCCAAATGAGTAAAGCATTTAGTAAGTATGCAGAGGAACTCAGCCATTGTTAAGAATACAAGTAAAACATATCACTTTGCACTGAAATATATGACCTGAAAATAGTTGCTAGTTTACAGAGAATACACTTAAGAGAAGTGCTGAAATGTTCAGTGATTTCTATGTGTTTGATAGCTCCAAGAATTACATCAAAGTATCATTTAAAAAAAAAATCCTGCTAACTGTGAAACCCTGACAGTCTGCCCTGTCTCCTGCTGGAATTATGATTCATGTCTGGGATGAGGGAGCAACTTGTTTTTTTATGGCATCAAAGTTGACTGTGAATATTGAAGTGGCCTTTGACCTTGCTTGCGACTTCTAACAAAATATCCCTCTCCTCTGCTCTCTAAACAAGCTAACCTAAAAATCACATCAGCCAGTTCAGCCCACTGTTATTGCAAAGTGCAACCCACATGTGAGAAAGAAGCCTATGGCAACTCATTCAAGGTATTAAAACGGTGACTCACCGCCAGGCAGGGCGAAAAAATTTTCTCTGCCCAGAAGTTCAGGAACATGTTATTGCTAAAATTACAAAAGAAAAACTTTAAAAACAGATCTGTGATAAATTTGTATAAATGATGGTGTCGCAACATAAATCTTAAAAGAGAAAGGTCTAGGGCCTGGAGAGATAGCACAGTGGCATTTGCCTTGCAAGCAGCCGATCCAGGACCTAAGGTGGTTGTTTCCAATCCGGGTGTCCCATATGGTCCCTCGTGCCTGCCAGGAGCTATTTCTGAGCAGTCAGCCAGGAGTAACCCCTGAGCACCGCTGGGTGTGGCCCAAAAACCAAAAAAAAAAAGAGAGAGAGAGAGAGAGAGAGAAAAGTCTAATTTTCCAGTAACTCTATGGAAGATAATAGTAAATGGCAGTTGCAAAGCAGAGGAGAGATAGTCCCTGAAAAATTGCTTTCTTTAACTGTATGAGGTTGTAGTGGAAGGAGAGGGACAGAACAGCCTGAATTTCTTAGCAACACTGTAGTTAGACCAAATTTGGAAGTGATTTCAAACATAAGTGTCCCATAAAATATTCATTAGCCATATAATTTTTACTCATAGACATTTCAAAAGCAGTTACTTTGTTCCTAGGACACAGATTCCTCCTCATGCCTCTGGCCTCATCACTGAGGTAATGTAAGCACATAAAGTAACCACAAGCCTTGAGTTGCACTTGGCACACCAACATTATGTTCTATTTTATAGCCAGTCACCCCATCTTTTAAAGGAGCTTACACTCATCTATCAATAGCACATAAACATGGGTAAGAGGAGGACACAATTCAGGAAAAAGAAATCAATGTTTCTGTTAGGAATTATTGCTTTGCCTTATTTTTCTAGCCAGGTAGTTGCTCAAGATTGGTGATAACAAGAAAAGAGCATTGTATGTCTCCACAAGGTCAAAATTTCTTGGAAAAATGAAAAATTCTGTTCATTTTCTCAATGTTGTTAATTGTTGGTAATTTTTTAAAAAATGCAACCTGAAAATACCTCAATGTACTGGAACAATAGAATGGATTAATAAGAATGATCTGACTTCTCCTTTAGGTCTTCTACTTATTGTGACTCTTCAGCAAGTTCTTACCCAAGCTTTGGGTCAGAGAGGGCCTCTCACGTGTATCTTTTTTTTTTTTTTTTTTAATTTTTATTGTGACCAAAGTGCATTACAAATCTTTCACCGCATAATTTATGGTACATAGTGACAATGAATGAGGGCCATTCCCACCACCAGTGCTGTCCTCCCTCCGCCCCTGTTCCCAGTATGCATCCCATATCTGCCTCCTTTACCCCCCAGAATGCTAGTGCAACTGGTCTCCACTTTACAGCTTGTTTAGATTGAGCATTCATTCCACCATCATTGGAGATAAAAAGGATAAGAAAAAAGGAAGAAAACAATTTGGTAACAACTACCAAAAAAGAAAGAAGAGAAAAAGAAAGAAAAATAGAAGAAAAAAAATGCACCCGGCAAAGAAAAATTTTTAAAAAATCACCAAAAAATAACCACAAGAGTAAAAAAGAAAGAGAAAAGTGGGGAAAAAAAGAGAAGGAAAATAAAGTCAAAAACTAACAAATCAAAACAAAACAAGAAAAAGAAGGGGTGCTGGAGTGGCAGGGTTTGGGGTCCCCCCCAACTTTTTTTCTTTTTTTTTTGCATAGGCACAGTACGCATTGGGGAAGAAAGGGATTCAGAGTTTCTCCATCCTTGAAGCATACCATCATGGGATCAACTTCTGACTCCATATATACTCATTACCCCATCCCAAAGGCTTTTTGTGGTGCCAGGAAACTTTCCTCTCTGTTGTGGGTGAGAAGATCAAGCCACTGTAGCTAGCGATCTTGGTATTTGCGCAGGTCATAGGACAGGGTCTAGGATAGTCTTTATGGTTCTAGCGGTTCCTATCCATCATTGTTGTTGTGTTCAGTCTTTGTAAAAATTGCTCCCTGTTTTCGTTCAGTCCCTAAGCCGAAGCCTAGGATATTATGGATCCACAGGTTCTGCTCAGTCTCTGTTGTCCAAGCTGGGCCTCTGCAATAAGACATCTTTGTTGTTGTTGTTGTTGTTGTTGTTGTTGTTGTTGTTATAAGAGTCCTGGGCTACAGCCCAGGGTAGGGTTTTCCTTATTGGTCCCAAGGTAAGTTCTATTCAGTCACGGTTGTCAAAGTCAGTTTTCTGTTGTTGGTGCTCTTATTTTTCACAGTTCAAAGGACGATACATCTTCTGATTTCCATTTAGTGTTAGGTGATATGATAGGACAACCTCTCATGTGTATCTTGCTTTTATTGCTGATTGAATGTTTATGGGAGAGCAAAGAACATATTTATCTCATTAACATTCATATCCCTAGTACCCAGAGCAGTTTCTGGCATTGAGTAGTTCCATGAATAACAATGAATACTGAGAGTTTAATGAATATGTTGGATTAATAAAAAGTTTAAAATAGTTATATGCAAAGAACACAAAGTGCCTATTCGAAGGTCCTAACAAAAAGGCAGAGTTTGTAATAATAACAATAGTTGTGAGCAAAATATTTTAAAGAGTTAACATGTTAAGATTGACTTCGGAAAGTTATTGCAATGTTTAATTCATTCATAATACAAAATTCTATCTAAAAATGGTAGTTCTCTTCTAATCTTCTTTAGCCTTTTATATAATTCTAAAATAAACTAACAATTTAAAATAGAACTATTGTGATAAGGGGCCTGTAGATGATGGGAAAAAATGATGGAAAATTGGAAGCAGTTGAAAAAATTTAAATGACATTCAGGAATACCTGAAAACAGTCTGAACAAATTTCAAGCATTGTTTTAAAAAAGGAAGAATTATATAATTCCAGTGCTTATACCTCCAGAAGGCAGAGAAAGGAAAACTGTATTATAAGAAATAAAAAGGTAACCTTTGTCTTAATAAAAAATATAAAGTCTAAATAACTACAATGATTTTAAAAATAAAATGTACTTGTGCAGTCTGAATAATATTTAATGTAATAAATAATAAAAGCTGCCTCTGAAATACAAACAGTACATCTTCCCTCACCCCACTCCTACAGGTATATACATTGAATTTTTAATTATGGTTTTCTCTGGGTGAAATATTATAAATGTGTAAAATTTCCATTTTATGTGTTTTGCTTCTGTTTCCTATAGTTAGTATAGTGCAGACTTTTTCTGATGACAAAAAAATTAGGAAAATCTTAATATGGAGAGTTTCCTTTCTTCTGGAGATATTTGAATGTAGACTGTAGTCTTCTAACTCCTAGATAGTCCCCAAATAAGACCTTATTTTTAAAAAGCAGGCATCTATTACCTCTATACCTTTAGATTCTAAGAGTTTATTGCATAAAATATTGATTGTAGATAAATTTGTATTACTAATATAATATTTGTATAGACACAAATAATAAAATATCTAGACTATCTGATATGTCAGGAGATTCAGAAATTATCTTTTCTAACCAGTGCAGACTTTAAAATCGTGTTGGATGGGGCCGGGCGGTGGCGCTGGAGGTAAGGTGCCTGCCTTACCTGCGCTAGCCTAGGAGACGGACCGCGATTCCCCGGCGTCCCACCATATGGTCCCCCAAGCCAGGAGCGACTTCTGAGCGCATAGCCAGGAGTAACCCCTGAGCGTCACCGGGTGTGGCCCAAAAACCAAAAAAAAAAAAAAAAAATCGTGTTGGCAAAATTTCAGGAGATGATTTGGGAACACACATCTTTCGCCATTACCCATTTCAGCAAGATTGACTTTGGTAAGAAATATGTCTATTTTAAAACTCTCCATCCAAAAAATATGTAGAAATTTACTCTAAGCAGGTCCCAAGCATGAAAGAATAACATACCCTCAGCATGTGGCTTTTTCTGATCTTTCAGAATGAATTATCATAATAATCATACAATATCTTTTCCTTGACTCAAAAAAATCTCATTCCCAGGAGTGGCTGGCCACAAGGAAGCCCCCAACCCCGGGGCCTCCAGCACCCTGATGGGTCACCCATTTCACCCCAGCCCTGCTCACTCAGGTGGGTTCGAGCGGGGTAGGGAAGGGAAGATTAGTCAGTGACCCAGCCCGCCTTACCAAAGAGCTTTTTCCTTCCTTCTATCAGTCCTTTTTTTACAAAACCTGTCTGCACGACAACTGTTGTTAATTTACTATTATACCATAATGCTCATAATAATAGGTTGCCTTTAGGAGAGGAAACGGAATGTGCAAAACCCGCAGGATCATACACAGTATATAGCCCTATATAGTGCTCATCACCATATCACATATTTGCTAGAATGTTCTATACACAATCTATCAAAGGTAGCCTTTCCCTAGTAGAGATTTCTCTCACCAAACAGGATCAGACCAAACAATGAAAAATCTTTGCTAGCTTTAATTATTTATCCTTTTTCTCCCCTCCTTTTTTCTAATTTTTATGTACCATTTTACCTGGATCTGCCTTTTTAACTGTAACCATGGATTGATTGCATGAGCCTATATGTTTGCCATACCAATGACTATCTAATGTTCACCTGTAATAGATATATCAAAGTCATGATACAGTCACCCCATACAGTGCTCATTACCATGTCACTTGGTTATTTAGACTTGAAAACTCTGGCTGTTCTTAAGAATGCTCCAAACACAACTTAAGCTATGAAGCCTTTTTTCAATCTCACCAAACATAATAGGCCTAAAGGGTGGGGGGTGAGGAAAGGAAGAAAAACCTTCTACAGTAGACTTGCCACTTCACTTTCTTTTTTTTTTTCTTTTTTCTTATTTTTTCTTATTTTTTTATCCTTTCTCTTTAAGGGTTCTGTCCCATACCACCTGGGAAAGTTTTTCAAATGTAACCCACAAAACTGTCTTCTGGTTGCTGATGTCAGCACGAGAGTCTAATATCCATCTGCAATAGATATAATGCCTATGTAGTATAATGTTCTCCCCTCTATTATAGATAATCCTTCCTCCCCCCCTTCTATTTTTTGGCTCACCACCTTACAAACCCTTCTCAAGACCTTCATGACATTTCTCCACATTTAACCATTATTTTATGCTCATTTCTTAACTCCTCACAAAACAAACTTTCTCCCCAGCCTAGCCAGATGCCAACCAGCACCCAAAGTTCAAAGATAGATTCTCAGCATGAGAAGAAACTGACAGTTTGCTGCTACTGATTTTCTCCTGATGGTCCCTCTTCCTTCACCTCCTTTTACCGTGGACTATTGCTTGCTAACAGATTTGGTTCCAGAGAAATTCCCTGCTTGAGGACATTTCCTGATATGATGGAAGCGAATATTGTATTAACAATTTTATTGGTGATTCAATAATTTTCACAAATATAACTGCTAATGAATTCTCTCCTCTTCTTTTTCCATCTTTTTTTTTAATTTTCTAGTTTCTCTCTATGTTTGAATAACTTCACTTTCTGTCATCCTGAAACAAATGTATTATGATCAGTTATGTCAACCTTGGAATTTATTTTCTTTTAATAAATTAAAAAAATCTCATTCCCAAAATATGTAATAATTTTCTCTTTTTTTCTGTGCTCTCAAATTTAATTTTTAAGGATATCTGGACATTATTTCATAATTTTATCTTCAGTACAATCCTATATGTCATTCAAAAAGAGAAAAGATATGCCCTCACTAGTGAAGGGCCCGGGTTCAATTCCCGAGCCTGCCAGGAACTATTTCTTAGCAAAGAGCCAGAAATAATCTCTGAGCACTGCCAGGTATGGCCCCAAAACAAAATCAAAACAAACAAACAACAATAAAAAATCCTAATTGTAAGAAAAACCTTAAATAAAGTTTTGATGTCCATTCACGTTGAATGCTTCACGCTAATCAAATTCCCCAAAAGCTTCCTTTCCTCTTTTCTCTCAGGTACCATAATTACTCTATTGTCATCTCAATTTCAAAATATCTTCATACCTCAGAATCTTCATTCCTAATATGTCTGGGTTTTATTTTTTCAAATCAAATCCTACAGTAGGACATAAATCAATTTATTTTGCAATTGACTCTTACATGGGAGAAACAAAGTGAAAAAAGGCATTCCCTATTTTTTTTGGAGCAGACAATTGTAGAAGAAAACAAATATGTGAAACGTGACATCACAGGTAATATTTAAACTGAAATATTATTTCAGTAATCCAGTGCTTTAATGAGTATAAACTACATGTGGGTACTATTAAACTCTAAAATTGAAAAGTAATTTTTTTACAAATTGACAAAACTCCAGTCCTACCACATGAATGAGGGAGTCATTGAACAGCCAATGGATAGAAGGGCAAGTGAAGATGAAAAATCTAGTAGAATTTTAGAAAACTACAAAATATTTCAAATCAGAGAGAATTACTTGGAGGTGCATCCTCTGAAAGTCTACGTTCTGTGGCTCAGCCTTATCTACAATTCATGAGTGCTTGTTAGAAAGGAAAGATCGAGGATACCATCCAAAACTACTTAATTCCCCATAAAAACTCAATTAAGATCATAGAAAGATTTTTATACACATTTAAATTTGAGATGTTCAGTGTTCTCTTCCCAATTCCTTCACAGTTAAGTCCTTCACACTTTAGAATTATCATAACACCTGGTTTTTATTTTATTTGTCAATTATGAGTTGGACACCTACAAGTGTTGTAGTTAATCATTTAAACCACTCCTTAACTTTAACCTATTATGATTTTATTTCCCTTCAATAGTCTTCAGAGGGGTGATTAAGGATTCCTATTTTCAGCTTCAACCCAGCAACCAGGGAAAACTCTCCACATCCTACACTAGGGGGTGTGTGAGGACTAAGATTCAGAATCAACCAGGCCATCTTTTCCATATTGATTTCTACCAGTTACTGTGCTCCCCTTTCTTTACCCAAGGTTGCTTCCCTCTTTCCCCAATATCATTACCTGGAAAAATAAAAAATGAAGAGAAAAATTCTCTACACTCACAAACCAGTCATTTCTTCAGCCATGACTGCCTTTTCACTCTGCCACGTCCTACTTTTCTGGGATGCTGGATGTCTGATCTCCCACAAGAAAAGAAAGTTACTGCTTGACAAAGGGGACACAGAGGAAGAAGGAGAGACAATACTTTAAACACAGGTAATATTTGAAGCTTTGAAGTGAAGTCATTGCTACTGTGATACTTAATGGCTTCTCATACTATATACATGAACATATGTAGCATGACTAAACCTAAGTAACACGAAAAGGCATTGACTCTATTCTCTTCAGATCCCCAAGTTTTAAATATGTCAGGAACAAATCATCCCTGATCTTATTTTTCAAAGTTTCTTCCTATTCTTGTCTTCTTATTCTACTAGGCCTCCAGACAGATTAAGTACTTGATGGGAGCATGTGGAATTCAGAGGTGAATCAAGATTTTCTTCAAAGGTACTTATTCAATCTTTAGCCTATAACATAATGAGACAATTTAAGGTTTCATTTCTTTAAGAAAATTTTCCTTTTCTCCCAGGGAACCAAACACTCTCTCTGTGGTTAATTTTTAGACTGTCTGGGGGAACTAATTGACTGAGGCCACAGTGTGTATCATTGCTATGTACAGTTTCCTCATATTTTGGCAGCAAGTTTCACAAAGCACACATCTTGGAAGTTAACTGTATCTTTTTAATGTTATATGAATCTTCTACTTCTTCAAGTTTCTTATACTGTTAGGATCCTTTAAACAATTAGTTTTCTGTAATTTGATTCTGTGTTTCTAATAGGAATATATTTAATGAAATTAAATGAAATATTTAAAAATATTCTATCATATGCAATATCGCCTACTCTCATTCAACAAATTCCAGCGATGGGTTTGGTGTTGGAAAGTTGCATCAACAAAAGTGTAATTAGAGACCAGTCAATAAGAGGTTTTTCTTACACAAAGCCCACCCAGGTTCCATTATCAGCATCCCAGGTGGTCTCCAGAGCCATCAGGGTTGATTCTTAACTGAAGAACCAGGAGCAAGTTTGTTACACTGTTGGGTGCCATCCCAACAACATTAGCAACAACAAAAAGTAGAGCCAAAATGAAATGCAGAGGGTAGGGTTCTTGCCTTGCATGCAACCAACCTAGATTTGATCCCTGCAACAAGAAATGATCCCCCAGCACCATCAGGCATGTCCTAAGTGCAGAGCAAAGAGTAAACCCCAAGAACTGCCTCGTGTGACCCCAAAACAAAGCAAACAAACAAAAATATAATTAACCACATTGTAAATCTTGGTACCTCAATACAATTGATTTTAAAAAATTGGAACCCACTCCAATATAAATTTAAAATGGTTTCAACAAATGACAAGGAAACATTTTTTTTTTTTTGGCAGAAAAAAACATGAAGCCAGAAGGAATAGAAGAGAAATCCAGTTGAGAGTGTAAAGCAGTGAGAGACCTTTTCCATATGTGTGGCCATTAAAAAATTTTATGATAATCCCTTATGTTCCATATTCAGGGTACAACTTTATTGCATAAAAGTAATCTTTTTTCCTTTTGAAATTCTTGCAGATATTACCAAAGGGCATTTCTTACTAAAATAATATGAATAAGCAACTACTGAGAACGCAAAAAATAAGACCAAAAGCTAGAGAAAAATTCTCTAGTCTGCTAGCCAAAATTCAGTAAAGTCAGAGTGATTTTAGTCATCGACTCAAACACAGTAGAGCCACAGAAATTGTTTGTGCATACATTTAGAAACAATGATTTATCTTCAACAGCTTCTTGTTTTAAATATCATGTAGAATTTTTCAGCACAACCCTATGGGTCCTAAACCACTCTTTCTTGAATCTTATTCTATGAACATAATATTACTCTTCTCCTTTTAGAAGACACCCCCTCATACACCTCCAATAAGAACAGGTGGTACCTTGAACATATCTCTGGTTATATTCAGATAGGTAAATATTTTTCACTGTTCTTTCCTACCGTTATGTGTCATTTTATTTTATGATGTAATTTATAGTCTTATTTAAGTATATATAGTAATATATAATATATAATTTAAGTATACATAGTAATATTTTATAGAATTATTATATATTCTTTATTCTTCCCACACATATAGTATCCTCAGTATCCTTTGCCCCCCAGGATAATATGAGTTATATAAACTAGTCTTCTATAAGAAAACTCCTCAAGTCTTGGTTTCAGAAATGATAATCTGGTTGCTAATGAGAGCCAAGAAGAAAGATAATCATGCTTAATTCACTCTCATCCTCAGGGATTTAAAAGTTTAAATTATCGGGGCCGGAGAGATAGCATGGAGGTAAGGCGTCTGCCTTTCATGCAGGAGGTCATCGGTTCGAATCCCGGCGTCCCATATGGTCCCCCGTGCCTGCCAGGAGCAATTTCTGAGCCTGGAGCCAGGAATAACCCCTGAGTACTTCCGGGTGTGACCCAAAAAACACAACAAAAAAGTTTAAATTATCTAGTTCTTTCATCATCATAAACACAGATATTAATTCAGACACAATACTGGGTCAGGATATGTCCAGTATTTAGGGGTGCTGTACTCCACAGAGAGGCAATTTTTTCATCATGGTGGTTTATTTTCTTGAACTGTCTACACAGGTAGAAATCCACTAAAAAAAGTAACATGTAGGAAGCATCTGGCACCTGGCATCCAGTACTGATGTATTTGTATGACCAAGAAGAGCTGGAAACCATATTAAACCAAGCCACAAACTGCCAGGAAAATAAAAGAGGATAAAAGGAGCTGGAGGGATAGCATGGAGGAAAGGTGTTTGCCTTGCATGCAGAAGAATGGTGGTTCGAATCCCGGCATCCCATATGGTCCCCCGAGCCCACCAGGAGCGATTTCTGAGCATAAAGCCAGGAGTAACCACTGAGTACTACTGGGTGTGACTCAAAAACAAAAACAAACAAAAAAAAAAGGACAGGAGGTAAACATGGGAAGAGGCATTAGGTACATGGCTAGTATAGAGGTGAAGTGAAGTGTATGTAAGTGCATAAGCCACAGAGTTAACAATACTGCAAGTTGGTGACACAGCTATAATAACTAAAAATTTCAGGTGTACTTTGTGAGGGGGCAAGCTAGGAGGTGGGAGGGAACCTGGAGACATTGGTGCAGAAAAGGCCATTCTCATTTGTGGTGTGGGGATGATTCACAGAGAAATATGATGTTGCAGGAAATGCAGGAGTTCCAAAAGGTGTTCAATCACAAGCCAGAGGCCCCTGGTATATTTTAATTCTGAAGTGGTGTCAATAGGAATGAAAAGTAAATTTTTGTTTTATTTCCATAGCAGGAGAGTTTAGGACACGTGGGATAGTTAGCAGTGGGGAAGGCAAAAAGCTAAATGACAGTTACACCGAATAGTTCAAGAGTGATCATTGTGCCAGGGTCAGGTGACTGTACAAGTCCCTGATCATTTCTATTTAGAATAATTCAGACTATCACCTCCATTTCTTACATTGTGGAGGTGTCATTTGTTTCTCAAAGTCCTCAGCAAGATCTGATAAGACGAAGTCACTGATATCATTACTTTTTCTTCCCCTTGTTTACCATTATCTACTCTGTGGTCACTGTTGAGTTTGGGAATGTCAGGAAGGAAAGGCCAAGATTCATCTCTCGTAGGAAAACTGGGCACAGCTGCTGTAGAAAGTCTCTTTGGGGGCTTTTCAGGGAGCTTGACGCCAGGAAGTTTCCAGTCTCTTCTCAGCCTGCCTTCCACCACTCAGAGGAGCAGGAGCTCCACCCTCCTCTTTCTGCCTGCCAGAATTTCCAGATTTGTTCTGTGTTGCAGTTGCATCAAGCCACACTCAATTCCAACCCTAGCAGAAGGCATAAATTAACATTTTATTTTGTGTACTCGTTAGGGTCTCTTAAAGTAGGCATGCAAATGTGAGGCTCCCGCAGTAAATTAGGGCATACCCAGCTCAACTGAAAATAAACCAGGTTGCCCTGGCCAAACCCTTGGAAAGCAGCACCTCTCTGGGCTATCCCAGGACAGACACTCACCTCACTGCTGCCCGGAGCTGTTTACCCTGGCCCCTAGCCATTTCCTGCTCTGTTTGGCACTCAGTCCCCTTTGTCCAGCTGCCATTGGCTCATAAGACTCCTGGTCGGCTTTCATTTACAAGGCACCAATTTCACAAGCAGCTGTAGGTGAACCTTTTACTGGCTTCTGGCAAGGGAGGGAGAGGCCTCAGGACCTTCTCCTCCAAACAGCTGGACAAATACATGTGCCTGTACCTTCCACGGGGGCCAGGCTATTTTGAGGTTGCCCTATGAATGGCTTTTCCTTTTTTTACTGTGCCTTTAATTTCAATTTATAGCTCATAAAACCTTATATAACAAGAACTTCAAGTTAGATAGCATTTTGATTTGCTTTGGCTGAGCTCAAGCAGGGAATTAGTCAAACCAAAAGTGAGACCTAGTTGGTGGGCCACTTAGAGCTCTCCCACGTTAAATTTTAACTGGTTCTGAGTATTGATACAGTCAAATACCTTTGGGTATGACCAATGACAATATAGAGAGTGGAATGAACCTTTTGTCCTGGCGATTTTATTTTCCACTTTGTCCTTTTGCCTACCTTTGAAGTTTTATGTCCAAGTCAACATGTACAAGAGGAAGTAGAGCAAGAAAAGGAAAGCAGCAGACTTTTTAGTCCATCCCTGAACCTGTCACTCATAGGAAACCTAGTTCTTATTCATAATTGGAAGAATTGGTATCCAGTGACCTTGAACTAGCCTCAGTGTACACCACAAGCATTTGCAAAGTAAATAAGAAATATTCACTAGAAAGCAAGACACTAGAAGATAAGGCAGCCCTGAGTGGGTCCAGTATAGTATTTAAGACATTTATTTCTCCTTGCTCACAGGTTAGGTTCTCCTGACACCCTCTAATTTTGTGACACTCATGAAGCCCATACGTTTCTCTGAATATTCATGACACTCTTACTCCTCTGTAGCCCCTTGCCTAGTGTTCTCTGCCTTCTTGGGTCTTGGTATTATTTTTTCTCTTCCCTGCCAATGCTTCTAAGTCTCCCCTTTCCTTCTTCCACCTCTTTTCTAGTTTTTCCACTTCCTTCCCCTTCTTGCTTCACTCAGTTCTTCTTAGCATCCTTTTTCACCTTTCTGCTCTGTAGAGAGCTATGTGTGATTCTTACCTTCCCCCAGTGGCATTTAAAGTGTTTCTTAGTGCAAAACATCCTTTTCATTGCCATAGAAACAGGAAGCTCAGTGTGGAAAAAAAAAGGTGGGGGGGGGGGAGTCTGAGAGTCTGAAGCTTTGCAATTCTGTTATTTTGCCCAAATCCATAAATGGCAACATGCTGGGGAGATATGCAAACGCCTGCTCACTGCTGGAACAAGAGAAGGAAGGGCCTCCCATTCTAGGGAAACTTCACACAGGTTTTAAACCCCGATTTAAATCAGAAGAGAACTGGAAAGAATTTTTGCCTGTCCCTCACATGGACGCTCTCAGCCGAGTGTAGGGAAGTCAGATAAACCTGGATTCTCAGATCAGTTCTGCATTTTAAAAGCTGCAATATTTATCTGAGTCACTTCTTCTGTAGAAATACATTAACAGCCCATTGTCTGCACTGGGGTCGCATAAGACTATATGGAGTTATAGCTTCATTGCTCACAGTGTCTGTAGGACACCAGTAGATAGCATTGAGTTTGGTTCAACTGTTTTCAACCCTAAATTCCTCCCTAAAAAGTAGAAAAGTTCCTGTTGACAGCATCTCTAAAACAGTTACAGTTAAATGAAAATGACCAGCACAGTTTCATTGTAAATGCATCAAAACGGATTTATCATTTTTGTTATAACTTCTTGCATATTATATATAGAGATGTAACTTCAACCTTCCATGCCTGTTTTGTTTTGGTTTTGGTTTTTGGTTTTGTTTTAGGATTCCCTTTACACTCTAATGGACTATTTTCCTTGAACTGAGATTGAAGAAGCTAAATGTATAAATAAAATCTTCAAGATAATAATCTAAACTTTGGAGGTTCAATCTCTACTGAAGCAGATTCTCAGGGGCAATTCACATTCCATTTTCAGAAATGCTCTGGACTGTCAGTCTTCTGTTAGACTATTTTCTAGCTTCAAGATTCTATTTTTCTATTAACAGTGCCAAACTAATGGCCAAGTTTAAAAGCATCTCCTCTGTAATGCAGCTAAAATAAATATATGGAAAACCCTCTAACCAATTTCAAGTCCATATCCACAACCACTTTGAACTGTCTTATATATCAAACCAAATCATTTCATCCACAGTGTATCACCTCACCTAGGTCCTAGATATTGAGGTCTCTCTCCTGCAACCCAGAGTCTTCCAACATTATTCTGTTTAGGAGGTTTTAAACTGTTTACATTACCCTGCCTTGTCTTTTGCATGAAAAATACAATAAAGTCTCAGGGCATATTTTCTCCCAGATCATATATCTGGAATTAACCAGATGCTTCCCCATTTAGCCCTGCATGGCATGCCCCTCCTCTTGGAAACATTGAATAATAAAAATATTTTCGTAGCATTAATCTCCCTATGTTATTATTTGATTTCATTATAAATCAGCACCCAGAAGAATCAACCATGCTCAAATTTATTCTTTCAGCTAAAAAGCTAGATAGCTTTTTAAGAAGCTGAAACTGACTCGTCACATAAACATCACAGAGGAAGAAGGACCGTCCACCCCAGGAGCATGCTTTATTGGTGCTAACTCAGCAGCATCTTAATCTATAAAGAGGACAACCATATATCCCATGATGGCCCCTGTACAGTCCAAATTTACCCTGTCAACCTGAGAAATTATTCATAGAAATTCTGTTCATTCTCATAAATGTCTTCATTTGAAATATAAATCATAGTTATATATGAATATAAACCAAAAACATAAATACGGTTGCTTTAATATAAATGAATACACAATGAATCACATATTATAAAGGTATATGTCAATGTTAGAGGATTAATTTCAACTTAATCACTTGGTCCCACATATCCACTTGAGCAAAAGGTCTAACTAAACATTACAGACTTTCTAAAAATATAAATGTTTATCTTCACATAATATGCAAGAAGTTAATGAGGAAAACCAGCTGCATGAAGTATGTATACAAAGAAGAACAACAAATCATAATTACCCTAAAATTTCTTTCATGGGAATTATGGGAGACAGTAATCTGGTCCACCAGGACTAAAAAGTGAGAGGGATAGGAGTCTCACTATGGGCTAGTCAATTGCTCGGTCATCACCATGTATTTTTAAAGTGTTCGTATCTGAAATGAGATATTGTCAACCACCGTACAAATATACTTTGTCTCTAATGTGTGCTGGACACATTGCTAAGAGTGGAATTACATTATAATCTGCTTCAATTCCTATCTTCAGAGATAGGAACTTAATTTATAAAGGGATAAGTTAATAAAGAGAAATATTTACAAATTAGATTCTAGTGAATCTAACTAAAGAAAACACTTGTTCTAGCTCCTGGTCGTTAATAAGAATTTAATAGCTAAAATATAAAGTGACTTGTGGGTACATAATAGAACACATTTATAAGACCCTGGTATAGTTAATCCACTGAGAGTTTACTTTGATAATCAAAGTTCTGGAATATAAAATGATTAAAGTGTTAAGGAAATTGAATACCAGATTTGGAGATAGATCCCAAGTTATAGTATATAAAAAAGGTATTTATGTTATTGAAGGTCTGATCCGAAATGTATAATGCTTGACATAGAGAAATGAGAAATCTTCAGTACCAGTAGCAAGAAAAATTACTCAAGTCAAAATATCAGAGAGTTGCTGATAAATGCTCCCAATTTTCAAGCCATCCCTAAGCAACTTAAGTTCTTCCATACGTGGAAGGATCAATGCTGATTTTAAGCTTTCATTTCTGGCTTCACTATTGTAGAAGAGAAGGTTAAGCTAGGTCATAGGAACAACTCACAATTCTCCTAACTCCATTTTTTTTTTAATTCCACTGGAAGTTGTTTATAGTCAGCACCCTAAAGCTATGACACACAGCTGCTGCACTATCTGTGATGGCATATACGTCAATGAGGGGAAAAAGGGTTTAATTAATATATTAAATTATATTAATTAATTAATATATCTGAAGTATGTTTGGGGGGTTAATTGGCTGTAGGGATATTTTGATCATCTGCAGAATTGTAATAAATATTCATCCAACTCTAATGATGTACTAAAGACAACCCGAGGCTGAAGGAGCAAACCTTCTTGATTGACTTGGCTTCTACCATGTTTTTAGCATATGGTCATGCTCTCCCAGACAAAGAAAATGCCTATAAAAAGAAATGCATACTCTTGGACTAAGCATTTTTATTAAAATCATGGAGTGTTAGATAAAAAGAGAAGGTCTCAAGTGGGGTGCTTTTTTTCCAAAAGCAAAGAAAACTTATTCTATACCTTGGAAACCAGAATATTTTGTATTTCTAACTTACAGACAATAGTCTTTTTTTGTGTGACTAGTACTGTAAGACTGCTCTACATTAGAAGCTGTCAAATAGTGTCTTCTTTATTCTAGCTCCATATCTATGTATATATGTACACATATACATATGTACTTATCCATATATATATATATGACATACCCATGAGTACTTTCTACTTGGATCAGTGTTCCATCTCTAACCAAATTCTTCTATGATAGTCTCAGTTATCAATGACACAGCATGTTAAAACTTGTCAAATAAACCCTCTACTAGCAAGGATTATGGATGTGGTTGAGTAGTAGAATAACACACTCTGGATTTGATCCCCACCAATTTATGTTTATATCTACACCAATATAAATAATAAATAACTCCTTTACAAAATATGCTTAAATGTGATAATTTCCTAATAAGACCAAATTGATAAAAATAGTTTTCTTCCAAAAATAGAACATAGCTAGCATTTGTAGTATGAAGTGCTTTCTTAATAAGTTTAAATACATCATATCCTTTAATCTCAACAGCTATCCTCTTTGCTAAACATATTGTTTTCATTTCTTCAGAAGAGAGAGTGAAATTTGGCAGGATTGTTCAACACTGTGCTACTAAAGAGAAGTAGTACTCAGACTTGAATTCACAATTTTTGAATTCAAAGCCTCTGGGCTTCACAATTCATTGAAGAGTGGCTGCTATAAACAACTACAAGAATGATGGTGATAGCTTGTCAGTTATAGTCATGTGTTTTCCCAGAGGCAAAAAATCAAAATATTTCAGATTCATTTCATTTTCAATAACTTTCCAGTTGATAACTAAGATAAAATGCTGCATCATATTTCTGTTTTAGTATCCATTGAATATTCATAGATTCTACCAGCTGGAAGTGACCTTGTATCATTCCCTCCCTGGAGCACTGTCTACAAAGAAACTCATAGTCACACATAAATATAAGTTTCTGACAGGACTCCTTCAACCACCTTTGTAATCAATATCTTCCTTCACTCATTTCCCAGGATTTTCCCCTGTTGGACTCTTAGATACTACACTGAGAAGCTCACCAAAACCACTAAGGTACTCATAGTACTCATAAGAAACTCATAGTCACACATAAATGTAAGTTTCTGACAGGACTCCTTCAACCACCTTTGTAATCAATATCTTCCTTCACTCATTTCCCAGGATTTTCCCCTGTGGGACTCTTAGATACTACACTGAGAAACTCACCAAAACCACTAAGGTACTCTCCTTGGACTCTATTAGAGAAATTGTCTTCAGGTAAGTAAGGCTCCAGGCCTTACTTCAGTCTTGCTCTTTACCTTCCTTTTACATTAGCTCTGTTGTGTGTTGAAGGTATAGCATATATATTCAGCAGTAACCATAAGTTACTAACTTCTCTCTTAAAATTCCCTTGTGGTCTTTTGCTGAACCTGTGGTTCACCATCCCATACGCCACTTCTAAGAAATGGGGTATGGGTTTAACAAAGCCACAGGACTTTATATTATACCTATCCGTAACTTCCTCACAACTACATTCATTAGTTTAATATTAAGAATTGAAGTATATAGAAAAAACAATGGTAGGTCAAACCTCTCAAAGTAAAACTCCTCAATATTTCTAAGATGAGGAAGATGGTTTCACTCTTCTGTGACATTTTTCCATCACCCTTTCCTCATTTCATTCTTTTTGTTTTCTCTCTCAGACTCTTTTCAAACTGCACTGGTTTTGGAAATCAGTAGTGAAAGAGAGAAACCTGTGAACTTACATTATACCTTCCAGAAAGCTGACCCTTTAACTTCCCCCTTCCAAGCTCCCCACTCAACTTTTCACTCTTTAACTTCCTCATTTGCAACACGAGAAGGTGTTCTGGGGAAACAAGCATAAGACAAATCCAGGAACTCCCCTTTACTTTTCATGAAGAGCATCATTACCTTGGCTTAGAAGCTTGCTGTTGGCCTGGGTTCTCAGACTGTAAAGAGAGGGGTCCGTTGTGTCAGCCTTTCTGGCACCACCACATATGTCAACATTGCCAATCCAGGGCGTCTCTCTGTCTCTGGAGCTTCTGCTTCTGTGACAAGGGCTTTAATCCAATTAGAGCTACTCTGTCCTGTTTCATTATCATCATGCTCAGATTTTCAGATACAAAGCAAATCTCTCTCAAGAAAGGCCATCTCTGAAGCAGTGGGCACAACCTACCAGCTCTTCCAAGGACATTTATGAGAAGAATCCATAACTTTTAAAAATTATTGATATTTTCTCACCCTTGCCAGGATCCTTGAGGACAATATGACATTCTAGATAATGCCTCGATTTGAAGTAAGAGCTCCACTTAAGAAAGAGCCAGAGCCAGAGAATAGGAAGAAATGGAACATAAAGGCTGGTTTTTTATCCACAGTATTCAATCTAGAACTTACTGTAATGGTCTCTAAAGCAAACTACCTCTGACATCTCCTACAGTTGAAAAATTAACAATGTGGTAACTAGTCAGAGCTCAGATAAATACTTACATTTACTTTGTACATATTTTGTCAAAATTATCATTGCATTTTTTCCAGATAGGCAAAATAATGAATCCCCCAAAAGAGATTCTAAATTTAATTCCTTACACCAGTGATATTTTTTCTTTACATAGTCAAGTGGTCTTGATAAAGTACTGTGACTTAGGGAAGGTGGTGGTTCTCTGAATTAACTAGATGGGTTCAATCTAACTCACCTAGCATAGGTCCTGGATAACACATATGTTTAAAACATACAAAGGAGAAACAAGGCAAAGGAAGGAGACAGTCTCCACAAGTTGCCAAAAACAAAACAAAACAAAACAGATTTTTCTCCTAGAGCTTCCAGATGTCTAAAACTTTGTAGACAAACATGATTTTTAGCCAATGAGATTTGATTTGGTCTTCTGACCTTCAGAATAATAAGCTAATACTTCAGTGTTGTTTTAAGTCACTGAGTTTGTATGGCATCTATCAAAAACTAAATAAATCAATATCCAGGCACATCAAAAACTTTGTCTTCTCAGAATCCTTATAGACCAGAAATCATCAAATGACTCCCTTCAACTGACAGTTGTTCTCAATCACAAATTGTTACAACAGTAAAAAAGATGAAGTCATTGTATCTCTAAAGTAGACAAGAGAAATTCTGAGAAATACAGAAAATGGTTAAAGGTCAACATTTCCAATTATCTAGGAATATATGTTGCTATTGGCATGAAAAGACCTGGTGCACATTACCGTGAAGTTGCTTTTAATACAAACCTTTAACCTTGGATATGAATGTCATTTTGAGTGAACAAGCGAGTGACTGTATTGATTTTAAACCTTTTGTTTTCTCAGATCTGAAAGATGTGAAGTAATAATTGAGATAATTTGGACACACTGAATCATTGCAACTCACCATTAAGACTAAAGAACTTGCCTACAGACTGAGCATTTCAAATCCTTCCATTAGAAACTTATGCTAAATCCAATGACCAGACCATCCAACGAGAAAAAACTTAACTCTGTGTTCTTTCAGCATAAAATTAAAACAAGTGTATTAGCCTTTTATATCCTATTTTTCACCAAAACTAAAAAGTTATATTTATTTTTCTTCCTCTGTACTTTTTCTTTTTGTCTAAAATTTTTAATAAATATTTTAATTGAATCACATTGAGATACAGTTACAAAGTTATTTATAATTTAGTTTTAATCAAAAATGTACAACACCCAATCACATTTATTCACAATGTCACCAGTTTCATTACAACTGCCCACCCCCTGCCTGCCTCTCTAGTACTTTATTTCTCTTTTTCACTCTCTTTATTTCTTCTTTTTTTGTTTTAGTCACTCTGTTTTGTAGTATTGTTACTGAAGAAGTATCATGCATATCACTTTACCTCCTTCCATCATCCATGTCTTGTCCAGAGTGATTATTTCCAACTATCCTTGTCATAGTGGTCACTTCTCTGCCCTAACTGCACTCCTTTCCCCTTTGTGGCAAGCTTCCTACCATTGACTAGTCTTCCTGACCTTTGTCTCTACTGTCTTTGGGTATTAATACCATACTAACTTTTATAATATATCCCACAAATTAGTAGAATCATTCTATGTTTATCCCTTTCCCTCTCACTCATTTCATTAAGCATAATATTCTCCATATTCATCCAGGTAGAAGCAAATTTCATGACTTCATTTTCCTAATAGCTGTATAGAATTCCACTATGTAAATGTACCAGTTTCTTTTGCCACTCGTCTGTTCTTGGTCACTTGGGTCATTTCCAGATTCTGGCTATTGTGAATATTGCTGTATGATGAACATAGGAGTTCAGAGAGTTTTTCTGCATTTGCGTTTTGGGTTCTTAGGGTATATTCCCAGAAACAGTATTTCTGAGTCAAATGAGAGCTCAATTTCTAGGTTTTTGTTTTGTTTTGTTTTGGTTTGGTTTGGTTTTTGGGCCACATCCGGCATTGCTCAGGGGTTACTCCTGGCTGTCTGTCTGCTCAGAAATAGCTCCTGGCAGGCACGGGGGACCATATGGGACACCGAGATTCGAACCAACCACCTTTGGTCCTGGATCGGCTGCTTGCAAGGCAAACACCGCTGTGCTATCTCTCCGGGCCCTCAATTTCTAGTTTTTGAAGAATGTCCATATTCATATTCTCTTTGATCAGGTTCTTCTTATTTTGAAAATTTGAAAAATTGAGTCAATAGAAACTGATACTGTTTTCTGAAAAACTAGCATGTGCTAATTAATCTGACATTACCAAGGCATTTAATCCCTTAATTAACTTAACTCGCATATTCTAATTGTTAGATGAAGAGATCAAGACTCAGAAAACTCAAGTAATTGCCTAAATTCACAACAGTGAGAAATAACAAAAGTCCACCTTCATTCATCCTTCTTCAAGAGCTGTTTCTTGGCTCAACTCAATAGCTCCTGGTCTCATTAAATTTGCCCATGTTTCTCAAATGTGACATATACTCAAGACAACAATAAGACACAAATTAAATAACACAGTGTTATTTTATGCATCCGTTTCCACTCCAAGATTGGGTTTCTCCATTGCCACACACAGAGATAGCCTTCGGTTTCCTTTTCTAGGATGAAGAAATAGAGACAATAATCCTCTTCTTTGTTTTTCTAACCATGGCTTCCATAAGTCAGTCATTAAAATTCTGTTGTGATTGGATATCCTGAGAGCTTTAGAAAGGCAGAGTACTATTAAGGCCTGAAATAGCAATCAAAATTGATGGTCACAGGATAGACTATTAGTGATAGGTCACTATTAGTGAGCCTATTTCTATCCTGTAAGAAAACAATGTTGTTTGGTTGCTAAGCTAGCATATGTATGTGTTTGTGTGTGCTCATTCACACAGGCATATATTTTTACTTTGTTGTTTAGAAGTATTACCATGATACAACAACCTTTCTTCAAAAAAATGTATATATATATATATATATACACCCCTATTCCATGAAAATTAATCTGATTGTATTGAGGTAGTTAGCCTTTGAATATTCCTCTCTAAATGTTCATGACTCACCCTCTACTCCATATCCAAATAAAAATTTTATAGATATTTTATAGATATTTTCTGTACAATGACTCTGGAAAATAATTTTTAAGCAATTAATACTTTTTTGTGGTTTGTTTTTTTGGGGGCTACACTAAGTGGGACTCAGAATTTACTCCTGGATTTTCTCTCAGAAATTGCTCCTGCTTGGGGGACCATATGGGACGCCAGGAATTGAACCCAGGTCTGTCCTGCATCAGCTGTGTGCAAGACAAACACCCTACCACGGTGCTACCACTCTGGCCCCCAATTTATACTTTTCTATGGTTGCCTCACTCTAACCCTTCATGTGATTTTAATGATTTATCTTAATTCCCCAATTTGCTATACAATTACCACCATTCTATGATATATCTTTGTGAACCCTTTCTGGTGGATGAAGTACCCAAGCAAAGAATAAATAGTAATAGTATGACTAAAATGGTTGTTCTAGAAAGGGCCAAGTTTAAATACTTAATTCATTTTTCATTATGATTAGTCAAAAAGTCAAGTTATCTCATTTCTACAGGAATGAATACCTCCTAAAATATTTTTATCACATACACATGCATACAGTTATAGTATTATTTTTATGTGCAATATTAATAGGGATTCTGAGAAAAATTCAAAAAAAAATCACAGAGATGTGAACAATATACCCAAAGCTGGGTAAAAATATAAGAATAATAGCTTATAGGCCAGAGTGATAGCATGGTAAGTAGGATGTTTGTCTTGCATACACCAACCTGAGTTCAGTTTCATATGGTCCCCCGAGCCTTCCAGGAGCTATTTCTGAGTACAGAGCCAGGAGTAAGCCCTGAGCACTGCTGGCTGTGGTCCCCCAAAACGAAACAAAACAAAAAGAATAATAGTTTATAAGAAAGTAGGTCACTTTTTGTAAAAGTTGTACTAATGCAAGGAATAAAAAGAAAAAGGAATTTATTTGGGATCTGACTATTTAGCTTTCTGATTTAGAGTTCAGGCTTAGAAGTAAGAAGACCTGCTATTTATTTATTGAAGCTTGTACTTGATACTCATTTTCCTAAGATTTCTTGAAGATACAAGTAATAAAACAGGCAGGGAATTGTAAGCAGGAAGAAATAAACTTCCTTCTAACACATTGTATGACTTTGGGATGGTGTACAGATTTACTTAGAGTAAAGTGAAAGAGAAATTTTACCAGAATACAAAAATAAAGCAAAAAGTTATATTCCAACTCAATGTTAAGAAATCTAGCTACCTATAATTTTCCTAGTTAAAGAAATAGAGAAACCATAATAAAATTGATGGAAAAGAAATCAAAGAATTTGCTGAATCAAAGAAATCAAAGAATTGGCTTTGGTGCAATCGAGCCTCAAACATGTTTAGATTCAAAATCAAAATCTAAATGTCTTGATGCAAACTATTTCCCCAAGAAAACCATAATATACTAAATTAAATTAAATACGAGTAGAACATTGGGGCCGGAGATATAGCATGGAGGTAAGGTGTTTGCTTGCATGCAGAAGGACGGTGGTTTGTACCCCGACATCCCACATGGTCCACAAGCCTGCCAGGAGTCATGGAGAATAGGGTGATGGACAATAATTGAGTCAGATTTAAAGATTATTTTATGGGGCTGGAGAGATAGCATGGAGGTAAGGCGTTTGCCTTTCATGCAGGAGGTCATCGGTTCGAATCCCGGCGTCCCATATGGTCCCCTGTGCCTGCCAGGAGCAATTTCTGAGCATGGAGCCAGGAGTAACCCCTGAGCACTGCTGGGTGTGACCCAAAAACTACAAAACAAAACAAAACAAAACAAAAAATAAACAAACAACAAACAAAAAGATTATTTTATGTACCTAAAGGAATAAATTTAAAGAAAACCATACATGCTATATCAGAGAATCCCAGTAGAGCAAAATAGCAGAATATGTAGTTACAAGCTTCCCTTCTTAAAAAACAAACAAACAAAAAAGAAACTGGGAGAGAACTTATAATCAAGCAAAAAATTTTAAAACCAGCTAGCCAATGTTTTTAAATCTCTGGAAAACTAAAGTTTATAGCAATCAAACAAATTCTTAATTTAAAAAGTCAACCTTAAAAATCCCTGGCATAAACAGATATAAATCTCCGTCAAAATATTTGCTGAACACTAGCTAAGGAACAAAAATTTTAGTGACTCCATAATTCAGACTTCAGACAAATATGTATATTACGAGTAAGAATATAAAGTTGTGTGACCACTATGGAAACTATTTTGAGCAGCTTCTCAAGAAGTTAAACATAGAATACCAAAGTGACCCTGCAATTTTATTCTCAAATGTGTATGTAAAATATTTGAAAAGAGGAACTCAAACCAATCTTTGTATGCCATTATTTTTAAGAATGTTATTCCCAATAACTAAAAAAAAAAAAAAGGCCAAAGAGATATAGTACAAGAATGAAGGCACATGATTTGCATACAACTATATCCCACCCAATCCGTTGGCACCATCTGGCTCCCAGGGCATTGCTGAGTGAGAGAGCCTGGAGTTCCCCCAAGCACTGCTAGGTAGACCTGGGAAATCACTAATACCACAGGATCCATGCTATACCAGACCCTTGGGCCTTTGCAAGGAAGAAATCTCAGGCATTCTGAGTATCACCTGGGACCCTTCTTCCCCAAAAGGTGAAAGAAAGCAACCGAAGAGGTTGAAGCAATACGTACAGTGGATAGAGTGCTTGTCTTGCATGTGGTTAACCAGGGTTTAATCCCTGGCATCATATATGGCTGCCCAACTCCATGTGTGATCTGATCTGAGCCCAGATCCAGAATAATCCATGAGCACCCCCAAATTTACTTCCCAAATCAAATGATTATTAATGAATAATTGGATAAACAAAATATGGCATAGCCAGCTATAAAAAAAATGGAGTTCTGTCAAATGCTACATTTATGAAACTGAAAACACTATAAAAATGTCAATCTTCAAAGGATAAATTATTCAAATTCCATTTATAAAGACTATACAGAGTAGACAGGATCGTAAGGATAAAGAGAAAAAGTAGAATTAAGGTTCAAAAGTTTAGAGGGAAAGAAGTATTTAGAAACTTTTGGGATTTTTTTGTTTGTTTGTTCTTTTTTTAGGGGCCACACCCAATTGTGCCAGGGGTTGCTTCTTGCTCTGCACTTATGAATTACTCCTGATGGGCTCCTGAAAAATATGGGAAACTGTAAATTGAACATGGGTCAGCTGCATGCAAGATTAGCACCCTACTTTCTGTGCGATTGCTCTGGCCTCAAGAAACTCTTTTTTTTTTTTTAAGTGGATATGATGGATATTTGTCTTTAAAAAATAGTGGTGGTAGGGGCCAGAGTGGTGGTGCAGTGGTACCGCATTTGCCTTGCTCGCTGCTGACCCAGGATGAACCTTGGTTAGCGCATGCAAGGCAAACATCCTACAATTTACCGCTTGTTAGTTTAGTGAGGATAGAAATATTAGATATATGGTAGTAATGAAATATTGTAAGTAATAGTTTCAGGTATTAAGCATCGTATATATATATATATATATATATATATATATATATATATATATATATATATGTAATGCTCTTAAATTACATAACATGTGTGCTCAAAATTATAAAAATTAAGGATTTTAGAGGCCAGAACTAAAGCATAACAGTAGAGTATTTGTTTTGCACATGTTGATCCAGGACTGACGTTGGTTCCATCCCTGACATCCCCAAGCCAGGAGGGAATTCTGAGCACAAAGCCACGAGTAAACCCTGAGCATCACAGAGTGTGGCCAAAAAAGAAAAAAAAACATGGATTTTAGGTGTATATATTATCATAATAAATAACTTATTCTAAGGGCTGAAGAGATAGCACAGCGGTAGGGTGTTTGCTTTGCATGTGACTGATCCAGGAGGGACCCGGTTCTATTCCTGGCACCCTATAGGTCCCCCAGCCTGCCAGGGGCAATTTCTGAGTGCAGAGCCAGGAGCAACCCCTGAGTGCTGCAGAGTATGATGCTAAAAATAATCAATCAATCAATCAGTCAAATTTAAAAATTAAAGTTTTATTTTTAAAATAACTACATAAAATTATTGTCAAAGAATTAACAAGAGTTATAGTCAATTTACCTGAGAACCATAAAATCATAAAATAATGTAATTTCAAAATGCTAGAGTTAGAAAATTATCAATCTTGAATCCTATACCTAGAGAAATATTCTTAAATACTTTACAGAAAGGAAAGCAAAATTAAGAACTAAGAGAAAAACAAATGAAAGAATTTTTTGTAATACATTTACAAAAACATTAAAGAATATTTTTACAGAGACAAAGTGGTATAATTTTTAAATATTTAAGAGGTAAAGGCATACAGAGAAAGAAGTCAAATATAAATAAATGTAAGCTATTTAAGTATAGTTATGACCAGTTTAAAACAGGCATAGACAGAGCAAAGTGAGTCAGAAGGAGAGGGAGAGAGATTGATTACACTCATTTGTGGGTTATGAAAAAAAAGATAATATGGTAACAAAATCTGAAAACAATAGAGATGAGGGCAAGGAGGATCAATCCATGGTAGGATAGCAAAGGAGTGCAATTAGGGCAGAGAAGGGACCACCATGAAAATGATAGTTGGAACTAATTACTCTGGAGAAAATTGAGTGCTGAAAGAAGATAAAGTGGGGCCGGAAAGGTGGCGCTAGAGGTAAGGTGTCTGCCTTGCAAGCACTAGCGTAGGATGGACCACGGTTCGATTCCCCGTGTCCCATATGGTCCCTCCAAGCCAGGGGCGATTTCTGAGCGCATAGCCAGGAATAACCCCTGAACATCAAACGGGTGTGCCCCCCCCCCAAAAAAAAACAAAAAACAAAAAAAAGAAGAAGATAAAGTGATATACATGACACCCTTTCAGTAACAATTTTGCAAACCACCATGTCTAAAAGGAAGGAAGAGAAAGAGTCAGAGAGAAGAAAAATATCTGCCACATTGCAGTTAGGGAGGAGTGGAGCGGGGAGAATGGGGGGGGGGTTAACTAGGGACATTAGTGGCAGGAAATGTACAGTGGTGCATGTATTGTACATTGTAATACTGTAATTCAATCATGAACAATGTTGTAACTGCGAATAATATACATTTAACTTATCAAAATTATAAAAACTTTCTTCCTGATTTTTACTGTCTAAAATATTTAAAAATAAAATAAGGCAAACATAAAATTAAAGTGCATAAAGACAGTAAGCAAAATGTTGGAGAAAATAATGGAGGTAAAATGTTATATAGTTTTTATCTGAGAAAAAATTTTAAATACAGTCTGATGAACGATGCTGATAGAAATACAAAGTTTTATAATATATTTGTTAATTGTAATTTAGTTACTTAGACCATCAGACTGTTCCCAACTAATTCAATCATTCAGAGCCTGAGGAAAGCACATATCCAAGACTGATATTGTAGGCTTTATGTCTCTTGGTTTGTCTAATTGTTGCTTTTAATGGTGGAAGGTATTGTCTTGGGCAGTCATAATTAAAAGCTCACTTATTTGAATGATCCCAGTTATCAATGATTTTATCAGGCATAGAAAACAAGAATGAAAAGCAATATTAAATATAAAAATTCCTGAAACAGTCCTGAAGTAGCTTTATATTCTATATAAATAAAATATTTTATAGAATAATTATAATTTTGTAATAATTTAGCATAAAAATCTTGTTAAGATAAAAAAATAACCATAGGCCTTTGTTTGGAATTAGGAAAACCTCAGACATATTAGAGCAATATTTAAGAGTAAGCAAGTTCTTTTATGTATTTATTTATTTTTTTTAAGTTTAGATAATATAACTTAATTTCAGGAAGTATAGTAGTTTTTAATAGTCCCTTCTGAACTAGTACTGTGCAAAGAAAGTCCATTGAACTATTTCTTGTGAGAGTTTATTGGTTGATGACTGCAGCATTTAGGGTTATGAAAATATCCAAAAGTGTAGGTACTATGGGCCCGGAGAGATAGCACAGCGGCGTTTGCCTTGCAAGCAGCCGATCCAGGAACAAAGGTGGTTGGTTTGAATCTCAGTGTCCCATATGGTCCCCCGTGCCTGCCAGGAGCTATTTCTGAGCAGACAGCCAGGAGTAACCCCTGAGCACCACCGGGTGTAACCCAAAAACCAAAAAAAAAAAAAAAAGTGTAGGTAACATGATCTTTTTCATTTCTAAATCAGAGTATGTACAAATTGTAAATTGTCAGAGAGGTCCTCCTAAGTAGCCAGCTACCAGCCTATTTCTTCACAGATTTATCTCCAATATCCTGCTTCCAGAATTCCATGATGAAGTCTCCACTATGATTATGTCATATGTTACCAGTTGTGAAGCCAGAATCAATAAACTCCCTGTTAGTCTCCAAATCCTACTGATTATCTAATACCTAGAAGTTGACTTAGAGTACTCTAAAGCACTATCCTCCACCTAAAACCCTCTAACATTTCCAGTCACTGTTTGTTGTATTGAGTCTTATAAAGATAGCCTACTAAACTATCTATAGGTGTATACACACATGTGGACATGTGTACTCAGAAATCAGTAAAGCAGAATACACTTTAATTCATTGTAGAAATGTTTTAGACCTTTATCTTTATGTTCTGGAGATTCTGTAGGATCCTTTCAATAGAGAGCAAAATAAATAACAATAAAAATCAAAGGGCCTCAGTTCCTCCCACCTTATAATGAATACAATTTCTGATAATTTGATTTTATATTGAAAAGCATTTTTACATTTTATAGTATAAAGCATTAATAAATATGTTTTAAAGAAAAATGCTCTTGCTTTTAAAAATATGGGTAGAGGTGTTGGAAACTAGCTATTTGTTCAACCCCTTGTTTTATTAATGAGTAAAACCAGAAGTTAAAATTGTCACAATCACATATCTGTTAAGGTTGATTTGAAAAAGAACTGAATTTACTTAATTTTGAAGCATGTATTTTTTATGTCCTACCCAGAAAGAGAAACAGTAACTGTGTGCTCATTGCATATATTAAGAATTAGGATATGTCATGAATGGCAAACAAAAATGTAGGAATGGAAATGACCTATTCTATACTTATCCAAGAAATCTCAGAAATATCAAAGGCTAAATATTTGGTTGAAATCTTTGGTTCAAGTAAATTCTTTCTAGCTGCATTTTCTAAGACATAGCCTATATTTTCATATAATAAAGAGGAAGCAAGAATCCTGAGCAGCCCTCATAAGTTTTCCATCAGGATCTTTATAATGAAGATTCACCTGTTTGTTACATATTTGTGATTCATTAGAACAGCGCTTCTCAAATAGTGGGGCGCGCCCCCCAGGGTGGGGTGCATTTGACCTCAGCAAACACTGTCAACAAGCTAAGCCCTGTGTTTATGTCCCTGTATGTCTCTGGAGCTGAGAGTTGCTGTGTCCTGCTTCAAACCCCCTTCGAAAAGCTATGCGTTGCAAAACTTGCTCATTGTAGCCATTCATCTAGACATCACCTCTGATTAAAAAAATCAGCTCAAATTATTTTCTATATTTTTGTTTTTCAGGTTAAAGTTTTTTTTTTTAATAAAGATACTATTTACAGTCATGCAGGGGGCACAAAAATGTTTTCTTCTTCCTAGGGAGGCATGACAGAAAACAATTGAGAAGCACTGATTTAGAGTATTCAGTTATGGAGAATTAGAGATTCTAATGTGCTCTCCACGTTGCAGCAGAACCCTGACCTGTTTAATTTCTATGTATGTAGCCTAGTACTGTATAAATAATGCTGAAGCAAAACATTTTGACCGAAGTTATCTGACAGTTTCAGGTATGTTGAGATAAATTTGCTTTCTGACAGACCTCCATTCACTCAAGGAGTGCCTGAAAACTGGAAGTTCCTTCTCTAAATAGAAAGACTAAAATTCTGAAGGTAGAAAACTGGAAATTAATTCACCTCCCTATGAACATTATTGCATTCTTTGTACCTGTATTCTCATTCAGGTAGTAGGATTTTTTTCTTTTTGGGGGGTGGAATTGGGGCCATGCCCAGCAGCGTTCAAAGGTAACTCCTGGCTCTTCGTTCATAAATCTTTTCTGGCAGGCTCGTGGGACCATATGGGAAGCCAGGAATCAAACCTAGGCCCCTCTCCGGTAGGCAGCGTGCAAGGCAAAAACATACTGCTGTGCTATTGCTCAGCCCCAGTTAGTAGGAATTTATTGAGGATCTTTTCAATCCTGTGCTTGTGAATATTAGAAAAGACAAAATGCTCTTCTAAGTCTCCTAAAAAAAAAAAAAGGTGAGGTAGTGGGGTAATAATCACAGAGATACAAATTATGAAATCTGGTTTAATTTGCAAACTTAAAATACATGTAAGGGCAGTAGCCATGTCCATATCTGTAAAGCAAAATTATCTCCAAAGAAAGTGCAATGAGAACAGTATGACACTGGCATATCTGCAGTCTGAAATCTGAAAAGAAAAATAACTGGAGCACAGAGGAAATTATTTTAGAAGCTGTATAAGGAAGCATATGCAAACATTCAATGTCTTCAGATATAAATATAAGAATGATCATCTGAAAAGGACAATATGTAAAACAAGACTCGAGTTCACCGAATTCAGTCACAAAATTCAATGATTAACCTTTGTATCCCTGATTTTATGTAGAAGAATTGAAGGTTCCCATTTTCGGAACACACAGAGCCTTTGTTCTCCAAATGCTGCTATCTAAGCTCCGTGCACCCACTCTTCATCAAAAGTATTCAGAATGCCAAAGTCTTAGAAAAGCAGGGATAATTTCGCATCTAATGACTTGGCTTCCAACTTGGATCCCCTGGGAAATGAAATTCTAAAGGGAGATTGGGTCCAAATGAAGTCCCCACAGGAAAAGCTTGTCAGATGCCAGCTCTGGCTTTGCAGAACTCCTTCAATAATGCTGAGAATGGCAGGCAACCATCAAGATGAGACAGAGCCAAATGTGTTTCGCAGATATAGCTACACTGAGAATGTGTAGAGGAGATCTAAAGATGCCCCTGAAAATACGGGCTGCTCTCTCCTGAGACCATGCTAACCCCATCTAAGGAGACCAAAAAAAACTGGCCAGAGTAGTCTGACACACATGCTTAGGGCCCCACACGGTTCTGCCAGGGAAACCCACAATGTGTCCTCCTCCAGAAGGTCTTTTCCTCTGTGGGGATCTGGGGATCTGCAGGCAGGGAGCTTCCGAGGATGAACAGAAGGACGGGTCTGTGCATGTTCACACATCTCATTTCATTCATTCACACTCCAACGAGCTCCAGATTCTGTTAAAATTTTCGCTCTTTCTTATTCGCAAATCGGTTTTCTGAGGTTGGCACCAGTATGCCCAAATTCCAGGTATAATATCTAGTTCTTCACTGCTTCCCACTTCTGAGCTTCACTAGCAAATATGCCACTTGTAGTTTTCTCCTTTCAGTACAAACTTGACACTTTTCATACTTCTCTTTACAAATGATGGATGGTAGAGGAGCTAAATATGGAGGCAGGGGTTAGAGTCACAGTTTGTTCCTGTTAAATGTTTTATTTTGCATGTTATTGCCTTCTCTGCTTCACAAGAACTCATTTCATTCTTAATCTCTAAAAAAATGTAATTGTCTGTGACTGGACTCCCAGAGGTCAAGAGTTATACTTAATCAAAGTACTATACCTAGCATCCTATCTAAATATCTGTAGCTTCTCATCAAGTAGACGAATCACATGTCACTTTCGTGCTTTTTGACATTTGAAATACCTACTGTGTTGTATTCAGCTAATAAGATGGAGGATAAGTTACGAAAATGGCACTTGTGGAAGACTGGTGTTTAAAATTCTGATTTTTTATTTTTGACAATTTAAAAATGGGTCTTATGAAATTCCAGTGAAAAGTGACCAAAAGGATGAATGCTCAGGCTTTTGTATAACACAATCAAGTCCCCCTCTGTCTTGCATCCTTAGTCAAGCTCTTGACACTTAAGAATCTTTATTTACAAATCAAGACTCCTTCAATACTCCTTTTGAGTATGTATGTCTTTGGTCTTTTTAATATAAAACAACTTTTCTGTGGTGTTTTTTAAAAACAGCTTCTTGTCATTCATTTTTGTTTGGTTTGTGGAGCTTCACTTTAAATGCTCAGGGCTTAACTCTGGCTCTGTGCTCCAGGATCACTCCTAGCAGTTCTCAGGCAACCATATGGATGCTAGGGATAGAACATGGTTAGTCATGTGAAGTCAAGTGCCTCACGCACTATAGTATCAACCTGCCTCTATTGTTATTCTTGAGAGCTTGTTTGGAGGTTCTAGCAGGGGAGCGCAGCTACTCGTATACCCTCGACCGAAGAACGGTCCGTCTCTATTCGGGGAAGGCCGTCCTCTTCGACCGAGCGCGCAGCTACGGGACGGACGCACTTGGAGCGGTGAGGGAGGAAGGGGACACCCGCCTAACCAGCCAGATCAGCCGAATCAACCCTGGCGATCAATGGGGTGACAGATGTCGCAGCCAGATCGCCCTCACATCCTCTATTGTTATTCTTAATACTCACATGTTTTAATAATTTAGGGCAATCATTTTGGAAAAAGATTTGAAAATCATATGAAAAATTTCATATTCAGAATTTGTTCTACTCTTTTCTTGTGATTAATCCATATTATGATATCTTTATTTTCTTTGCCATTAGAATTGATGGCCCCCCAAACAGCACTAAAGCACTTGTTATTCTAAATAATTTAGAATAACACAAAGGAATATAATACTATTTTTAATAAATGCAATATTGGACATTAGTGACATGGATGATGAGGGATGATACCAAAGGAACTAAGTCAGAACCAAAAAGATATGCTAGATTACTTTATTCTAGTGGAAACATTTTTATACATATAATTTCTTTATTTAAGTACCACTTTTATAATTGGGTTGTAGCTATAAAATGCACACCCCTTTTCACCAGTGCAACTTTCCAGCCACCATTGTCCCCCATTTCCCTCCTCCCCCATACCCTGCTTGTCTTGAGACAGGCATTGTATATCTCTCTCTACCATCCTCATGGTAGCTGCTAGTGCTAGTTATTTCTCTAACTGCACTTACCACTCTTTGTGATATGATTTTTTTTTATCATGGACTAGTCCTTCCAGCCTCATCACTATTGTCTCTGGGTATTATTATTATATTGTCTTTTATTTTTATTAAATCCCACACATGAGTGAGACTATTCTGTGTTTATCTCTCTCCCTCTGACTTATCAAACTGAGAAGCTTCTGCACTTCAAAGAAAACAGTGACTAAGATAAAAAGGTCACCCACATAATGGGAGAATCTACTCATACAACACTGATCAGATAAGTGGCTAATATATAAGATATGCAAGGTATTGACAGAACTTAACAAGAAAAAAAAGTCTAAACCCATCAAAAAAATGGGGAGAAGAAATGAACAGAAATTTCTTCAAAGAAGAACTACAGATGGCCAGAAGTCACATAAAAAATGCTCCACATCACTAATCATCAGAGAGATACTAATCAAAACAACAATGAGATATCAATGCAGGCTACAGAGACAGACGCACATCACAAAGAACAAGAACAACCACTGCAGGCATTAATATGGGGAGAAAGGAACTCTTATTCACTGCTGGTGGGAATGGCGTCTAGTCCACCCTTTCTGGAAAACAATATAAATATTTCTTAAAAATCTAGAAATTGGTGCTCGCTTCTGCAGCACATATACTAAAATTGGAACGATACAGAGAAGATTAGCATGGCCCCTGCGCAAGGATGACACGCAAATTCGTGAAGCGTTCCATATTTAAAAAAAAAAAATCTAGAAATTGGGGCCGGAGAGATAGCATGGAGGTAAAGCATTTGCCTTGCATGCAGAAGGTCGGTGGTTCAAATCCTGACTTCCCATATGGCCCCCTGAGCCTGCCAGGAGCGATTTCTGAGCATAGAGCCAGGAGTAACCCCTGAGCACTGCCGGGTAATACACTCCCCCCCCCCCGCAAAATAAAAACTAGAAATTGAGCTCCCATATGATCCAGCAAGACCACTTCTAGGGTATTTACCCTAGGAACACAAAAACACAATACAATAATGCCCTCTACGTGCCTATGTTTATAGCAGTCCTATTTACAATAGTCAGAATCTGGAAATAACCAAGATGCCTGACAACAGATGAGTAGCTAAAGAAACAATATCTAGACAATGAAATACTATGCAGCTGTTAGAAAAAAAATGCAGTCATGAAATTTGCTTATACAAGAATGTATATGGAGATTATTATGTTGAGTGAAATAAGTCAGAGGGGAGAGAGATAAACATAGTAGGATTATTTTTACAAAAGAAACAAAGTAAAACAAACTCAGACTGAGGAAAAATGTGATTATAAGAAAAAGGTGATTATCAGTGTATAAGGGGAAATCATATGAAGATGGGAGACGGATGAATGGTAACTAAGTCTTTAATGGTAGGTGAAGTGATCTTTTAACACAATATTGTAAACCAGGTGTACTTAATAAAAGTGTGTTTGACAAAAATATTAGAAAGTTGGTATGTATTACTCATTGCTTCTCATTGTGTTGTATAATGCCAAATTGTCATATTACCATGCCAAATTTGAATATTTACTTAAGGAATTTTTTTTTTAGAACCCTCTATTCAAAGGAATTTTTTTGTTGTTGTTAACAATATTAGCTGGGGGATGGCAGAGCAATAGCACAGTGATTAGGGCATTTGCCTAGCACGTGACCAACCAGAGATTGACACGGATTCAATTCTTGGCATCCTAAGCCTGCTAGCAGAAATTTCTGAGCACAAAGCCAGGAGTAATCTTGAGTGCCCCAAACAAAAATAAATAAATAAAGAAAAAAAAAACAAAGAAAAAAGCCCCATGATATTACCTGAGATAAAAATTTGAAGTTGAATGACTATTAAGTTCTTCAAAAACGTTACATCTAGTGGCTTTACTGCCCATGAATTATTCTTATATGAATCATTCTTATTCTCATTTGGACAATATAAATCTAAATCCTTGTGTAAGGTCACAAGATTGCAAGAGGCAATAACAAGAGTAAACTTGTTGTGTTCTCCCAAACCTGTACTTCTTTTTGTCAATGCTCATGAGTTTTCATAAGGTCCCAAATTTAGCCATTTAAAGATAGGTAATTTGGGTTTGGGAAGTGTCTGGGTTTGGATCCTACTCAGAAGAGCTAAAGCTGGAGGGTCATATTGCAACTTTCAGTGTCAAGGATTTAACCACATTCAAAGTATGTGCTCCAGTCCTTTGAGCTATTTCCCAACCAAAGTGTGAGGGTTTTTTACTTGTGGTTTGTTTTGTTTTAGTTTGGTTTGGCTGTTTGTTTTGCCTGTTGTGTGTATTTGTGTAGGAGGGGCAGGGTCTGCCAGTGGTCAAGCCCAGAGTAGAGGTTAAGGTTAAACATCACATTCAGGATGCTATTTGCATAATTTAGTTCAAGATCAGATATTTTGATTTTTTAAAACCAATGTGTGTTATTATCAATTTTTTATAAAAATTATCACAAATGTAGTCAGCGGCTTCTCCTTGGTCTCCTATGAAATCTTTAGTTATTTCTTTTTGTTTGTGTTTCCATTATAGTAATTGCCTTTAGAATTTATACTCTGCATGGTATTTATTTTCCATTTATTTTTATAATATGTTGCTCTACAAAATTGATAATAGAATGCTTCTGCTTCTCCCTAAAATCTTTGTGTTGTTATCATCATATAATTGTTTATCTATATACTATAAGCTCAATACAATTGTTCTTCTTTAAATATATAATTACAATTCAAGTAAATGCAGTATTTAAAATATACATCCATATATAAAAATATAACTTTTTTAATTTTTATTTTGATCATAGTGGCTTACATATCTTTCACATTAGTATTTTAGGTACATATTAACATTGAATCAGGGGAATACCTCACCAAACTTGTCCCCCCCTCCCCTGTTCCCTTTCTGCAACTCATAACCCCACCATCAACCCCCGGGCTGCTACAGTAGGTGGTCCCCTCTTTGTCTAGCTTACGATCAGTGATCATACATCTGTTTGGTCCTGGTGCCCTCCCTTGTTTCTCCCTTTATTTGAGAGGCTAAGCTAGATAAATCGAGTTATGTGGTTTTGTTTGAGGGAAATAAAAACAATAGAATGGGGTTAAGATTAAGCAAAAAATTAAAAAAAATAAAATAAAAATATGCTGAAAATGGGCGGAGTCCTTCTAGTGGCTATCAGCCTCAGTTTGAGAGAGGAGTTGAAAAAGGTAATTGAAATACCATAACAATACAAAAATAAATGTCAAATTAAATATCCAATGAGCCCTACAGCAATAAAGAGAAGCACCACACAATAGTCTCGATTCTGAATTCAAATCATGCTGGAGTGCAAAAACAAAGAGAAAGGTAAAATAATACAAAATAAAAAAGGAGACATCAACTTCAATATCTACACCAAAATAAGGATGTAAAAAACCCCAAAAAACAAACAAACAAACAAACAAACAATCAATGAATCAATATATATGTGGGAAAATGATTATTTTGTGCTTTTTTTTCCTTTTTCTCTCCCCCACCCCCCGCATAAGCACAGTAACTATTGGGGATATTACAGAGGGGAAAATATAACTTTTAAGTAATTTTATCCTTTGTATAGATACAAATATTTATGTTATATTTACTTAGAAGTTTTTATGTTCTTTTTTTTTTGGGGGGGGGGTCATGCTCAGATATGCTCAAGGCTTAATCCTGACTCTATGCTCAAGGATCACTCCTGAGGGTGCTTGGGGATTATATGAGTTGAAATCAGCCACACATGAAAGGCAAGTGTTTAAATTCAAATACTATCTTTCCAACCCAGGAATTTTAATATTTCTTCAAACACAACTTTAACTTGATTTATGTAGTTTGTAAGAAATAAAAGTGCTTTGGGGGCCGAAGAGATAGCATGGAGATAGTACATTCCCCTTGCATGCAGAAGGAAGGTGGCTCCAATTCGGGCATCCCATACAGTCCCCCAAGCCTGCCAGGAGCAATTTCTGAGTGTAGAGCCAGGATTGACCCCTGAGCACTGCCAGATGTGACCCGAAAACAAACAAACAAAAAAGTGCTTTGATGCTTACATTTGTAACTCCATTAATAATTTATCCTTTGGGTCACAGGCTTGGGGGACCGTATGGGTCACGTGAAACTCTTGGGAGTGGGCCTAAAAGAGGCTCCAGAAGAGCACTCCACTTAGCTACACAGATGTGCGCTCTTTCAAAGAAAAGAACACCATCGCAACAAGAAGAAAAAAAATCAAACTAAGAACTGTGCTGAATCACTGAAGCCCAGCATTTCTCTCCGGGCTGTCTTCTCTACTGCATGCTCAGGCCTAAGATTTGATCCTGTGAGGCTTCATCCACGGAGGACTCCCCTCCCTTGGAGGCAAGTCATCCCATCCAGAAAGGGCGGAGTCAGAGGAGTGTGGCTGCCTGCATCATTTAGCCAATGAATACCACCACAACACGTAGAAAAACCCACAATACAAATGTGACAATGGGGAAACAACGCAGGCCAGCATCAGACACAGAGAATAAAGATGACAATTCTGATGACTAGATAATGACCAACCAACTAATCAACCTCTCAGATAAGGACTTTAGACAAGCAATTTAGAAGATGTTCAAAGAACTCAAAGAAACCATGGATCAAGTTGAACAGAACACTAACAAGAACCAAGAAAATATGAAGACAGAAAGCACAGAACTCCAAACTGAAATAACATGTCAACTAACAAGCCTGAAAAACTCATTAAACGAAGTGAATGACAAAATGGATAAGCTCTGGGACAGGGTAACAGAAGCTGAGAATAGAATTGGTGCTGTGGAAGATGAGATAAATAACAATTCCATACAGCGAGAGAGATTGGAAAAAAAACTTAAAGCAAATAAACAGACAATGGAAAAATTAGTCAAAGAATGGGAACAGATGAAAATAGAAGTCTATGATAAGATCAACAGAAACAACTTAAGAATCATTGGAGTCCCAGAGACCCAGGAAGAAAATTTCCAGGAAGAATCAACGGTCAAGAACATCATTAAAGAGAAACTTCCAGAGCTAAAGAATATATGTGATCAAATCCTGCATGCTTGAAGAGTACCAACCAAAAGAAACCCCAGAAAAAATACCCCAAGACACATCCTAGTCACAATGACAAAACGGACAGATAGAGACAGAATTCTGAAAACAGCAAGATCAAAAGGGGAAATTACATTCAAGCAAGCATCCTTGAGATTTACGGCAGACCTGTCACCAGAAACACTCAAGGCCAGAAAGCAGTGGTGGGATATTGTGACAAGACTGAATGAAATGAATGCTTCACCTAGAATACTGTACCCAGAAAAACTTAGCTTCCAGTTTGATGGAAGAATACATGGTTTCACAGACAAACAAGAGCTCAGAAACTTTACAGACTCAAAACCAGTCTTAAGAGAAAAACTGAAAGACCTAATTTAAGACAAGACTAACCAAAAGACACACCAAATTTTGATATAAAGATGGCATTAAATCCCAGGACAATTCTTTCTCTCAATGTCAATGGACTAAATGCACCAGTTTAGAGACACAGAGTGGCTACATGGATCAAAAAACTCAATCCAACCTTATGCTACCTACAAAAAACGCACCTGAATAGTCAGAACAAACATACACTCAAAATAAAAGGCTGGAGAAAAATTATCCAAGCAAACAACACCCATAAAAAAGCTGGAGTAGCCATACTAATATCAGATAATGCAAACTTTATACTCAGGAAGGTTGTAAGGAACAAAGATGGACATTTTATATTAATCAAGGGGTATGTAGAGCAGGAAGAAATAACTCTCCTAAACATATATGCACCAAATGAGGGTTCAGCAAACTATTTCATACAATTGTTGACAAATCTGAAAAATAATATCAATACCAACACAATAATTGTGGGGGACCTCAACACAGCTTTGTCAACACTGGATAAGTCAATCAGACTGAAAACCAACAAGAATATACTAGACCTGAGGAGAGAAATGGAAGAAAGAGGCCTAGTGGATATATATATAGGACACTCTATCCCCAGAAACCTGGATACACATTCTTCTCCAATGTACATGGGACATTCTCCAGGATAGACTACATGCTGGCACATAAAACATACCTCCTTAATATCAAGAGGATAGAAATTTTGCAGGCTACCATCGCTGACCACAAGGCTCTGAAATTATTTGTGAATTCCAAAGGGACACAGAAGAAAAATTTTAACACCTGAAAGTTAAACAGCCTCATACTGAATAACCAGTGGGTCTGAGATGAAATCAAGGAGGAAATCAAAAGGTTCCTGGAAAAAATGACAATAAAGACACAAACTATCAGAACTTATGGGGCACATCTAAAACAGTACTGAGAGGAAAATTTATAGCTTTGCAAGCACACATCAGGAAGGAAGAAGGGGCTTACCTGAGTAGCTTAATGACGCAACTCATAGAACTAGAAACTGCTCAACAAAAGGACCCAAATATTGGGAGACAGAAGGAAATAACAAAGCTGAGAGCAGAAATCAATCTGAAAGATAAACGAAAGCAGAAGTTGGTTCTTTGAAAAAATAAACAAGATTGATAGACCACTGGCAAAACTAACAAAGAAAGAGAGAGAGAGAGAGAAACTTGATAACTTGTATTAGGAATGAAAAAGAAGAGATCACACCGATATGGCAGAGATTCAAAGGCTAATCAGAAACTAGTTTGAGAAACTCTATGCCACTAAAAATGAGAATCTGGAAGAAATGGATAAATTCTTGGACTCTTATAATCTTCCATGGTTGAAGGAAGAGGATGTAGCATATCTAAACACCCCCATCACTAATGATGAAATTAAAATGGTAATCAAATGTCTGCCCAAAAACAAAAGCCCAGGCCCAGATGGATTCACTAATTAATTCTTTCAAACTTTATAAGAAGAACTACTACCAATCCTGGCAAGACTCTTTCATGAAATTGAACAAACGGAAACACTTCCAAATAGCTTTTATGAAGCCAACATCACCTTGATACCTAAAACAGACAGAGATGCTATGAAAAAAGAAAATTACAGACAAATGTCACTGATGAATGCAGATGCAAAGATCCTCAGCAAAATCCTGGCAAATAGGGTTCAGTGCCTCATTAAGAAGATTATCCACTACGATCAAGTAGGTTTAATCTCAGGAATGCAAGGATGTTTTAACATCCATAAACCTATCTACATAATACACAACATAAACAACAAGAAAAATAAAAATCACATGATCATATCAATAGATGCAGAGAAAGCATTTAATAAGGTCCAACACCCATTCTTGATCAAAACTCTCAGCAAGATTAGAATGGAAGGAACCTTTCTCAATATAGTTAAGGCCATCAAGCCAGAGGCAAATATTGTCCTCAATGGAGAAAAACTGAAAGCCTTTCCTCTAAATTCTGGCACAAGACAAGGCTGTCCTCTCTCACCACTCCTATTCAACATAGCACTGGAAGTACCTGCTATAGCGATTAGGCAAGAAAAAGATATCAAAGGAATCGAGATAGGAAAGGAAGAAGTCAAGCTCTCGCTGTTTGCAGATGACATGATACTCTACCTAGAAAACCCTAAAGTCTCTATGAAAAAGTTTCTAGAAACAATAGACTCATATAGCAAGGTGGCAGGCTACAAAATTAACACACAAAAATCAATGGCCTTTCTATACACCAATAGTAATAAGTAAGAAATGGACATTAAGAAAACAACCCCATTCACAATAGTGCCACACAAACTCAAATATCTTGGAATCAACTTGACTAAAAATGTGAAAACTCTGCTCCAAGAAATAAGAGAGGACACGAGGAAATGGAAGCACATACCCTGCTCATGGATTGGCAGGATTAACATAATCAAAATGGCAATACTCCCCAAATAATTGTACAGAATCTATGCTATTCCTCTAAAGATACCCATGACATTCTTCAAAGAAGTAGATCAGGCACTTTTGAAATTTGTTTGGAACAATAAACACCCTCGAATAGCTAAAGCAATCATTGGGAAAAAGAATATGGGAGGAATTACTTTCCACAACTTTAAACTGTACTACAAAGTAATAGTTATCAAAACAGCATGGTATTGGAATAAAGACAGTGGAATAGGCTTGAATACTTAGAGAATGTTCCCCAGACATACAATCACCTAATTTTTGATAAAGGAGCAAGAAATCCTAAATAGAGCAAAGAAAGCCTCTTCAACAAGTGGTGTTGGCACAACTGGATAGCCACTTGCAAAAAATTGAACTTAGACCCCCAGCTAACATCATGTACGAAGGTTAAATCCAAATGGATTAAAGACCTCGATATCAGACCCGAAACCACATAGGTAAAACACTACAGGATATTGAGAATAAAGGCATCTTCAAAGAGGAAACTGCACTCTTTAAGCGAGTGAAAGCAGAGATTAACAGATGGGAATATTTTAAACTGAGAAGCTTCTGCACCTCAAAGGAAATAGCGCCTAGAATACAAGAGCCCCCCACTGAGTGAGAGAAACTATTCTCCCAATACCCATCAGACAAGGTGCTAATCTCCAAAATATACAAGGCACTGACAAAAATTTACAAGAAAAAAAAACATCTAATCTCATCAAAAAATGGGGAGAAGAAATGGACAGACACTTTGACAAAGAAGAAATACAAATGGCCAAAAGACACATGAAAAAATGCTCCACATCACTAATCATCAGAGAGATGCAAATCAAAACAACGATGAGATACCACCTCACACCCCAGAGATTGGCACACATCACAAAGAATGATAACAAGCAGTGTTGGCAGGGATGTGGAGAGAAAGGAACTCTTATCCACTGCTGGTGAGAATGCCATCTAGTTCAACCTTTATGGAAAGCAATATGGAGATTCCTCCAAAAACTGGAAATCGAGCTCCCATATGACCCAGATATACCTAGGAATATACCCTAGGAACACAAAAATACAATACAAAAATTCCTTCCTTACACCTATATTCATTGTAGCACTATTTACCATAGCAAGACTCTGTAAACTGCTAAGATACACTTCAACAGATGAATGGCTAAAGAAACTGAGGTACATATACACAATGGAATATTATGCAGCTATCAGGAGAGATGAAGTCATGAAATTTTCCTATACATGGATGTACATGGAATCTATTATGCTGAGTAAATAAGTCAGAGAGAGAGAAAGACGCAGAATGGTCTCACTCATCTATGGGTTTTAAGAAAAATGAAAAACATTCTTGTAATAATAACTTTCAAACACAAAAGAGAAAAGAGCTGGAAGTTCCAGCTCACCTCATGAAGCTCACCACAAACAGGGATGAGTTTAGTTAGAGAAATAACTACATTTTGAACTTTCCTAATAAAGAGAATGTATGAGGGAAATAGAAACCCTATCTAGAGTACAGGCAGGGATTGGGTGGGGAAGAGGGAGATTTGGGACATTGGTGATGGGAATGTTGCACTAGTGATGGGTGGTGTTCTTTACATGACTGAAACCCAAACACAATCATGTATGTAATAAAGTTGGTTAAATAAAAAAAAAAAAGAAATCTCTTACTTTATTATTGGTCCCTCTGTTTAAAACTCAGTTTTCTCTAAGTATAATCTTGGAGAATTTTTCAAGTTACCTACTGCTCATAAGCCTTATATCATAAAAGGAGGCATTGTGAATGATGTCCCATGTTAACTTCCTTGTTTCCTACTAATCATTTCTGCATGCATCAAGAAAATACCAAATCTAGTGTCACATAGATGTGTCACATATGCTGAGGACCAAGCAATTATAATTGTACCCTGGACAAACCACAATTCTGGCCCTCAAAGAGCTTGCCAACAGTAAATGAGACAGTATTGCTAGAGGTCATATTAAAATACAACGTATTATATGCGATTTTAAGGAGTTTGAGTAAAAGGTAATGACAAGGACATTCATTGTGATGAAAGAACCTGATAATATGTCAAAGGATATAAAATTGAATTTGAGCATTTTAAGGTTGAACAGGATTTTGACAGCAAAGACAACTGGTTTAGACTTGATCTACAGAGACCTATTGGAGCTGTTGTACAATACACAAAAGAAAATAATAAAAGCTTTAATTAAGACAGTTTCAATGGGAGTGGGGACAGGAATAATCAAAGTCAAATGTCCCCAAGTAGGAAGATTTAGAAAATGTCATTATGGTCCCACATTACACAGTATTGAAAAGAAGCTAAAATGAAGATTTCATGACTTAAAGCTGCCGATAAAAACAAAATCAGTTTTCTGATGCATTTGTTCTACTTTGCTCACAGCCTTGTCAGGAATATCAACAAAAGTAAATGTGAAAAATATTTTGTTTGTTGCATGGTGTTCTTGTTATTTCTATTAACAAAAAGAGCCATAATAATATGGCTAATAATATATCTAAAGGGCTTTCCTCCCTCCCATTTTTTGAAAGCCTGGAATGGAAAGAAACTTTTAGCTGAACTGAGTTTTGCTGAAGAAAAGACTATCCACAGTTTTCCAAGTAAGATTTTTGTAGATGTAGGGATTGAACACATTCTGATCCATGGGGGTATAAAAGTAAAAATGTCTGAACACATTTTTAGTATAAAATTTTTGTGGTAATTTTCCCTTACCAAGAAGGGAATTTTCTGGAAAATAAAATTATTCTATCTGTTCTCAACAAAGAAAACAGTTGAGGCAATGGAGAAATTTTTGGATTCTTTAATTCTCTCCTCCACATGGAGAGAAAAATTGATGGGCTGAAGCACAAAAGATCCCATTTTATGGACACCCAAACATCTGTACTGCAAGAAGCACATGATCTGTGAGGGAGAAGTTTAGGTCATAATTTAAAAAGAATAATATATTTCATCTACATCAACACCATTTACTGATGTTTGTGCCCCTCTCACACCACAAATTAATACATTCAAATTTATTCAGCTATGTGAAACCCAATTTGAAGACATTGTCTTTGGGGTTGATTAGATCCTGGATGGACTAGTGAAAGAGATCTCCCCTTTGGGAGGACACAGGTTAAAACTACTCAGGGATGAACATGGACCAAAGAAATCTCCACCAGGCACTGGATCTGCCAGGGACCCAGTCTGGGATGTTTCATTGTCTTAAATCAATGAAACTGTGAGAAATCAATATTTATTGTTGAATTCTAATGGTTTTTTATACCAGCAGCAGCTGACAATCATGCACAAGGCATTTTGGTAGGAACCTAGTTTGATGTGACACTATAGTGAACAATGCTGAGAGAAGGAGCCTGGCTTTGTCACCACTTCCTTTTGTGGATCACGAGACCTCACAAGTGCAGTCCAATATTGAGAGCCCAGTTGGTTTTTAATAAGAAGGAAAATGGTACTTACTATTTCTTGAATGCATATTATATATTCATACATTCACAGTGGTCTCATCTTGTCTAATTTCATTAACAAATTACCAGTTGAGGTGACTCTTTTTCTTCATCCTGTTTAAGGATGAGAAAACTGAGACAGAAAGTGATTCAAGAGCTTATCTGAAATTATAGAATTTTGTGTCAGGGCCAGGAGTTGATATTTTCAACTGTGTGACTTGAGAGTTTACATTTTGCAATATTGATTATTTTATTCAACAGTGTATTTGGAGATGGTGGTGTTGAACTATTCCCAGAGATGCTAATTGCTTACTTCTAATTCTGTGCTCAGAGATCACTCCTCTCAGGCCTCAGGAGACCATATGTAGTGTAACACAAGAACCTTAATCCCTGAACTATAATTCAGGCCTGAAAATAGTGTGTTTTGAGGGTAAAAGGGCCCCAAAGTACAATGCAGAAAAGACCCAGGCATTCCCATGTTCATTGCAGCATTATTCACAATGCCAAAAAGTGACACAAGAACAAGTGACTGAAGTTAGAAACTATGATATATATATATATATATATATATATATATATATATATATATATATACACACACACACATCCACACATAATAGAAGAGTATTCAACCATAAGAAAAGATAGAGTCATACATGTTGCTGCTCTGTGAATAGGTCTGGAGAGAATCATGTTGAGTGAGTTAAGTTAGTCAGAGGGAGAGGAAAGGCACAGAATGAGCTCTCACATACACTGGATATAAAGAAACATAGTAGGGGGTAACAAATGCCTCAAGACAATAGAAACAAACATGAGAATTGGTTTTCAGGAAGAAGCGTGCAGTGGAGGAGGGTGGAGTATAAGAGTGAGTAGATCAGACATCAGAGTACTAAGACTATAATGGAGATAAATGGGAACCCTGGAGGAAAACGGAATGCTAAAAGGAGGTATACAGGGCATGTCATAAAGGTAGGCTGGGGACAGGAAGGAAACTAGGGACATTGGTAGAGGGAAGTGAAAGCTGGTGATGGGTATTGGAATATTGTAAGCCTAAAAATCATGAATAGCTCTGCAACTGTAATTCACAGTGATTTGATTTTTAAAAATTAAAAATTGATGGACATATGAGAATAGAAGTATAGAACTTCATGTGCAGATCTGGGGTAAAAGGAAAATAACAGGGTCCAGCTTTGGGGCTTGAGCAATTGGAAGTATGCAGGTTTGAGACCATGACTTGGTTCCTGTGTTACCAGAAAGTATTGCTTGGGTACCCTGGTGAGGCAATACCAATAGTGCACAATCACCAGCATATAGTCCATGTGTGCAAGCATTGCCACTAAAGTGTGAAATACTCAGCAAGCACCACAACTAAAAAATTTTAAGCACTATGCCAGGAGTGTCAACTGCAAAGAACACCTTTATGAGCACCATAATGATCCAAAGTAAACAACCAATCAGAACACAAAGGAATACCCAGCTAAAGGAGCACAACTCACTTCTGTGGCTGCATATGCAAGGCTGCATGTGTTTGCATGTGCAAACACCCCCAAATGTTTGTGACCCCAGTTATCACAACTACAGAAACAATAGAGGGCAAGTAACCCTAAAAATGAGTACAAAAAAAAATGATAACACGCATTTGCTAGGGTGAGAGGAGAGAAAGAAAAGAAACAGACAGGCCTGGGTTTGGATACAAGTTCCTCTGTGGACTTTCATTAGACCCTGGGGAGCTCTTCATCACTGCATTTCTGTTTCCTATAAAATGAGGATACATATCACACATGTAGCAAAGACTTGGTGTGAGATTTAGACTTCCCACATGCAAAATACTTGAGCAAAGTGGTGGGCTAAGAACATGTAAAAATTATTAATATTGGGGCCGGAGAGATAGCATGGAGGTAAGGCGTTTGCCTTTCATGCAGGAGGTCATCAGTTCGAATCCCGGCGTCCCATATGGTCCCCCCTGCCTGCCAGGGGCGATTTCTGAGCATGGAGCCAGGAATAACCCCTGAGCACTGCTGGGTGTGACCCAAAAAAACACACAAAAAAATTATTAATATTTTAGGGGTTTTTTTGGGTCATACCCACTGGCACTCAGGATTTACTCCTTGGTCTGCACTCAGAAATCGAAAATTATTGTTTTTAATTGTTTTTACACATAAGAATTCAGTGACTAAACTGCTTCTCCAAGATTAGAGCTTAATATTTATTCTTGCATTAGAGTCATTGTTTGCAGGTGCTAGAAAACATTCTTCCAATGGGCAGGACTCAAGAAAACTGAGGGTGCAGTTGTTGGAGGAACTGAAAGCACTATCCAGTTGAGAGCCTGATTCTCATCCACTGAGTACCAGTCTGGTTCTGAAGAACACCCATGACACAAAGTACTTTCTTCTCTCAGGGTTCAAGCCATAATTCTGACATTCAAGGAGTAGATTTTCTAGAATTTACATGCATGCTTAGTCACTTCCTCCACAAATGCCACAGCTTCATGATTTCTAGGTTGTCGCCTGTCCCAGAAATGAACAGAGCCTGCTCAGGGGACAGGTCTTGCTCTGAAGAGATGTCAGCTTCTTAGGAAATGGAAAGAAAATAACAGTAATAAGATTTGGGTCTAAAGAGATAGCATGGAGGTAAGGCATTTGCTTTGCAAGCAGAAGGACAGTGGTTTAAATTCCAGCATCCCATATGGTCCCCCAAGCCTGCTAGGAGCAATTTTTGAGTGTACAGCCAGGTATAATCCCTGAGCACTGCCAGGTGTGACCCCCCCCAAAAAAAATCAAAACAAAACAAAAAAAAGAGTAATAAGATTTATTGTCACTATATATCTTAAATATTACTGTGAAATATTTGTAATTCACTTTGGCCGAAATAAATATTAAAAAGAAAAGAAAATACAACTATTAGAGGTTAATACTTGGAAAAAAGAGTCAGTGAGGAAGCTTACAATGTAGTAGAGAGAAGGTTATTAAAAAAACAAATTCCAGCGTTTTCTCAAGAAGCGTATCTTAACCCAATGATAACAAACTTTTGTAGCTTCTTCAGAATGTACTCAGAGTAAACAAGAGGGCTTCTGGATAAAGGCCAAAAAGATCTCTAAACATGAGTGATTTTTCTCTTCACCAGGAAGCACTGCAGATGAAAAGCAGCCAATAGGATGAAGACGTCCTGCCCGGGTGAACCAATCGCAATGCAGATTGCTGAAAAGTGAACTCTACATAAGGATAGCGGACTTGTGCAGAGAGGCCAGGAATCCTGAAACCATGGATCACTTATACATCTTCTGAGACAGCTTTAGATGCTTTTTTCCCTGGAAATCCTGAAGATAACCTCTCCCCCCCCCCCCCAATTGAATGTGTTATACAACAGACATATGTCGCTGTTGTTGGTGTCAGGTTACTGTAGTTAAAGCTTCTGGAATCTGCTGCCTGTGCCTGTGCTTCTGAATCCCCAAAAGTTTCCTCAGAGGCCTAGGGAGCGCACCCCCAAAACCCTGCTTTTGAAACTGCCCAGTGAGTACATTCTGGCTGCGGGGGTCGCGGTCCAATAAGCTGAGGTTTCTGGCCTGTGGAGGCTCTGCCCTGTTGTGCCTTTGTTCACTCTGAGGACTGTCAACTAGAGGCAGCAGAAGAGCACAGCCACTTCACTTTGTGGCCGCGAACTCTTTCTAACCAATGAACCCCACCACAACACGTAGGAAAAACCACACTACAAGTGTGACAATGGGAAACCTCGCAGGCAAACACCATCCACAGAGAATGAGATGAAAGCTCGGATGACCTAATAAATTCCAACCACCTGATTAACCTTTCAGATAAGGAGTTCAGAATAGAAATATGGAATATGTTCGTAGAACTAAAAAAAAAAAACAAAACAAAACAAAACAAAACATAAATCAATCTGAAGAGAACACAAAGACATAAATCAGAAAACTCCAAACTGAAATAACAGATCTGAAAAACACGGTTGCTCAACTGAAAACCTCAATGGATAGCCTCGCCAACAGGGTATCAGCAGCTGAGGAGAGAATCAGAGTACTGGAAGATGTGATGCAGAAAAACTCAACACGACAGAAGAAATTGGAAAAGAACCTTAAGACAAATGAATAGGCAATGGAAAAAGTACTCAAGGCATGCGAACAGATGAAAAATAGAAGTCTTTGATAAACTCAACAGAAACAACATAAGAATCACTGGAGTCCCAGAGACCCAGGAAGGAGATCTCCAGAAAAAATCAACTGTCAAAGACATCACCAAAGAGATACTCCCAGAGTTAAAGACTACATGCAATCAAATCCTGCATGCCCTAAGAGTACCAGCTAAAAGAGACCCAAAGAAAAACACTCCAGATATATCCTCATTACAATGACAAATCCCATAGATAGAGATAGAATACTGAAAGCAGCAAGCTCAAAAAGGGAAATTACATTCAAAGGAGAATCCCTAAGACTTACGGCAGACATGTCACAAGAAACTCTCAAGGCCAGAAAACAGTGGTGGGATATTGTGACAAGAATGAATGAAATGAATGCCTCACTGAGAATACTGCACCAAGCTGACTTACATTCAGCTTTGAAGAAAGAATACACAGCTTCATGGATAAACAAAAGCTCAGAAACTTCACAGATGATAAACCAGTCTTTTTTTTTTTTTTTGGTTTTTGGGCCACACCCGGTGACGCTCAGGGGTTACTCCTGGCTATGCGCTCAGAAGTCGCTCCTGGCTTGGGGGACCATATGGGACGCCGGGGGATCGAACCGCGGTCCGTCCTAGGCTAGCGCAGGCAAGGCAGGCACCTTACCTCTAGCGCCACCGCCCGGCCCTGATAAACCAGTCTTAAAGGAAAATCTGACAGGTCTACTCTAAGACAAGAGAGACCAGCAAACACAGCAAACTTATCTACAAAGATGACATTAAATCCTATGACAATCATCTCCCTCAATGTCAGTGGACTAAATTCACCAATTAAAAGACACAGAGTGGCAAAATGGGTCAAAAAGATGAATCCAACCTTCTGCCACCTACAAGAAACACATCTGAATAGTCAGAACAAACATAGACTCAAAATCAAAGGCTGGAGGAAAATCATCCAAGCAAACAACACCTCAAAAAAGCGAGGGTGGCCATATTAATATCTGATGACACCAACTTTGTACTCAGAAAAGTGGTAAGGGACAAAGATGGACATTATGTACTAATCAAGGGATATGTGCAACAGGAAGAAATCAGACTATTAAACATATATACACCCAATGAGAGACCAGCAAATTATCTAATACAATTACTGACAAATCTGAAAGAAGAAATCAATAATAACACAATCATTGTGGGAGACCTCAACAGGGCCCTATCAATACTTGATAGGTCAACCAGACTGAAACCCAACAAACACATACTAGCCCTGAAAAGAGTTATGGAAGAAAGAGGACTAGTAGATATATACAGGACACTCCATCCCAAAAAACCTGGATACACATTCTTTTCCAATGTACATGGGACATTCTCCAGAATAGACTACATGCTGACACATAAAACATACCTCCAAAAAAAAACCAAAAACATACCTCCATAAAATCAAGAGGATAGAAATCTTGCAGGCTACCTTAGCTGACCACAAGGTTCTGAAATTAGATGTGAACTACAAAGCCACACAGAAGAAAAACCTTAACAATTGGAAATTAAACACCTGCTACTGAACAACCAGTAGGTCTGAGATGAAATCAAAAAGGAAATCAAAACTTTCCTGGAAACAAATGATAATGAAGACACAAACTGCAAAAATCTATGGGACACACCAAAAGTGGTCCTGAGAGGAAAATTTATAGCTCTACAAGCACACATCAGGAAGGAAGAAGGAGCATACCTGAATAACTTAATGATGCAGCTCAAAATATTAGAAAATGACCAACAAAAGGAACAAAAAATAGTGAGACAGAAGGAAATAACAAAGCTGAAAGCAGAACTAAATGAAGTGGAAAACCAAAAAGCAATTTTAAAGATCAATGAAAGCAGAAGGTGGTTCTTTGAAAAAATAAACAAAATTGATAGACCATTGGCAAAACACACAAAGAAAAGAGAGAGAGAGAAATCTGATAACCTGTATTAGAAATGAACAGGGGGAGATCATGACAGAAATTGCAGAGATCCAAAGGATCATCAAAGTCTACTTTGAGAAACTTTATGCTACTAAACATGAGAACCTAGAAGAAATGGAAAAATCCTTGGACACTTATAACCTTCCACATTTAAGTAAGGAGGATATAGCATATCTAAACACCCCCATCACTACTGAGGAAATTGAAACTGTAATCAAACATCTGCCCAAAAAGAAAAGCCCAGGCCCAAATGGTTTTCCTAATGAATTTTTTCAAATCTTTCAAGAGGAGCTACTACCAATCCTAGCCAAGCTCTTCCATGAAATTGAAAAAACGGGAACACTCCCAAACAGCTTTCATGAAGCCAACATCACTTAGGTACCAAAACCAGACAGACATGCTGCCAAAAAAGAATATTATAGACCAATATCCCTGATGAATGCTGATGCAAAGATCTTGAACAAAATCCTGGCAAATAGGATCCAATACATCAAGAAGATCATACACTAAGACCAAGTAGGTTTCATCCCAGGAATGCAAGGATGGTTTAACATCCGTAAATCTATCAACATCATACACAACATCAACAACAAGAAAAATAAAAATCACACGATCATATCAATAGATGCAGAGAAAGCATTTAATAAGGTCCAACACCCATTCTTGATCAAAACTCTCAGCAAGATGGGAATGGAAGGAACCTTTCTCAATCTAGTTGAAGCCATCTACCACAAGCCAATGGCAAGTATTATCCTCAATGGAGAAAAACTAAAACCTTTCCTCTAAATTCTGGTACAAGACAAGGCTGTCTGCTCTCACCACTCCTATTCAACATAGTACTGGAAGTTCTTGCTATAGTGATCAGGCAAGAAAAAGATATCAAGGGAATCCAGATAGGAAAGGAAAACGTCAAGCTCTCATTGTTTGCAGACGACATGATACTCTACTTAGAAATCCCTAAATACTCTACCAAATAGCTTCTACAAATAAAAGATTCATATAGCAAGGTGGCAGGCTACAAAATCAACCTACAGAAATCAATGGCCTTTTTATACATCAATAATGATAGGGAAGAGATGGAAGTCAGGAAGGCAATTCCATTCACAATAGTGCCACACAAACTCAAATAACTTGGAGTCAACTTGACCAAAGACATGAAGGACCTATACAAAAAAACTATAAAGCCCTGCTCCAAGAAATAAGAGAGGACACATGGAAATGGAAACACATACCCTGCGCATGGATTGGCAGGATTAACATCATTAAAATGGCAATACTCCCCAAAGCATTATACAGATTTAAAGTGATCCCCTTAAAAATACCCATGACATTCTTCAAAGAAGTGGATCAAACACTTATGAAGTTCATCTGGAACAATAAACACCCTTGAGTAGCTAAAACACTCCTAGGGAAAAGGAAAATGGGAGGCATTACTTTCCCCAACTTTAAACTGTTCTACAAAGCAATAGTTATCAAAACAGCATGGTATTGGAATAAAGACAGACCTTCAGATCAGTGGAATAGGCTTGAGTTTTCAGAGAACATTCCCTAGACATACGATTACCTAATTTTTGACAAAGGAGCAAGAAATCCTAAGTGGAGCAGGGAATATCTCTTCAACAAGTGGTGCTGGCAGAACTGGTTAGCCACTTGCAAAAATGCGAACATAGACCCCAGTTAACATCATGTATGAAGGTAAAATCCAAATGGATTAAAGACCTTGATATCAGACCTGATATCATAAGGTATATAGAACAACACGTCGGTAAAACACTCCATGACATTGAGACTAAAGTCATTTTCAAGGAGGAAACTGCACTTTCCGAACAAGTGGAAGCAGAGATCAACAGATGGGAATACATTAAACTGAGAAGCTTCTGCACCTCAAAAGAAATAGTGCCCAGGATACCCAACACCCTTCAGATAAGGGGCTAATATCCAAAATATACAGGGCACTGACAGAACTTTACAAGAAAAAATCATTTAATCCCATCAAAAAATGGGGAGAAGAAATGAACAGACACTCTGATAAAAAAGAAATAGAAATGGTCAAAAGGCACATGAAAAAATGCTCCTTGTCACTAATCATCAGGGAGATGCAAATCAAAAGAATGATGAAATACCACCTCACACCACAGAGATTGGCGCACATCACAAAGAATGAGAACAATCAGTGCTGGTGGGGATGTGGAGAGAAAGGAACTCTTATCCACTGCTGGTGGGAATGCCGTCTAGTACAGCCTCTATGGAAAGCTATATGGAGATTCCTTCAAAATCTGCAAATTGAGCTCCCATTTGACCCAGCTATTCCACTCCTAGGGATATACCCTAAGAACACAAGAATACAATGCGAAAAACCCTTCCTCACACCTATATTTATTGCAGCACTATTCACAATAGCCAGGCTCTGGAAACAACCAAGATGCCCTTCAACAGACAAATGGCTAAAGAAACTGTGGCACATATACACAATGGAATATTATGCAGCCATCAGGAGAGATGTAGTCATGAAATTTTCCTATACATGGCTGTACATAAAATCTATCATGCTGAGTGAAATAAGTCAGAGGGAGAGAGAGAGATGCAGAATAGTCTCACTCATCTATGGTTTTTAAGAAAAATAAAATTCATATTTGTTTTGTTTTTGTTTTTTTTGTTTGTTTTTGTTTGTTTTTTTTTTTTGGTTTTTGGGCCACACCCTGTGACGCTCAGGGGTTACTCCTGGCTATGTGCTCAGAAGTTGTTCCTGGCTTCTTGGGGGACCATATGGGACGCCGGGGGATCGAACCGCGGTCCGTCCTAGGCTAGCGCAGGCAAGGCAGGCACCTTACCTTCAGCGCCACCACCCGGCCCCTAAAATTCATATTTGTAACTATCCTCAGAGACAATGAGAGGAGGGCTAGAACACCAGCTCACTCCATGAAGCTCACCACAAATAGTGGTGAGTACAGCTATAGAAATAACTACACAGAGAACTACCATAATCAAGTGAATGAATGAGGGAACTGGAAAGCCTGTCTGGAGTACAGGTGGGGGTCGGGTGGGATGGAGGGATATTTGGGACATTGGTGGTGGGAATGTTGCACTGGTGAAGGGGGTGTTCTTTACATGATTGAAACCAATCAATTACAATTATTAATGTAATCAAGATGTTCAAATAAAGAAGAAAAAAATTAAAATAAAAAAATAAAATGTTAAAATTAAAATCCATAATCTATCATAAGTTCCACTCCTTGACCTGTGCACAGACTGAGACCTCTAGATATAGATGTCTGTTTGTGTCATCCAGATCGGAGTAGAATTTTTTCATACACCACAAAAGCACCAAGGGGAGAGTAAATGAACTTGAAAGGAGTCTATAGATAATCCCATGAAAATATATTCCAAGGCTGGAGAAACCCTGTATCTCTTAGGCCAAGGAGATTCCCATTTCGAATGACCCCAATATTTACTGTGCCTATGCAGGTGAAGGAAAAAAAGGAGAGACAAAAAGCACTAAATAATCTTTCTTTTTTTCTTTCTTTCTTGATAAGTTTTTGTCAATATCTTTGTTTTGGGGTGGATATTGTAGTAGATGTCCATTTTTTTATTTATATATTTACTTTTTCTTTCTTTTCTCTTCTTTTTTGTGCTTTGCCATGTTTTTTTATCTCATGACCATTGCAATTATGTGGTGCAGATCTTTATTACTGCAGTGCTCACTGGATAGCTTATTTGATACCTCTTTTTGAACTGGTGTGGTGTTTCACCTTCTTTTTTCCCCTTCGTCTTTCAAACCAAGGAGGAGAGCCTCTGCAAATGACTCTGCTCATAGTCGGCGTAGTTGTTTTTTACCCCATTTTATTACTTTTCTCTTCCTCAAACAAAACCACATAATTTGAACTATCTAGTCCTGCCTCCCAATTAGAGGGGGCAGTAATGGAGGTACCAATACCAAACAGTTATAAGACCACTAAGTAATAATCTAGACACAGAGGGACCACGCATCCTAGCAACCCCTGAGGGGAGAGTGGAGGATATGGGAGGCAGGATGAGAGCGGATGTGGGAGGAGGACAATTCGATGGTGGGAATTCCCCTGATTCAATATAAATATGTACCTGGAATATTACTGTGAACAATATGTAAGTCACTATGATTAAAATAAAATTATATTATTAAAAATAAAATAAAAAACAAACAAAAAAATCCTCAGTAAGCATGATAAATAAACATTGTGTAAGCATTACAGCCAGGACTGTCACTTAGCAGATGAAGAAACTGAAAAGTATAGACGTGTTTTGCCACGATCTCTAAGCTAGGGTTCGAAGAACTGGAAAGGCCAAATTCCTGATCCACCAAGTCCATGTTTTCAAGATTTGCTTCTCAAATCACAAAAGATTCTCTGATGTCATTCAGAGCTTTTCAGGGGCAAAGAGAACAAGAGGCTTCTAGACTTTTCCTTAGTGATTCTATCTCTACTTTGGTTTTCTACACGGGGCTACTAACTAATACTGGTTGGTTGTCATACACATTCATACTTTTGGTTGGGGTGTTTGTACATTTAAGTTGCTGTGGCTGCCTTCTTAGTTATGGGACTCCAAGAGTCACACAGGTAGTTGAGGTGCTCACACAGGTACTTGACAAATTCTTACTCTTAGTAGTGGTTCTTAAACACATTCTGGCTAAATCATTTGTCTGGGGTTGTTGTTTTTTGGTGTGTGTTTTTGTTGTTGTTGTTGCTGTTGTCATTTTTACACTCATGCTTACATGTGCCAATACACCTGATTGCAGAATTCCATATACAAAACAATCTTTTGTGACACCAGAATTCCTAAACGATCACCAAGACCACGAATACTAGATATGGGTAGCATTGGGGATCAAACCCAGGGAGTTCTGTATGTAAGGCTTTTGTGCTGAGACATTCTCTGGAATCCTAAGACTTTGAAGGAGAGAATTCCAAGGATAAAAGAATATTTGCAAACTACTACTTACACCTTTTTTTCCTCTCAGACATTATAATTAAACAACTTCTAGAAAGCAAATTGGAGAGTTCCCCTAATTATAACTCCTTTGTTACATTTTCCACTAAGGACAGAATACCGCAGGCCATCTGTACAAAACAGAAATTAATCAATAACAGAGTATTTCAATAAATATCTCTTACGTTTCCACTATACATCAGTCAAGCTTTTCCCATTTGCTGAATAAACTTATCAACATTTGTGCTATCAATTTACAAATGTATATATTTTACAATAGATAAAAACTAATGCATTTTAAAATTATTTTGAACTTATTCTAATATTCCATTGTGAAAATGGAAAATATAACATTTTCTCAGTCAACATTCCCCTCAACATAATGATTATTTAAACATAAGAAGACTTTTTAGTGTGTTAAACATTAAGAAAACTTGTTTAGGCTGTACGAAAGAAAATGAGCCTAGAATAATAAATTCTCCTTTTCAAGTAAGAAAACAGAGATTATGAGTATTTCTAGGTTATTTCTGGTTCTCATATTTTTTGAGACTGTTTATAATCACTCATTTATACATTATAATTTAAACTCAGCAAAGTCTTCAGAATTAAAGGAGGGACTGGAGACAAGACAGGGTGAGTTTCTCTAAATATTAATAGTGACAAACATCATTTTATAAAGATTCAGAGTAACTTCTTTATTTCTCCCCAACACACAGCCACCATATAATGTACAGGGAACAAAGTCCAGTAGAGAAAGATAACTACTTGTTTAAGATAAAGATAAATCATAAAACAGATCAGATACAAAAGAACAACTAATATAGTAATTTGTCATGATTAATACTCGCCTCGGGCAGTGAGAGAGGGAGCCTGATAAAAGTAGGGGGATTTATTGGGAAGTGATGGCAAAGATCTGGGTTATTGTAGTCAACCTTCCATGAACTTCCTTCCTAGATTTACTCTATAGTTGAATAGTTTCACAATAGTTTCAGGATTATGTTGCCTCAAATTTAATGTATGGAAGCCATTATTCCTAATGTGATGGTATTTGCAGGTGGGACCTTTGGAAGATAACTCGGTTTAGATGAGGTCATGGATGTGGGCCTTCCATAAGATTAATGACTTTATGAGAGACAAGGATATAAGAGCTCTCTGCCATATGAAAATACAGTGAGGAGATGATATAATTGTTTGTTTGCTTTTGGTTAGAGGTTTATACACTGACCCTTTGAGCCACCTCCCAACCCAAGAAAAATGCATTTGACTCACTTAGAATAAAGGCAGCTGGTACCTAGATCTCATTTTCTAATTTCCAGTAATGTGGAAAAGAAGCACATATTTAAGTAACTCCATTCATGATATTTTCTTAGAGTGTCAAGCTGGCTATTACATATAGGTACAGGAGTAGGTCAAGTAAATTGAGAATGTACTGATGTCTATTAAATTATGGTATTTTTATGGATGCACTAAAAAGTTTTTTGTGAATAGATCAAGATACATGAAGAGCTCTCAAAAGATATCCAGAACTGTTGGAAATTGATACCCTAAAGAATGGGAATCTGACAGGGTGATCTCGGATTGGCTAATTTTCCTGGTTTAGGGACTATAAAAAAAAAAAAAGATTCTTCAGCAACTAAACAAAACAGAAATCGCACCAACCTAGATTAGGAGGAAAAACTGTTCAAGTGAGGGCAAGCCCAGAACACCTGCCAACAGTTAAAAGATTATGACCTACAGTCATTATAACAAATTGCATAAGACTAACTTGGCAGATTCCCAGGCAACACCTCACAGAGAATGGCTATTAGGAAATTGCTACTGAAATGCCAAGGGGGTGGAAATGGATATGACTTGCAAGTTGCAGTTCCTTTCTCCAGTGTAAGAATTTTATTTTTTATCCCCATATGTGTGTGATTGGATATTAAGGTTCAAAGCCTTATGTGTTTATTAGCATCTCAGAACAAATGCTAAAAATCCCTTGCGTCATACAGTTTTAAATATATCTGCTCCTGGGGAGTGAGGAGATGAAGAGTAGGCAGGAGACAAATTGCAATGGGAAAACAAGTGTGAGATCATATTTGCAGCTTTTAAACAATTGACTCTGTTCTGTGTTCTTTCCTTTGCCTCTGCTTCCTCCTCCTATCAGTAAACCCCAATCAGATTGCTCAGGTAATCAACAGCCATCTATCCCACACCCAGAGAGTCTCATTTAAGTCTCCTTGGTGAGTGCATTCCTACTTGAACGATGCCACAAGTAAAGAAAATTAATAGGCACACAAATTGTCAGGGGGCTTTGTGATAGGCAAACTGCAGAGTGGAACATCTTACATAAATCGTGTTTGCTCTTCCTCCTAGTCCTGTGATGCAGGAAGCATATGTTTCATTGGCCCTTGTGCTTCCAAAGATAAAAAAGCTCTTACGCTGTTCAAAGTTATAGAAAGAATGCTGGAATTTTTTCATGAGATACAAAGTAGAAAGTTCAAGCCAGAGCCTGGAGAGACAGGAAGCTGTATTCACCCACTGGGAAATGTGATCATCAGGACCACTCACTCGCATCGATGATTTGGGTTAGATGGTTGTGCATATGGGAAAATTCCAGTCTAAGTGCCTATCCAGGTATTGAGGAATTTCATTCATGGGAGCAATGCCCAGTAAAAAAAAAAGAAGCCACTGTGTTCAGTATGTCTGAATGAGAAACTTGACTTAGATTTGACAACTCAGAGTCTAGTTAGAAAATTAAATAAAACTTAATGAGCAGTATTGTCTGTATTCTGGCAACTTTAATTTATTTGCAATATATTGGTAGGGGACAGAGGAGATGGGTAGACAGAGAAGCAAACAATAGGATTTTTAAAAGATGAATAAATAATCCCCAATATTTTCAAAGCCCAAGATTACAAAGTTAAGCACATTATATGGTATGAATGATAACCTTGGTATAGAAATTGAGCATCTATTGACATGGTTTGAAAGAAACATAAAGAAATGAAAGTGGGGGGCTAGAGAGATAGCATGGAGGTAATGCATTTGCCTTGCATGCAGAAGGTCGGTGGTTCGAATCCTGGCAACCCATATGGTCCCCCAAGCCTGCCAGGAGTGATTTCTGAGCATAGAGTCAGGAGTAACTGACTGTTACCTGAGTGTTGTCGAGTGTGAGCCAAAAAAAAAAAAAAAAGAAAGAAAGAAAGTGGTTCTGGTGGTCATTGCATCTTTTGTCATGCATCATAACTATGGTATACCAAATTTTAGAACAGTGGACAGTAATTCCTTCTACTTGCAGCATTTCTTGGACTAAACATTGCAAGTATTCTCATTTTAATTTAGTACTTAAAGATCATCTATACAACATCACACAGATTAACTTTAATTCTATATTTTAAACTTACTATGTTAGGATGGTAGAACTCACATTAAGTGCTGCTTCTATAAAAATTGTAAATTATAAAGAACCAATTAAATAGGGTCCCAGGGCTGTAGCTCAGTGAGAGAAGATTGGTAAATATCTATGAGGCTCTGGGTAATGGTCCCATACACCAAAAAGAAATTAAGTAAAACCTATGGAATATCTGGAAAGTAGACTCTTTATTTGTGTTGCTTTCTGAATATAGCCATACTTTTAAAAACATGAGCACATTTCCCTCGGCACATAATAGTGATCTAAGATTTTTGTGTTCCTACCATTTCAGTGAAGTGAGAAAATAAAGTATGCTAAAATGTTAGATTTTTAAAATATTTCTCTAATAACACATTTAGGGTGTGCTGGAATTTTTTTGATCATGCAAAACTGGGCTGGCTTCCACATTCAACTGAGAAGGCCATTTTCTGCTTTTCCACAGTATCAAATCAATTCCACAGAAACTTCCTCCAGTTGAACCATAGCAGAAAGCCTCAAAAGAAATATCTAGAAGTAATATAGGATGTATCTTAATTTTTGATGTGGCATATTCTGGCTTCATGGCAAAGTCTGAAACTTGAAAATTCAAGGAGAGCTACCCCTCATCACTATCACAACTGTCTTAGTGCAAATCACCATCATTTCTTTACTAAATAGCACTACTGGCTGGCCCATCACTAATGTTTTTGTTTCCACCTTTGCTCAGCCTAGAATAAAAATATGATAGGTAGACAGAAAGATCTTCCAATATCTTGTTACTCTGTTGAATACAAAAGATTATTTTGAGAAGTTACACTTTAATTAGAGGTATTGATGTGGAGTCATGATTTCTAAAATGTGTGTTTGAGTATACATATCCATATGCATGTAGTCATTATGAACACACAACACACATTTTGATGCTTGATCTGCTGGAGAAACCTTAAACCACTAAGACTCGTAATAACAAATAAACACAACCAGTTTCCAGAAGGTAACTTCTTTTTTTTTTTTTTTGGTTTTGGGTCACACCCGGCAGTGCTCAGAAATCACTCCTGGCAGGCTCAGGGGACCATATAGGATGCCGAGATTCTAACTACTGTCCTTCTGCATAAAAGGCAAATGCCTTACATCCAGGCTATCTCTCCGGTCACCAGAAGGTAACTATACTAACTATAAAATACTGAAAAATTCCTTTATGTGAAAAAATAATGAATTACCTCTAAAAATCACAACTTGTTGGAAGATAATAGGGAATAACTTGAAGGGATAGTTTGAGAAATGTTACTCTCCCAGGAGTACTAGGGTCATCAGGATAAAATCTGTAATATATGAAGTGCCAGGGATCCAATTTATGATCTTGCAACAAAAGGCATGCATGCCAGCCTTTTCAGCTATCACCCCCCTTTCAATCTATTCTTGATAAACCCCCAAATAGAGACTATAAAAAAGATGTTCAAAGCAAGGATAGGAATAAATATAGAACACATCCAAACTGCTAATAGTATATAAAAAATATTGGGGTCAGAGAGATAGTACACTGGATAAAGTGCTTGCCTTGCACATACCCAACCCAGGTTTGATTTTTAGCACCAATATGATCCCTGGCCTCCTCTCAGAGTGATTCCTGAGCACAAAACCAGGAGTAAGCTCTAATCACTGCCAGTTATGGTCCCCAAACTAAAAAAAATTAATAAATAAACCCACAAGTTTTTAGAAAAAAAGTCTGAGGAACATTTCCAGATTAAAGGATCAAATATACATTTAAAAAAAACCTCCAAGTTTATCACTTTTTCTCATTCCTTTATTTTTGATTATGCATTACTGGAAAACACATTTTAGAAAGACAAATACCTCTTCTATCTTGTTTATGTGTCTGTCTCTGATATCTAAGACATTACTTGGCACATGGTAAATCACAAAGAAATATATTTGATTCAATGGATAAATGTTCAAGGGCCATTAGTGCACCTTTGAAGTTATAAATTATCCAGTAATTCATTGAATTTTCTATATATATATGCATGCATATATATGTATATATATGCATACACATATATAGAGAGAGGCTTTTCTCAAAAAGTTAGAAACAAGAATTTTAATGGTCAATATTATAATATACAGAGGATGGTCAATATTAAGAACACAATTTAGAAAAAATGCAGGAGTACTTACTGATGTAAAGAAACATTCTTTTTTAAATAATTGTAATTGTAATTAGCCTAGCTAATTAGAAAATCCAAAAACATAATAATGATAAGAAAGCTAATAAGTCCTAGTAATTGAACTATCTAATGCAATTCCTGAAAATAGAAAAGAATTCATGAATATTCAGCAAATGCAAAAAGACCTCAACTATTCACAAGCAGGTCAACTCCACGGAAAGCTAAAAGAAGAGATGGCTTGTTTGGGGCCTTCAAACATTAAGTCCATCCAACTAGATCCCTATTTATTTTCCTTACTTAGAAAAGACCTCAAGATTGTCAAAAAACTGACAATAAGTCAGTTTTCACAATGGAGGAAAAACTTTGGAAGTAAGATCAACAATACCTGTCTGAGGGTAGTTGCCACCTTCTTAACCTTTTTTTGTCTTGTGATATTTTTTTTCACCTCTTACTCAATTGATGACTCAGACTTCCCTGAGAAGCCATATGTTTTTACAAGGCAATAACTCTTTTCCATTAGTAGGGCTGAGACTCAAGCAATTATAAGAATTACTTTTTACCTACTAGATATGAGTGCTTTCGTTTACAGCAAGATCTAATTAAGGAACCATATGACATTTTGATGTTGAATGCATTCATTGCATTGTGTAAGAATGGCCTGATACCTTCCCATTTTATCTTAAGATTTTAGCAGCTATACCCTGCTCTCATTATTTTTAGTCCCCTCCAAAAAAAAAAAATTGAAAAAAGTTCAGGTCTCTTGCATAAGGTAAAACTGAAGTGCCTGGGAGCTCCATCTGGATATAAGATTTTATCTATCCTTCCCATCGTTCACTTTCAAACATGCCTGGCAAGCTCAAAATTTTCATACATATTTAAGGAACATTTCTCAGTTAGATTTAAACTTGACATCTCATCATATCATGGCCATATGAATATACAAGCATAGTATTCTTGAGTTCTTCAGTAATAATAAAAAAGTGAATGTTGCCACTGACGAATACTTCCTAAACAAGAAAAACGCAAATTATCAGTCTCATCTCGATTCCTTTAAAAAAAATTGAGAGAGAAATTTACCTTTGGAAATGATCCCATCATAGCCACGTCATCGAATATACAATATGGAGGCCATGCAAATATTAAGGAGGAAGTGGATGGGGCTGAAATTGGAAGCATGATTTAAACAGAACAGGAGAAAAGGAGAAAGAGCACCAGGAGATTCCTGGCAGAAGGTGGGCCAGGTGCAAGGCCCAGGTGGAGAAACAAAGCACTTTGTAGACACCAGCAGAGCACCTAAGAACTGAAGGACCTGGTTGTCTGAAGCTCAGAAACCCTGGGGAAAAGCAGTGTGGAAAGTGAGAGACGGTGGCTTCCATACAAGGTCACTGTGTATCGTGTGAAGACTTTGATCTTTCTCCCAAAGGCATCAGGAAGCTCCTGCTTGATTTTAACTTTGCTGTTGACACAATCAAATGAAGACTTTCAAAAGGTCACTCTGCCTGCAGGGAGGAAGGCTTAGTCACAAGGGGAAGGGAGGGATGGAAGCAAGCAAGCGCAAGGCAAGCAATCTGGTTTTCGAGAATGGCCATCTCACATCTCTTGCTTTCTATTTTCTGATGCTTTGACAGCTGGGACCTGGCTGACCCTAGAAGGACTGTCCTTTTACCAAGGTTAATTCACAGACACAGGAAATAAGCAGTCTGAAAGCCTGCCTCTCACAAACAATGCAGAACCTACATGCCCTCCACCTATATCACCAGGCTTTTTTTGTTTGTTTCTTTGTTTTTTGTTTATTACATTAGGCAGTATAGCCATCTACCCTAGTCACCCCAGGAACAGTTATCAGACTATTAGAGCACCCAAGATCTTACTGAAATTCCTGGAAGTAAACCTGCCTCACTCATTCCTCCTCATGAAAACCACAATAAAGGCTGTTACCCATACCAGCTGTGCTCTCTCCATTACTGACTACCAGTACTCCCTGTGTGCTGGCCCAGGAATAGTGTGTCCTTCTCTTGGGAAATGTGCAGATAGAAAATCTACTTTTCTTTTCTTTCCCTCTTTTTTATTTCTTTCTCTCTTTCTTTTCTTTCCTTTGTTTATCCTCTCTTCTTTCTCCCATTATCTCACCCTTTTCCCTCCCTCCTTCCTTCTCTTCCTTCCTCCCCTCCTCCCTCCCTCCATCCCTCCCTCCCTCAATCCTCCCTCTGGTCCCTTCCTTCCTTCCTTCCTTCCTTCCTTCCTTCCTTCCTTCCTTCCTTCCTTCCTTCCTTCCTTCTATCTTCCTTCCTTCCTTCCTTCCTTCCTTCCTTCCTTCATTCCTTCCTTCTTTCCTTCCTTCCTTCCTTCTTCCTTCCTTCCTTCCTTCCTTCCTTCCTTCCTTCCTTCCTTCCTTCCTTCCTTCCTTCCTTCCTTCCTTCCTTCCTTCCTTCCTTCCTTCCTTCCTTCCTTCCTTCCTTCCTTCCTTCCTTCCTTCCTTCCTTCCTTCCCATCCTACACTTCTCATGGCTTACTCCTGTTTCTGTGCATAGGGATCTCTCCTAGTGGAACTGGATGGAGAGCATATGGGGTACTGTGTACAAGACATGTACCCTACCCACTTGCACCCATGCAAGTTCCAGGCCCTGTTTTGAAAACACTTTTAAAACACTTTATGGTGTGTCTGTGAATACACACACACATACACACACACACACACACACACGTATATAAATGGGCTATACTATTGCTCTAAACCGTCTTTCTTTTTAACCATTTTTATTGAGATATCAGACTTTACAATAGTGTTTATCATACTTTATATGCATGTATTATTTCAATACCATGCCACCAGAGCGGCCACTTTCCTCCACCAGCTTCACAGGATTCTTCCTTACAAAAAGTCTTCCTTACAGGTATATTCAGGTTAAAAGACAAAATCTCCAGTTCTTTGTTTTTGTTTTCAGTGTCAGGGATTTGCACTCAAGTACTTTTGCTCTACAATTGAACCACATGTGTTAGATTGTACCTTATTTTACCCAAAACAAACATCATCCCTGGTTCCTTTGTATCTATTTGTTTACAGCTTGGTTTTACCCCCAAACAGAGATTGCCTTACATGTAAACCTGGGCAATACTGAGCTATCTGTCTTTACTCCCCCACCTGGGGGTGGTCTCTGTACTCAATAAAAATGAGCATTCTGGCAAGCAACTTGTTCTCCATACAAGATAGAAGACAGCCAGACTACAATACAAGTGTTTCAGACTCAGCTTGGTCTGGATAATTTCATATGCATCCTTACTTTAGACTCATTTACCTGGGGCTGGAGAGAGGGTGCCTGGGGTGATTTTACAACATGCCCTGAATTCTCTTATAAATTATGATGGATGCTGGAGGCCTTCTACTAAAGATGGTGGAAAGGTAAGATGGAGAGGAGCTTTCTCTAAATACCACATAGGATATATTTTAGTTTTAGACAACTGAGAAGAGTTTGCAAATATTTCTAAAACCCTTAAAGCATGTCCCTCTAAAATATTTTTAATCTTCTTGTATTTGTTTGATCAAACACAAGCAGTAGGACAGATCCAGTTCACAAGCCTTAGTTTATCACACACTTTCCTAAATCTTGGTTTGTAGAAAATTCAGTTGATGAGCTAAACTCTATGAGCAAGTAATAGACTTCTTGGGTATTGAGTTATTAAAATTTGGAAGTCAACTTATTCTATCAGTTAGTTGTCTACACTTCACCCAAAAATCACAGAGCAAGAAGTAGCAAGGACACTTTTAGACCTATGTAGCCTGGTTTCTGAACCTCTGCTTTCTGATACTTGGTGATGCTATACGTTTTGAAAAAGAAGATGAATAAGATTAATGATATTCACCAAAGAGGCAGAAGGGCTGGGAGTCGCTCATGAGCTTCATATTATCATCCTCATTCTAATTTTTCTTTAGGGGATAGAAGGTTGTCTCACTTGGCAGTGCATAATGCACGATTCCTGGCTCTGTGCTCAAGAATGATGTTGGCAGTACTCAGGGGATGGTATGTGGTGCCAGGGATTTAATAGGGGTCAGCAGGATACATGATAAGCAATTTAACTATGTTATCCCTCCAAGTCCCTTTCCTTTAATCTTGAGTTAAAAGAAAATGAAAGGACAAGTAGTAAAAATTATTTTTTAGAAAACAACCTTGAAAACTCACTCGATGCCCAATTTTAATCAAAAGATATCTTATTTGATTGTGTCCAGGAGAGCAGTCTGTACAATTATTTCAAGTAATGGAACTAATGTTTTACATCTTATAAATTTTTACAAGGATCATTTTTTTTTTCTAATTTCTACTCTACCTTCCACCTTCTTAAGACCATTTTCAAATCTAGAGTCCACTCACATCTGGGAACATAATGCACTTCTGTTTAAGAAAATGAAATGGAGAGGACAACATGGCCTGGTTCTGAGATATCAGCACATTTTCCAATGTATACATCTCCTAAAAATTTTAGATACCTTATTTAAAGTAACTGAGGAAACAGAGTAAGGAGTTGTTCCTAGAACTCCAAGGAAAGTAAACACAAAAGAAAGGAAGTCAATATATATTATCCTAAACCTACTCAGATTAAAATCTATAGCATCCTTAAGAAAATAGCAGATCTTCCTAGTATTAATTTGGGAAGAAACAAATTGGCATTCTAAAAAAATCACTAAAAAATTCTGATTCTTATCATCCTCCCCATCAGGCAGGATTTGTGTATATTAGTGTTTATAGTTACTGGTTGGCCTCAAAATAGGTATTTTAATGTTGAGATTTTACTCATAGTTAAAGAATGCACAAAGGAGGTTTCTGTGGTGATGCTTGCATTTTTAAATTAAGGGTGCAGCAGATTAATCTATCATTTCTGAAAAAGAGGATGATTAATGTGGAAACAGATTGCTAGAAGAAAAAACATGGCTAAGTATTTGGTTTATGGTTTTTCTGTTTTTGAAAAACTTTGTATTCATGTAAACAATGAAATGAACAGTAAATAATGTTCATTTTAATTTAAATGCTACTTCTATGTTTTCCTGGGCCCACACTACAAAGACAAATAAAATTCCCTCTATATGTAATTTGCAATATTTTTGAACACTCAATTATATATTGTTTTGTTTGACTCTATCGTGCCAAGTTCTAGAGATAGAAATTTTAGGAAAAGTTGTTTTACACAGAAAACTAAGATCTAATAGTTGGTTACCTATTTAAGTCAAAATAATTAATACAATTACCTTTATCCTTTATTGTCTTAAAGGCTAACCATCTTTCACTGTAGTACACTAGACCATTTTCCTGTTCAATGTGAGACTAAACTAAAGTTCAATCATGTGGTATAGATAAATATGATCATGATATGTTGCTTAAATTCAATTTCATTTTTTGTAGGGGAGAGTTATATAACACATTTAAAAATCAGTTGTAGGGGCCGGAGAGATAGCATGGAGGTAAGGCGTTTGCCTTTCATGCAGGAGGTCATCGGTTCGAATCCCGGCGCCCCATATGGTCCCCTGTGCCTGCCAGGAGCAATTTCTGAGCCTGGAGCCAGGAATAACCCCTGAGCACTGCCAGGTGTGACCCAAAAACCAAAAAAAAATAAAAAAATAAAAAAAAAATAAAAATCAGTTGTAGGAAAGAATTGTTCTTATTTTATTTTTTGGTTGATCCTTTTATACTTGTAACCCCACATATAAGTCAATATCAAACAAAAACAATTTTTATAGTACCAAAGGGCCTTGAATAGGTGAGGCATATTCAGTATTGCTAAATTATATTCTGACCCTCAACGAAAATTTTGAAATCTAATATTTTGTCTTTCCAAAGCATTTAACTTTATAGCCAGGCATATAAATACACTTTCCTTTTGTATTTTATAGGCATATAGAAGATTAAATAATATATCTTAAATAATCTATAAGATATGCATAAACTGGATTGATATAAAATTTTTTTGCATTAAATTTAATAGGTTACAAAAAGATGTACACTTGTACATTAAGCATTAAGCATTAAGTTTGGTCTGTGATGGGAATTATGAAAAAGCATTATTCATGAATCTGTTAGGTAGATTTGAAGGTTTTTTTGGATGAAAAAGTAAATGCTTGCATATTTGTATGTTTTACAAATATTAACTGCTACTATTAAACATGGCAATCATAAAGTCTGTAAACTACACTCCATGTAAACAATAAGAATCTTAGTAGCTAACAGACCTATATTTAAATTTGATTATCTTGGAATAGGGGAAATGTAACAATATTAAAAAAAAAGCTGTTATACTCATTATTATTTTGGAATTGACATAAATAGTTGCAGTCTTAGTTAGGTGTAAGCAACTATTTTCAAATTATGTTTAAAATAGACTTATAAAAAATCTTAATTTCTTTGAAATATTTTCTTAGGTAAAAGGCTACAGCTTTTTGGTTTCTATGATATTGAGGATGATTTTTTGAGGATAAATACAGTTTTGTATAATAGTTTTCTATTCATTTTTATTGACTTATTCCAATTTTTTATAGAACAGGTGTTCTCAATGGGGAATGATCAAGACAAATTAGTCCCAGGGATCTGGATATTCATGGAGATATTTTTGACAGTTCTATGATTTATATGACCCCACTATTTTTTGCTAGCCAATATTCTCATTAAAATGGAATGCTGGGTGTCCAAAAATGCAGGAAAGTTCTGTATAGTGTTTTAGTCACCTTCCAGATGATATTTAAACTATTTATTTAGAATTAATGAATTGTGAAACTAACTATTGTGTTATAAAGATAATTTTTGATGGGGCGTAGAAATATATTTTCAATAAGTGCATTACTAAAGTCACTATTTGCAAAATGATATAATTAACAACCACAGGACTTATCAGAAAAAATGCAGTTAGGTGAAGAGAGGAGGATTAGTGTTACAAACCTATTCACACACAAATATCTATTACAGGCGCCTTGCAGTTAAGTACTGTTTTCTGGCTTCACTTAGTGCTTCTCACTGAAAAACTATGGTACAAAATGTCCCTTAATATATCAATTGTGTTAGAATATGTTTTAAAATATTACAGAAGTGGGGCCAGAGCGGTGATATAAGCGGTAGGGTGCTTGCCTTACCCGCACTAACCTAGGATGAACCACGGTTCAATTATCTGGCGTCTCCCTTGCTCCAGCTAGGAGCGATTTCTGAGCACATAGCCAGGAGTAGCCCCTGAGAGTCACTGGGTGTGGCCTCAAAGCAAACAAACAAATTACAGAAGAACCAAATATAGCCGGATTTTCTAGGACAGTGACCTTGCGTTTGAAAAACAAAGTGTAACTTGCAAATTTCCAAGATCTGTTCACCATTTCCCCAAAACAAATTCCTGAGATAGAGTCATAATTCCCAGGAGAACTGAATGCCTTCTGAAACCTGAATCTGGTGTCTGCTCTATTCACAGTGATCTATGTAGAAGGGTAATTGCTTTATTAGATATTCCTCTATAAGAAGCATTTGAGTTTTCTTATATATTTTTTTCTTATCCTTTTTTTTTTACATATAGTTAGACTATCAGTAAATTTTAAAACATTGTTGAAATTATATGAAATTGAAAATTTGTAGATAAAACGCATGAATCAATTGTATAATTTGGGTTTGATAAGATTGTGAATCGCTGATATAGAGTAATTAAAATGATTATTGGTATATTTTATGAATGCACATAAGATTTAATGTCTGGAATATAATAAGTTTTAAATAAAATGAATATAGTATTACTGTTGCTGCAGCTATTATAATTCCTGGAGAATAGCATATCTAATTGCTCCCCAAATCTTCCTATAAGATGTCCGAGTCCTTGTGTGATGTTAATTGTCATTAACCCAGTAATAGCTAAATTAGAAATGCAGTATCATCATATGCTGTTTCTTCTTATAAGTCTGAGCTAGTTATTTATCATCCCCATAAGGCCTTCTTTTAGGCAACTCCAAGTTGGTTTCTTCCATGTCTTCCACACATTATTTCAGGCTACTCTAACCTCCTTTATTGAGTTTTGCCTGTTTATTTACCTCATCACATTGCAGAGAAAATTTGGACTCCCCATACTTTAAATACAATTTCAGAAACTTGTCTGCTATCTTATAGTGGTATTCAAAGGCTACTCCTGGCTTCTGCACTAAGAATTACTCCAGGCAGTGCTCAGGGGGACGATATGGGTTGCCAGAGATCAAACCCAGGTTGTCCACATGCAAAACAAACACTCTACTTAGCTGTACCATTGTTCTAGTTTTCCAATTATTTTCATTTCTTTCCTTTCCCTCTCTTTTTAAAAATAGTGATGTAAAAAGTAGATTATATTCAGAAGTATAGAGGAAGGGAAAGGAGAGGATAAGAAAGAGAGTAATGTGTAAATGGACTCAAAGAAGAGCACAGGTTTCTCCAAAGTAGAAAGAGCTCCAGTACACGTCCCAGAATTATAGGAAAGTGCACATCTCAAGAGGAGAAATGCAGGTCATGAGTTGGGGCACCAAGTGCTTCAAATAATTTTCTAATGGGACAAATTCTTCCAGGAAAATCTCGAATGGTCTAATCTTTGTTATTAAAACTAAGATGTGAATTTAAATAAGATGAAAATACTTGAAGTTCTCTGTTGAATGTTTCAGCTGAGTATCAAGTGATGTATAATCTCACTTGTTCCAAAAGAGATTCTCACATAGGTGAGAAAGGAGCTTCGTGATTTTTTCTGAAGGAATAACTCCACTTATTTTTTTAATATTTTTGGGATCTTAGAATAATAAGAAATGACTAAAACCCTTTCTCCCAGAATCCTCACTTTCCAGACAACGTGGTCGCTCAGATAGAATACACATCTCTTCGTCACTTTCCATTACTTGTCCTCATTATTGTGGGAGAAGAAACAGCAGAAGTCTCCTATGACCTTAACTCAACTCCTCCATTGATTGTTTCTCTTATTGCCTTCTGATTTTCTACATGTGGTAAGCTGAAAAGCAAGATGGGACTTCCAGGGGAACTGGAATAGGTAACTGTGTTCCAAGATAATTCATTCTCACCTTTCTTGGACGGCAGTTATTAACTCTATTTTTTCACCATGAATGTGCTCAAAATGTTAGGTGGGAGACTCTACCTGAGTCCTAAGAATACGATATATTCTCTTTTATAAAATTATTTTAAACAAACACAATTTATTTATTTATTGATTTGGGGACCACACCTGGTGGCATGCAGAGATTACTCCTGGCTCTACACTCAGAATTTGCCCCTGGTAGGCTCAGGGAACCATCTGAGATGCTGGGAATCGAACTGTGTCTCTTCTGGGTCGGGCCTTATCGTTGTGTTATCTCTCCAGCCCAGGATATGGTATATTCTCTACCTAAGCTTTCAATGGAGAGTTACAATAGCTCTAGATAGGAAGAGTTGTCTATCTAGAGCTTATTTACCTCTTAGTAAAAATCATCTCTTGGTTGTTATTATTTACTGAGCTCTATGGTTCAAAATTGAGCCAGAGGAGTAATAGGATTTTGTCATTAAAATCCTTTACTGGTTGGGTATTTAGTGGTGAGTATTTAATGTGAATGCTTACTAACATAAGCTCTAATTATGGCATATGTTTTCTTTTCATTTCATGTTTTTGTTTGTTTCTATATTCCTAGTACCAGAAGAGAGCCAGGAGCATGCTAGGAGCTCACTATTGTAAAGGAATGTACATAGAGACAGGGCAGATGCCAAAGGTTACTGCAATACTTGAGCTGGTTTGTCCAGTTCTGGAAGCATGTGTGCCTCATAAGCTTTTTAGTATATTTTCAATTTATTATAAAATAAAATTTAAGTATAGTGAAATAAAATTTAAAATCTAGCATTTCAGTCAAACCCCTCCACATTTCACATGCTCAATAGTCACTGGTAGCTAGAGAGAGGTCATGGTAATGGAAAGCAGAATTAGGGAGGATTTTAATCATTACAGAAATTTCTATTGGAAACAGTGCTAGATCTCCACTGTCTGGTATTCCACTTAACAGCACTGTAAGTGAATGATTTCCCTTTGTTTTATAAAATGAATAGACAAAATCATTTAAAGCATAGCACATTCACTTATGATTTTTTTTCTAGTTAAAATTCAATTGCATTGGCATTCTATTTTCAGTAAGAGGGGATGAGTTCTACAACTACACGTTGTATAAACTCAAGGATAATAATTTTGTAATCAATGCAAATCCTAAAATCAATGCCCATTTCACATCCTGAAAAATGAAAATTTCTAGTCTAATTGTGAATTCCTGCCTCATGGTCAGAAGTAAAATCACAACTGTTTCTCCCTAAGGCTAGATGCTCAAGACTAAATGATTCCCATAGATCTTGTCCTTCTCATAGCTGAACATGTGAATGTAATTGGCCAATGTATATAGAGATGTGGTTTTCCATTAGTTCTAATAGGCAGACAAGGTGTCTACCTAATTCTATTTAATATTAATTTGATATATAAAAATAATCACACTATAAAGTACCCAAAGGTTTTCCATACTGACACTCATTACAAAGGTTCTATTGCAATTTTTTAAATTTTTCTTTTCATTATTCGCAAAACTGCCAGAACTTTATGTTTAGCTTGAGAATTTAATCAGTTATTTTATGACAGCTTAGGCATCTTTGAATAAAATATTTAAGCATTTTATACATTATTTTTATAAATTAATATTTGGTTGTTCTTACTATTTTTGTGCATAAAGTATTTTTGAGGTTTATGTATATCAGTGACAAATATTAAATTTGTGTTTAAATTATAAAACATGTTTTAATATTTTTGAGTTATGTATACCAAAACAATAATTTAGATTGTTTAGGCACTAAGTTTCATTTTTGATTAGCAACATCTATGTCGAAACACAATCCTCTTTAGGGCCAAATATTTAAAATTAAACATATAAAGATCTAGACAGCAAAAGCATTCACTTTTTAGTATCAAATAAATTACTCACTGCCATTTTTGTTCTTCAGTACAACTTGACATTTTAACATGCCTAGTCTATTTATTAAGGTAGAATATAGGTACCAGAAGAAACTCAGAATCAGTGGAAAGGTTTTTATGCTGTATGCTATGCCCAAAGCAGGCAATTATAGATAATACTATAGCAAAGTAGGTGTGCCCATATTTAACATGTTCCAAACTAATAATAGCTTTGGTTATCTGAGGGGAAAATATTGTTTCTTGTATCTAATTTACTCAACCTTCAAACCTGATTTTCTTTTCTTCTTTTTTCATCTTCATCACTTTCTCTTCTTCCTCTTCCTTCTTTTTCTTATTCTTTTCTTCTCTTCCTCTTCTTCTTCTTGTCCTTGTCTCTTTTTTTCTCCTCCTCCCCCTCCTTCTCACTTCCTCCACTTTCTTGTCTTGTCCCTTTCTATTTCTCCTCTTCCTTCCCCCTCCCTCTTCCTCTTTTTCTCCCTCCTCCTCCTCTTCCTCTTTTCCTCCCTCCTCCTTTACTTCCTCCTCCCCTTCCCTTCTCCTCCTCCTTTGATGTGCCTTTTCAGTTTAGTCTCGAAACATTCTGTCATGTACTCAGGGAACCACTTTTTTAATTTACTTACTCACACAACATGCTGCATCATCTAATACTTCCTTTATATATTTTATGACTTTTGTACTTACTATATGTTTGGAGAAAGTTAAAAACTTTTAGTGTTTCATACAGTTTCGTATATATGCATGTTTGTGTCCCAATTAGATGATTTGTGTAAGTAAATATAAAGCTTCAAGGATATATTCCAAAGTCTGACATCCTTAATCAGCAGGGTAATTTCTTTCTTTTGTGTTTACAAAACATAACAATTTTTAGCATCAACAATATGTATATACACCATATACATACATTTTTCATATGTAGGTCTATTTAATTGAACTCATTTATGGTAGGAATACTTTCTTCAGCCTAAATACTCTAAATAATTAGTGTGTTACTTAGGTTTGAGTAGGCACTCAGACTGTTTTGTGAATGAGTGAATACATGAGATAAATTAGCTAGAGTAGGAAGTAATGAGTGATTTCAATTGCAGGAAATCACAGACGCACACATCAATGAGTAAGAGATCTCTTATGTAATTAAATGTTTCAAAATTCTTTCTCTGAGATATTTTATTCACTGTCTGTACAGACCTTTGATTTTCCTTTGTAAAACATTGTTTAAAGTCAGTATGACTCTTAAAGAAGATAAACTGTAAATATATCAATGATCCGTAAGAGATACTGTTAAGATTTTGACCTTTAATGATCTTGTTGTTTCATTATTTTAAAAAAAAGGGTTTTCTCTTTCATAATAAAATAACTGTAATTTATTGATTGTTTATATCTATTTCAGATGCCTTTTTCTGTGTCACTTTGGTGAATTTAAACAGAGGTTTCCTGAGCCAGGAGTGCACCAGAGAGGACAATCAGGCCTGGATCAGCTGTACTGTGAATCATGGCTCCATCTAAAGGTCAGAAGTCAGTGCAATGGTTTCCTAAAGTGGTCCCCAATGATGCACTGAGGCTGCACTTTCCCCAGCCAGTAAGAAGAGAAGCAGAGAGACCAGCCGAACACTGTAGATTCTGGTTCTACTCAAAGGTCAGAAATCAGTACCAGTTTTTCCAAGCAGTGGCTACTATGAGGCCACATGATAATTTCTATTCCTCAAAAGATCTCCCTGGCAGTGGGAGAACATTGAGAATGAAGTAGAAAAAACACAGCTTCAGAGTACTAAAGGAGCCATGGTAAAGCAGTCCAAGATCCCACTATAGGACATCACTGGGATGCTGAGGACTCAATCAGACACTTATATGATCTCTTAAAACAAAAACAATAACAACAACAACAACAACAACAAAAAAAAACACTTCAAGGCTGAAGTGATAGTACAGCGGTAAGGCCTTGTGTGTGGCTAACCCAGGTTGGACCTGGGTTCTATCCCTGACATCCCATATGGTACCGAGCCTGCCTGGAGTGACATATGAGCACAGAGCCAGGAGTAACCTCTGAGTGCCACTGGGTGTGGCCCCAAAACCTAAATAAATATATAAACACATCAGAGTGGAACTGCTTAAAATGTTTAATGAGCTCAAAAAACAACAGAATGGACTGCCACTAAAATAAAAGAGGTTTTCAGGTAAGACTGAGAAAACTACAAATAATTGACAGAACTAAAAATCTTGGTGGACAAAATTAAAAAAACACTGAAAGGCCTGGCCGGCAGAGTAACAGATGCTGAGAATAGAAACAGTGAGCTCTAAGACAAGGTGCTGAAAACCTCTAGACAAAACCAGAAGATGGATAAATGTCTCCAAATACATGAACAACTGATAAGAGAACTTTGGGATGAATTCAAGAGGAACAAAATAAGAAACATCAGGGTCCCTAAAAACTAGGAAGGAAACCCTGATGAAATAACAAAGAATTCAATACTGAGAAGATCCTAAAACTGGAGAGTACATGGCACCAACATCCAGGAGGCTTGAAGAGTGCCAGCTAAAAGAGATCCAAATAAAAATATTCCATCTTAGGAATAATAAAAACAAAAACTGTAGAGAAAAAATACTGAAAATAGCAATGCCAAATAAGAGATGATATACTAAGAAGACCCCATAAGATTTATAGCAGAGTTACCAAATGAAATCCTGCATGTCTGAAGTCAAAGGTAGGATAAGTAAAAATACTCATTAAAATAAATGCTTACCATTACTTTACCTAGCCAGAGTCTTATTCAGATTTGAAGAAATGATGTACTATTTCACAGATTCATAACAATTTCACAATAACAAGGATTTATAGACTCAATATATTTTTATAAGAACTCAAAGAGGTACTTGAGTTATTATCTCTATGTAGGGCTATCTTCTTCAGAGTTGTCAAATATATAATAAATAATAATAATAATAATAATAATAATAACCTCTCTCAATGTAAATTGGTTAAGAGACAGCATAGAGCAGGATGTATTGGAAAATTGAACCCAATATCTTTTGCCTGTAAGAAACACATTTGAATATAGTAAATACAGGTTCAAAGTAAAAAATTGGAAGATAATTCCTCAAACAAATTAATATCCCTCCAAAAGGCTAAGGTGGCTCTAACTAGTATCAGATGACAAACTTCAGGCTCAGAAAACTTATAAGACAGTAAGAGTCACTTTTTATTAATTAAGAGCTATGTATATCAAGAAAATTCACACTTCTAATTATATAGTGCACCTAATATGGCACTAGCAAAATATTTAAAACAACTGCTCTGTCATCTCTGGATCAAGGCTAGAGCTCAGTCAGGAAATACTTGCTTTGAAAGAAAAAATGGAAGAGAGGGACTATATGTATTCTTTTCATCCCCTAAATTAGAATATATATGCACATGGGACATTTTTCAAGCTCATGCTGGGACACAAAACATATATCCATAAAATCAAGAGGACAGACATTGCATCAACTATCTTCTCAGACATGATTCATTGAAAATAGATGTTAGTAACAAAGAGAATAGAGTGTTAACTTAAACACCTGGAAATTAAACAGCTCACTGCTAAACAACAAATTAACTGGTCAGAGAGAAAAATTAATGAGGAAATAAGAGATTTCTGGACAAAAATTAGAATGAAGGCATGACCTATCAAAACTTATGAGACATAGCAAAAGAGATGTTAAGAGGAAAGTTAATAGCTATACAAGCATTCATATGGAAAACAAAGAACTCACATTGATTACACAACTTAAGAAACAGAAAAATGACCCAAAACAGCTCAAAGCATGCAGTGGGAAGGAAATGATAAAACTTACAGCAGAAATTAATGAACTGTAATTTTAAAAAATTCCCCCATATCAATGAAACCAAGACTAGTTCTTTGAAAAAGTAAACAAGATTGATAAACCACTAATAAGACTCACAAAGTGAAGTGATATATGGAACCAGAAATGAAAGTAGGAATAACAGACCAGAAATTCAGACACTACTTTGAAAATCTATATGCCATGAAAGAAAAGAAGCTGGAAGAAATGGATAAAGTCTTTGACTCCTATCACCACCCAAGGCAGAACCAAGAATATAAACAAAAGCTGAATAGACTTATCATTATAGAATAAATTAAAATGTCAATCAAAAGTCTACTCCCAAACAAAAGCCTAGACACAGATAAATTAATTAGCAATTTATTCAAACCTTTACAGAAAACCTACTGCTACCATTTTTATGTCCTTTCAGAAAACTGAAGAAACAGAAATACTTCTAAATAATTTCAAGGAAGAAAACATCATCCTAGTACCAAAAAAGAGCTACCACAATAAAAAGAAGTTCAGTCTGATATCCCTGATGAACACCAATGCAAAGTACCTTGAAGTCAGTTTAACTAAAGAGGTGAAAGACCTATAAAATGAAAACTACATATAAGAAATAAAAAAGACATGAAGAAAAGAAGTTTCTGCTTATGGATTGAGATGATTGCTATAATCAGAATGGCAATAATTCTGTGCAAAAGCACTGTACAGATTAAATGCAGTCCCTGTAAGGGTACCCATGATATTATTCAAAGAAATGAATCCAATACACTTGACAGTCAAATGGAATGATAAAACTCCACTCCACTTTTCTGAATAGCTGAAGCAATTCTTTAGAAATAGATGGAGACATCACTTTCCCAAAACTCAAACTGTACTACAAATGGTAGTAATTAAAATAGAATGGTACTGGAGTTAAGACAGACCCTCAGATTAATGGAATAAAACTTAATATCCTGAAAGAGACCCTCTGGCATATGATAAGTTCATTTTCCATAAAGGAGCAAACATATGAAGTGATATAAGGAAAGCTCACTCAACAAGTGGTATTAGGAAATCTAGTAACTAACAAAAAAATGAACTCAGACCTCTTTCTAATGCTATGCACAAGTCAAATGAAAATGGAGTAAATCTTAATATTTAAGGTATTCAGACCTTAATTCATAAGTTACAAGAGTGAATCATAGGCAGAAAAAGGTCTTTATGACATTGAAGCTAAAGGCATCGTCAAGGATAAAATACCACTGTCCAAGCAAGTAGAAGGTCAAAAAAAAAAAGTGGGATTACATTAAATTAAGAAGCTTTTGTACCTCAAAAGAAATGATGACCAAGATACAAAGACAGTCTCTAGATTGGAGGAAACTATTTCCCTACCAATCATCCAATAATGGATTATTATCAAAGATATGTAACAATGGTAATATAAAACAATGGTAGGACTTTACAAGATAAAATAATACAACTCACCAAAAATGGGAATAAAAAAATCTTCCTTTAAGAGGAAATACAAATGGTCAAAAGACAAATGAAAAGATCTACATTTCTAATCACCATGGAGATGTTAATCAAAACAGCAATGCAGCATCATCTCACACACAGAGACTGGCATATAACATAAACAAGAATAACTGTACTGGCATAAGTGCAAGATGAAAGGGACTTTCTTTCACTACTAGTGGGTCTATTGAATGCTTGAGCCTTTCTGGAAAACAACATGTACATTCCTAAAAAAACAACAACAAAAAACTCTAGGAATTAGTTTCCATTTGACCCAATTTGACCCAGACTCTCTACTTCTTAGAATATACAGAGAACCCCCCACCCAAATGAAGAAAAGACAATTTCAGCCTTATGATCCTTAAAGCACTACTCACAAAATAGCCAAATCTGGACAGAATCGAACATTCCAAAAATAGGTGATAGAATAAAGAAACTATGGTATACACAATGCAACACAAGGTCATGCAATTTACTGCTACATGGAGGAATCTGGAGTGTCTCGTGCTGAGTGGTTAGTCAGAAGGAGAAACCAACACAGAATAATCTTTCTGATATGTGGAATCTAAACATAATGATGAAATAACAAATGCACAAAGACAATGGAAACAGGAGAACTGGTATGTTATTCAATAAGAAACATGCCACCTGTGGGGACTGGAATAAGACAGAGAGGGGACAATAGTTTTAGAAAATGCATTCAACTGGGAGGAGGTGGTGCTTAATAGTGGTAAAGCTTTATGTATGAAATCCTATCAGCAACACTACTGTAAACCATAGTACAAAACAAACAAACAAACTAGAGCCTCTTATAGAAGCAAACCTGTGAGTGGGAGGAAAAGGGGGACTGGAGGTGGGGTCAGCTGAGGAAGGAAGCTGACACTGGAGAAGGAATGTTTTGAAACATTATATGCCTGAACCTTGGTCATGAATAACTGTAATTTCATGGTGACCACATTTGTTTTTGTTTTGGGGCCACACCTGGCGGCACTCAGGGGTTACTTCTGGCTCTGCGCTCAGAAATTGCTCCTGACAGGCTTGGGGAATACTAGGGATCGAACCTGGGTCGACCCTTGTTGACCACATGCAAGGCAAATGCCCTACCACTGAGCTATCACTCCAACACCCGCCCCCTTTATTTTTTATTAAAGAGACTTCCCAAGTGGACTTTCAGGGATGCTTGCATATCATGAGGGAGTTGCTTTCTCCTACTATCTCCGTATAGAATATATCAGGTTGAAAAAAAAAAAAAAGAATGGCCTGTGCCTATGTTTGGACTCCATTTTTGGAGTTCACTCTTCTCTAACTTGATGACATATGGAGGCCTTCTCACTTGTTCAGAGCATTCATACTCAGCATACCTCAGGCTGGGTAGAGGCCAGAAATGAAAATTACAGGTGGTATATTGATAGCATCATTATTCCTTTAGAAACAAAATCAAGAGATTAAAATGGAGAACACCGCACATTGAAACTAGACATCTCAAGCATGTAATTGTATATTTATTTCTCTTTTTAAAGAACACTTCTTAATGTAATTCAATATACAAACTTGGTTTCACAGAATTATAATCCACTATATAGCACAAAGATAACCCAGATTGTATGTGTGCGTTGGTGCACGTGTTGTCCCCCCTCCCTTCCTTTCATTCCTCTGCACCTACAAAGGCTTCCCCCGCCATCAACACTATCCAAAGCTCCTTCCAAAAGTGAAAGTATACAAAAGACATCCTCCTCCAGAGTTCTTTTCCCTGGAAAGCTTCTTTCCTCAATCCCCCTGAGATAGCCAGGAGTATGTCACTCTTCCCTCTTCCAATGGGTAAAGTGACTTCCCCTAAAGCTTATGCCAACCCTGTTACCGTGTGGATCAGCTGGCAGGAAGGAAGGGCTGGTGAGCGGGTCTCCATGCCTCTTCCTGCTTCCACACCCCACCTTCAGAGTCCAAGCGCAACTCCTCTCTAGTAGCCTTAGTTCCAGTCACCTTCTTGTGCAGAAAGAACCAAGGACACTTGGACGCCCAGGTCTTCTCCATGGGCAGCGCACAGCACTGCCTGCCAAGCCACCGGGCCGGCCGATAACCAAGCTCTACACAGTCCCACGTGTTTTTTCTGTCACTTTAATTTTTAAAGACACCCTAGCATAGGTCTGTGGCAACCTAGTGTCCAATGAGTTACATTAAATTGTACCAGTGATGCACTTGTACATATTTACATGGGGTGGAATGTTTTCCCATATTTTCAGATGAGTATATAGATCAACATGTTCACATAAGACCAAATACTTTTAATATTATTTATAACTGATTTATAAAGCTTTGAAAAAACTCACAAGAGCACATTGTTTACTTTAATGCTTTACGGTACTATCAGTTGAAAATCACAATCAGCACTTAAGTTATAGTCAATCCAGCAAACAAGAGAAAAAAAATTTACAAGCGTTAAGTACTGACTAGTACGTCCTTTATCTTTTTTTAAACTAATGTATAAGTGCAGAATAAGACTCTAGTTTAAATATCTTGTTTACAATATACACTTTTTGTTCTACTTATGCAACAGTAAATCCCATGCTTCACATAGAAAAGCAATCCACAACATTAAGAAAAAATGTACAATTTATGAAACAAAGTAAATAAATATTAGTATTACAGAATCAGAGCTGTACATAAAAGCTGTTCAGTTTTAATCATATAAAAATATTTTTTAGTGCAACCTCACATATAGTTTGATGCTGTTTTGCTTTACATCATTTAGATCAAGTGTCCCAAAAAGGAAAGAAATTACATTTATTACAAAGCAGATACACAAATTCTAAAATATGTACAAAGTACTGCTAAAAAGTGCTTATAAGAATATAAGCAAAGTAAAGAAAAGGCACAAACATCTGTACAAGTTGAAAAGTACCAGACCCAATAGGTTAACTTCAAATTTTGTTTTGGTCAGGCTCATGATGACTTGTTAATTTTCCTAATTCTTTTGAAATAACAAAAGTATATATAATAGCAAACTACTGTAACTTAGGACAGGCATGCTATCAATTGGATTACCTCTATTTCTAGAAAAAAACAAAACAAACAAAAAAACAAATGGGGAAATGTGTCAATGAAAAGTCTCCATGCATCTTAGATCAATGTAGTTGGCTCTTTTCTGATGAAGACTCTTTGCTTTCCTCTGTGCTTGAAGGTAATTCTTTGCTCCTTAGAAAGCCCGGCTGTCTGTCCTCCAGACATCTCTGACTGTAAAACGTGGAGTGAGCTAATGCAGTCTGTGATGTACCAAAATGGTCGTTTTCACCATCATGCAAGTCAGGGTGGGGAGCTGAGGCACAGGGCTGGCCTGGCTCAGATCCACTAAAGTGTCTAATGCTAGCATGTGCACTTTCCAAGGGTTTCTGATGGGGCTGATCTGCCAGGGGCACCCTGGCAGGCTGATCTGATGCCCCAAGCAGAGTGGCCTCTTCTGTGGCAATCCGGAGAGAGGCAATGGCTTTTGTACAAGTCTGGATGTTTTCCTCCTGTTCCCTCTCAGTGGCATTGAGGCTGTCTTCTGAAGTGCTCTGTTTCATCAGGAGGCGAGGAGAAGAGGGGGTGCTAGGCGGACCAGTTGACTGCAAAAGGTGTGGAGATCGTTTCTCCTGCTGCTTAGAAAGCAAGTAGGGATCCTTCGGGAAGGAGTCCCTGGAAGTGCCTTTCTTCTCCTCAGAGCCCTCCATGGGCAGAGGCAAAGTGGGTGGAGGATGTAAACCGGAAAGGGCCGGCGGCATGGAGTGAACCATTTGGATCCCACCAACTGGCACCATGGGGATAGGAGCTCGCACTTGTTGCTGGGAGTGGAGTGGAAGATGACTGAAGACATAGTCATTAGGACCCTCAGGGAAAAGGCTGGAGACTGGATGTTCATAAGCACCTTCTTGGTCTCCATAGAGACTGAAGTAAGGAACCTGAGGTAATCCTCTTCTTAAATTCTGCAGGGGGAGACAGGAGAACACTTAGGATTCACCACGACTCATGCCACCTCAAGTGAAGGCCCAGCACTCACTCAAAGCACTTTAAAGACAACTTGAAGACTTTTATCAATATTTTTATTTTTCAAGACAAACGAGATTTTTTCTCAGTTGTCTCTTAGAAACTTTCAATGAAATTGCTGCTCTGTGAAAATTACTTTTGTTTTGAAACACCAATGTGATAAAACATGCAGTGTGTTTTCTGATCCACAGATGGAGACACATTTCAGCTGTTTTGGTTGTTATGTTTTTCTTATTTTGATAAAAGGAATAAGAAGAAAATAATGAATAATTACCAGATAAATCTCATAGAACTGGAAAAATAACCCCACAAAGACAAGATTTTTCAATTAAAAAAAAGAAAGATTGCCATCTGTTTATATACTGGACAGATTTTTAATATTTGTCTTAAATTCTGGTAAGTATAAATGGAGTGGCAGTTTTGAATAGAGAGAGAGGCATGTTTTCGTTCTATCTTTTTTTTTTTTTTACATTTTCCACAGAACAGATGACAATTTGGTGGTGATATATAAAATAGTTCCTCCAAAGGGCAAGACGCTGATCTGATGGAACGAATTCCTGATGAAGAGATAGCCTGAATAGAAAACCAATCAGCTTCTTTATCAAATCACAAATCACAGTCAGTTCTTGTACGGAAACTATCTAATAAATGCCTAGCTCAATGCGTTATCATTTTTAACAGGACTCATTCAACACAGAAACAAAGATATTTGTGTTTTCATTTTGTTCTATTATTTCCATTTAAATACTTCTTTATATTTTAGCGAATTAAATATTTTTAAAATTTAGGCTAGAATTTTTTTATTCAAGCCTAAAATTCTGGGTCCCACATGTAAAAAATGAATAAATTATTTTCTTTAACAAATCAACAGACTGTGAAAATTCAGGCTTTAATGAGTATTTTCCTATTTATATTTTGGAGTCAATTTTTTTTGGGGGGCTCACACCGGTGATTCTCAGGGGTTACTCCTGGCTCTGCGTTCAGAAATTGCTTCTGGCTTGGGGAACCCAGGTCCATCTTGGGCAGCCGCATGCAAGGCAAACACCCTATCCTTGTGCTATTGCTCCGGCCCCTGATTCATCTAGTTCTATTTCAATTATAAAACAGAATCAGGAGCTAGAGGTGAAGAATCTTATCTGCTGCTCTTGGCTAAACCTTAGTCAAGTTGGAAATAAATTATTTGGCCTAGAAGTGGGAAAGTAATCATATAATAAGCAATTATTTTTTATCACAAAGGCATTGTAAGTTGGGTGAGGTGATATGTCACTGGTATTAAAACTCATTTAAATGCTACTACCCAATATTCCTCTTGTAATCAATTAGGTTTAGAAATAGGCTGTGGGACCAGAGCAATAGTATAATGGATAGGGCATTTGTTTTGCATGCAACCAAACTGGGTTCAATCCTGGGCATCCCATATGGTCCCCTCAGCCTGCCAGGAGTGATTTCTGAACACAAAGCCAGAAGTAACACCTGAGCACCACTGGATGTGGTCCAAAAATAAAAACAAACAAAAACAAAAATAAAAAATATAGGCTGTTTCTTTCATCAAAGACCTATTAAGATTAAAGAACTGTATTGCTTTCAATAGCATTGCTTCTCATAAATACAATAGTTGCAGACATAGAATTTAACTGAAATATGGGATGACAATTTTTCCAGTTTGGTTGCATGCACAGAACAGGGATGGAGGAGCTAGCCAAATGTATCCACAGTGTATTAAGTGTATACATATACATATATATATACACACATATATAAAGGTTTACTTATGTAAAGCATATGTCCCAAACCATACACCCATCTGCTAAATAGTATTGGTAAGTCCTCCTGAAAAAATGTTAAGGAGCTGGGCCAGCAAGAGGTTTCTTGCCTAAGGGAGAGCAGGGGACATGGGAAAGGAGAAAAGGGAAGTTAGGAGGTACAACCACAATAGGAAGAAGATGCAAGTGCTACACTGTGAGTGACCTAGCCTTATACATTAGCTTCAGAGAAAAGCATTTCCTTGGCATAAAATTAAGACCTATCCTAAAGTTGCTAAAAATAGCAGGAGGCTTTCAGCTTACTGCATTCCTTATAGCAGAATGGTAACTTTCTTCAAGAGCAGAAATGTGCTAATTTATTAGCCACCTCCCTGGCTACCATAAATAGATGAAGAAATTGTGGCCAAGAAGTTAGGTGACTTATCTAAAAAAATCACAGAGGTGGCAAGAACTGAATGTTGACTCTTTCACCAGACAATGTTTATCTATAGTATACACATCTTTGTCTCCTTGTTCTTTGTGAATCTTTAAAAATAGAAAAATTAATTTTCTTCAATAAAAACAGTACAGAAGCTATAATTTTTTCATCCTCTTTCTTGAGCCATGTATAGTACTTTCTCAAGTCAATATCTATAAAATAAATGAAGACTTAATTATCTACCGTCATATATTTAAAGCTTATCATAGGAAAAACAGAATAGGGTAGGGGCCAGAGTAATAGTATAGTGGGTAAGGCATTTGCCTTGCATGCAGTTAACTCTGGTGCTGATGCCTGGTACCCCATTTTATATCTGGAGCACCACCAGGAGTCATTCCGGAATGCAGAGCCAGAAGTAAGTCCTGATTATTACTGGATGTGGCACCCAACCCTCCTTCTCAAATTAATAAAAAGAAAAGAAAAGAAAAGAAAAAAGACTAGGGTAGTAGGTCCTGTGCATACTGTCTTCTTCAAACCTTGGATGTACCCATCCAAATAGAATTAGATGACGAGTTTACAGGGTCCTTTCTAGACTTGATTGCTATTCTGTGAGCTCTTGTTTAGTGACAAGCAAAAGACAAGAGATTTATTTATTTAATTAATTATTTCTGGTCATATTCACACATATTCAGTGTGTTCAGGGCTTACTTCTGGCTTTTTAAATCAGGCATCATTCTTGGTTGGCTCAGAGGATCATATGAAATGCCTGGGATTGGACCAAAGTCAGCTGCATGATCTAGTCCCAAGGAATTTATTTTTAATGTAATTACCATGAAAAAGGCATACTTTTAATATAATTCTAGTGAGTAATATCATATATTATTCAATTAATATGACCACCAGAAGGAAGATTGTCATGGCATCAGCAGTTCTATTTGGTTCTGGCAACAAAAATCTTCTTCATAGGAAGGTGAAGATCCTATACTGCTCCTCAAAAAAGTGGTGCAATAAAGGTCATAATAGTAGGTGTTTAGGATCAAATGCCCTCACTTCAGGAAGGACTTCCAGATTTTTCCTTCATCTCTTTTACCCAAAGCAATAAGCTGTTTATTCTTTGTTATATGGGATAAGGCATCAATGAATAAATGGGTTAAGAGATTCAAAACTCAAAACTTCAATAATCATATTAAAAACCACAGTGCCTAAGATGAAAAAAGGAAATGTGAAAGAGAAAGAGAGAAAAAAATTTCTGCCATAGTGTAGGGAGGGTGGGAGGTTGCAGGAGCTTAGAGGAAGACAGGAGGGAAACTAGGGACATTGGTGGCAGGAAATGTGCACTGATGAAAAGATGGGTGTTGGGCATTCTATGACTAAATAAAATTCAACCACAAACAACTTTATAACTGTATTTCACAGATTCAATTAAAATATTAAAAAAATTGTTTTTATAAATGGTAAAGTTCAATGATTCTAAATATTCAGGTGAACTGTTAGTTTTAAACAATATTTTGTAGGGGCTAGAGTGATAAGCAGGTAGGGTGTTTGACTTGCACATATCTCATTTGGGTTCAATCCCCAGCATCTCAGGGTCTCCAAAGCCTGCGAAGAGTAATTTCTGAGTGCAGAGCCAGGATTAATCCCTGAGCACCACCAATTGTTGCCCCAAAACTAAAACAATAATAATTTATAAAATCAATAATTATTAAGACCTTTATGTTTTATTTTTATTTATTTATTATTATTATTCTTGCAACAACTATCTAGAACACCAACTTTCTTTCAACACCTACCCTCCCTGCTCTGTGGGCAGGCATTTTTCTTCTTTCTCTTTCACATTTCCTTTTTTCCTCTTAGGCACTGTGGTTTTCAATATTGTTACTGAAGGTGAAGCCCATGATTTGAGTTTTGGATCTCTTATCCCATTTACTTCTATGATGTCTTATCCCATATAACAGAGAAAAACAGCTTATTGCGTTGGGTAAAAGAGATAATGGAATAATCTAGAAGTCTTCCCTGAAGTGAGGGCATTTGGTCCCAAACACCTAACTGTTGTGAGTTTTATCACACCATAAATATATCCCAAACTTGCATGAACAGCTTTCATCCACGTTTTCAATTCCTTTGCTTACTTGGGGGTTGCTTTCATTTTTTAATGACAGTAGTGTGTTAATAGTAATGGCTTACTTTTGGTGAGTGAAGCAGGTTCTTGAATAATGTAGTCCCTATGCATTATTCTTCTAATACTGAAACAAGAAATCCAAGCCAATATTGCCCAGTGTTCATCCACAGGAAAGAGATTTAGGAATAAGGCAAACCATCAAATAGAAAGCAGGCAGTAAACAAACATACTAGAGCAAATAAACTCAAAACATAGTAAAACTGTCATCTACGCTATATGCCCAGTTGTTTCTTTAAGTCTTACAAACACTAAAAAGAGGACATCAGAGTTTATGAGGACAGGGAATGAAGCAGGGCAAGTGCTTTTCAGAATATTAAACTTACAACCTAAATGGAATCCATGAAGGTTGCTGTTATCTGAATTTCTAATCAGGGCATACCAAAGAATCTCTGATCTCTTCTCCCTTGGCTCTCCTAATGCACTTGGCAGCTGGAGGAAGAAAAGCACATATGTGCATGTCTTTGATTTACAAACATGCCCAGGGTCATTGTCTCCTCTCCCAGGCCCTCTCTACTTTCACATGTCCACTCTGAGGGCAAGGTAATTAGTTTATTATAATAAAAAAGTCATTAAAATTCAATGTGCATGTCTGAATCAGAATCTTTACCTGGCTAAGAATGGTATCACTGACAAGTCAATGGCCCTGAAAATATTTGCCAATGAAGCCATGTCATTCAAAAACAAAATAACTTTTTCTACTCATGAAAAGGCTTGTGCTGATGTGTAAAATTCACTTTGAGAAGCATTGAGAAATGCTTCAGCTGTCACCAGCTCAGACACTACTACTCTGAGGCAATCTTGCACTGGGGAATAACATCACAACCACATTACTAACAGGAACATGAACCAAAACTCTCATACTATTTTCAGAGCCAAGGTAGCTTGTCACCTTGAGGTCTCCTGTTTTTTGTTGTTGTTGTTGTTTTGTTTTGATTTTTTTTTTGTATTTGTGAGTTAGGGGCCTATACCTAGTGGTGCTCAGAGTATAATCCTCAGGGGACTGTGCCAGGAATAGAATCTGGATTGACTGCATATAGGGCAAGTGTTTTTGTTTCATTTTGTTCAGTGGAAGGAGACTATTTCACTGTATGAAAGAAGGCAGAAGGCTGCAGGTGGAGAATGAAAGGAAAGTGTTCTGAATTCTTGTATGGTCTCTCTATCCCTCAAGAAACCTGTTATAATACATTTCACTGATGTGTTATCAAGTAGCTCTACTGTGATTGTATTTGCTTATTGGAAAGAGAAAACAAATTATACTTACAGGAGGCCCCAAGACAATTGGCTCTGCTTGCAAATATGGTCCCATGGACAATGGTGGGTTGTGGTATAAAGCCCTTCGAGGAGATGGCGCTCTGATGGTCGTCGCCATGTACCTTCTCTCTCTCCTGGGAGAGATCTCTCTTCTTGTGATAATATCTTTCCCAGGAGACAATGGCCTCCTTGGAGACAGATGCCTTCTAGGTGAGATATCTCTCTGTGACATCTCTCTTCTCAAAGCTGCTTCCTTTCTTGGTGAAAGATGTCTCATAGGTGACAGCTCTCTCCTCGGTGTTAAAAGTCTCCTGGGTGATAAATCTCCTTTGGGTATCAGATACCTCTTTGGAGAATTATCTCGACAGGGTGAAGAATCATATCCTGGTGAAGAATGGCGACTTGAGGGTGAGAAGTCCCGCGGCGAGGAGCTCGGATCTGAAGACAACATGTATTCTTCATCCATACAACTTGGTATATCTAACCTGTCTTTGTCTGGTTCTGAGTCTGTACTTTTGCTCTGGAATAACCTCTGGTATTCTGTCATCTGGGTATCATCACAAGAGTCGCTTGGCGTCATGAGCTGAGTCACCTGAATACTAGGTAAAGTAACCAAATAGCTGATCAATGAAGAATGCCCCAGGGAACTGTCAGAAGGAACCCCATGTGGTACAGTGCCAACATTCACAGGCAAGGAGGAGAATCGAGGAGGCTGTGGACTGGTGCTTCTTGATCTTGTTTTTGGTGTCAAATCTCCCTGGTCTTCAAAGTCATCATCTTCATCATCATCATCATCATTTTCATCACCATCTTCGCCATCTGATTCTTCGGCATCTGAGAACTGATGGTCAGTTGAAATGCCAGACATGCTATGCTTCTCAGCCCCTTTGTGCAAATCTTCCATCGTTTCTGAAAACGGTGAGCAAAGACAATAGTGATTTAGACACAAACATTAAGGAGAGGACCTGACTTGGGCCCCATCTCCTGCAAAATTTCTTCAACCCGGCCAAGAAACATTTCTCTCTTTGAATTCCTCTGAAACTCTTTGAACGCATCTGAAACTTATTTCTGTGACCCTGCTCGGCTCCTTCTGTTTTTCCTTGCTAATCTGATTTCATCCTCCTTCTCTAGTAAATGTTCCATGCTAAGACCTGGTATCTTAGACATCATACGACTTAGAAAACCCTCAACAAAATGGATGTATAAAGTGACTACTGAAGACACTAGAGGGAAAAAATTATGTGACATCTCCCTACAGGTATAAACTTATGGTACAGGCACAAAGCATAGGCTTGGATGACCTCAATTCTCTATAAAGATTGATGATTTTTCTACAAGATTTCATCTGAACAGAAAAATATAAACATTACAATGGTTTTCTAATTAGCCCCAATTTTTCATAAAACCCAAATCACATCCCATTAAAGGGAAGCAGCACATTAATATTTAAATGCACCTCACAAAGCAATGGCAATTAGATTTCCTTTATGGTTCTAGATAAAAGTCTTTTCATAGTTCAGGCCTTTCTCCTCTTCAATCAAAACAGAAATGCATTTATTTCCTCTCAGTAGGTTTTAAGTAATTCAATGTGTCAGACTTCTTTTCTATATTTAGTATTTGGCAAAATGAAATGTGATCAGTTTTTGAAAAAGTACCTTCTTAAGCTACCACCTTGGTCACAAAGCTCCAGCATATGTAGGGAAGAAGGAAGTCAATAAAATAATAAAATACCTGCTTCCTCCGTCTCTGTGTCGTCTACAGATGTCATCGAGACACCCAATTCTAAGCATTTTTTCATGTGTGCTTTAGATTTCATATGCTTCGTAAGATTTCCTGAAAAGCACAGCCCAAAACAAAACAAAAACAGCAACAATCAGAAATCAGCGGTTTATCAAAGAGCAAGGATTGCTTCAAAATTCAATGTGAAGTAAACTAAAGGTAATACAGATAAGATCATAGGAGAGAGATCATAGGCAGGGTTGGAGTATAACACCTTGCAGGTATCAGGGTCTGAATTCAATCTGGGCATTGTGTGGTCCCCAGAGCACTGCCGGGGTGGTCTTGATGGCACCAAAACTTCTGAAACTGAGCAGTGTGTTGCACTTTAGGTCTGGTGGAGCAACATTAGGCCTGCACAGCCAAATCTAGTATGATAAGGAGTGGTCCTGAGCACTACTTGCAAAACTCTTCCCAATACACCGAAAAAAAAAAGAAAGAAAAGAAAAGAAAAGAAAAGGAAGGAAGGAAGGAAGGAAGGAAGGAAGGAAGGAAGGAAGGAAGGAAGGAAGGAAGGAAGGAAGGAAGGAAGGAAGGAAGGAAGGAAGGAAAGGAAGGAAGGAAGGAAGGAAGGAAGGAAGGAAGGAAGGAAGGAAGGAAGGAAGGAAGAAGGAAGGAAGAAAGAAAGAAAGAAAGAAAGAAAGAAAGAAAGAAAGAAAGAAAGAAAGGAAGGAAGGAAGGAAGGAAGGAAGGAAGGAAGGAAGGAAGGAAGGAAGGAAGGAAGGAAGGAAGGAAGGAAGGAAGGAAGGAAGGAAGGAAGAAAGAAAGAAAGAAAGAAAGAAAGAAAGAAAGAAAGAAAGAAAGAAAGAAAGAAAGAAAGAAAGAAAGAAAGAAAGAAAGAAAGAAAGAAAGAAAGAAAGAAAGAAAGAAAGAAAGAAAGGAGAAGAAAATAAAAATGTGTTTTTGCTTCACTCAAAGTTTCTAAAGATGCCAACACTTAAGAGCTTAGGGCTCATCTCAAATGTTTCTTGTTCATAAAGATGGAGGAGTAGATCCCCAGGATGACTGGGAATTCCATGCTTTCCTGGATGAGAAGTGGTCTAAAATCTTTGGTATAAATGGACTAGATTACTAGGATTCCATAGAAATAGTGTGACTTTAATGGGTTACAGGTCTTGGAGAAACTTTAGAGCAAAATATCATCCTCTACATATGCACTAAACTCCAGACTCCAGGAACTGTTCAGACACAGAAAAAATTCAAAAGAGCTTCAGTTATCAGGAAAATAAAACGTGAAAATTCATGTTAAAAGTAAGTCAACCCTGCAAATGAATTCATATCCACAAAAATACTTAGCTATTTAGATAAAACATTATCCTTAGTGATTAGTATGTCTGGCATATGTTAGCAAATTTAATGAAACCAGTTTCTACTACAATTCTAAAGCCTTGACAGTGTCTAATTTATTTTGACACTTTTATCATTATAAAAAATGTTATGTCAAGTATTATGATGGCATAAAAATATTTACAATTGTATGTATATGTTTATGTGCATGGGTTTTCATATTTTATAACTGCTACTGGAATTTAGAAATGATTAAAACACTGACCCAATCACTTTTGGCTTTGGATCTATATATCATACATATTTATATTACTTAAGGTCATATGAAAAAAATTCAGTTGTTCAATCTTTTGGGAAAACAATATAGCCATTTCTCAAAAAGATAGCAGCTCTCACATGACCCGCTGCTGGGAATATACCTTACGAGTCCAAAAACACAATACAGAAAGGGCATCTACACTCCTATGTTTATCACAGCAATATTCACAATAACCAAACTATGAAAGCAATCCAAGTGTTGAAGAACAGATGTGTGGATAAAGGAGTTTGGAACCTCTACACAATGGAATGCTATGTAATTAGGAAAAATTAAGTCATAAAGTTTGCTTATAGATGATGGATATGAAGAGTAAGCTGAGTGAAGTGAGTCAGAGAGAGGTATTGATTGACACAAATGATCACACTCATTTGTGGGATATCAATAGAAAGATAGTATGGTAATAATATCCAAAGACAATAGTAATAAGGGTCAGGAGGACCAAGTTCATGGTAAAAAACTTGCCAAAAAGATTAAAGTAATGCAGTTAGGACAGAGAAAGGACTACTGTGACAATAAGAGTTGGAAATGATCACTGTGACAAGAATTGGGGCTGAAAAGAGGCAATGTAATATGCATGTTATAACTTCAGTAACGGTATCAGTAATGATAATCAGTGTCCTAAAGGAAAAAGGAAGAGAGAGACACACCAAGAGAAGAAAACATCGCTATAGAGACAGGCAGGGGGAAGGGCGGAAGGAAATATGGACATTGATGGCAGGAAATATGCATTGGTGAAGGGTGTTGTACATTGTATGACAAACACAATTATGAACAACTTTCTAATTGTTGTATCTCATGGAGAGTCAATTAAAAATTACAAAATAATATATATAAATCCAAGCTTCAAAACTCAAAAGGTAAATAACTAAACAATGGAAGAGATCTAGTTGTCAGAGCTGCATACTATCAGATACTGCTTTACCCAGCAAATGCTGAATTTTTAAAATAAGGTTCATTAAATCTCAGTTGGAAAACAACTTATTTCCCTTCTATAAGTACTTAGCTTACAATTAATGTAATGAATAATAATATATGAGAAATAAACCTGGATTCTTGTTTATTACGTTATTTGCTGATACATCTGTGAATTGTACTTGCTAATTTGGTAACTCCAAATACAGGATTATTCCCAGGACCTTACTTCTCTTACTTAAAAATAGTATCCATACTTTTTCTGATCTCAAAATCAAGTACATCTACTGTGACACATTGTCTCTGCCCCTGTATATTAAGCACATAAGACAAAAAATGTATTTGCATCTTAATATGGCCACTTCTATTCTTTTTTTCTCAGACTGAGTTTAGTTGTTCATTGTTCAGACTTGATTCGCAGTTAGAAGAAGGACTCTGAAGCAATTCCATTCTGGCTTTAGGTTATTAAAATCTTGAGCTTCTGAAGTACTACAGCAAGCAGAAGGGAGTAGAATGGCACAAAGAAGGCAAGGAAGTCATGACCTAGGCCTGAAGGAAGGAATGGACCAACAGGTACTCTCCAGAAATGTGCTCAGTTAACTGACCTACCAACATTAACTTCAACTATGTAAAAATGGACCCCCGGCTTCCCCAGGTGATATACTTATTTTAATATTCCAAGTCATTTGTAACTACCCAAAGGGTGGCAAAGAAAGTCTAGTAATGGCCACAAAAATATTATTTTCAGCAAAAACTCTAGAATAATGATGTATAAGCATATTGAGTTTGCTTTGAAGAAATCAAGCAATGTGATATTTCTTTACCTAATAATAAATAAGCAAAAAATTACTCACAGAGCTACACCTGCAACAAATCCATGTGCCCAATCAAGATATACCAGATTTGCAATATTTCCTAAAAGCAAAGTTTCTGTTTTCTCTCCCAGAAATTTCTCTCAGCAAAGTTCTACACAAATTTTGATTATACAAAAGTGGATGGAATTTAAAGTATTTTATGGCTGTCCTTTGAAATGCAAACAAACACTCCCCTTTTTAGGCTTCAATGAGGAGAAATGCTGTAATACAAATACTTCTTTGGGAAGGAAGTCTTCCAACCAGTGTCTGAGAGTCCATGGGGCATTCTGAGTGATACTCAGAGGAACAAGAGGTGTTGAACATTGAACCCAAGGTCTCTGTATGCCATTGAGCTAGCTCCCTAGCTAACTACTATACTACACAAAAATTTAGATTAGGGGCTGGCGAGGTGGTGCTAGAGGTAAGGTGTCTGCATTGCAAGTGCTAGCCAAGGAAGGACCGCGGTTCGATTCCCCGGCGTCCCATATGGTCCTCCCAAGCCAGGGGCAATTTCTGAGCACTTAGCCAGGAGTACCCCTGAGCATCAAATGGGTGTGGCCCGAAAAAAAAATATAACTATGTTGATGGAGCCAGAGAGATAACATAGAGGTGGGATGTTTCTGCCTTGCATGCAGAAGGAGGGTGGTTTGAATCCCGGCATTCCATATGGTCCCCCAAGCCTGCCATGAGTGATTTCTGAGCATAGAGTCAGAAGTAACCCCTGAGTGCTGCCAGATGTAAACACCCCCTCCAAATAACTATGTTGAGAAGCCACATATGTATACTACTGACAAACCAATAAAGACAATTTAGGGAGTTAGCTAAAAGAGAAAATCATGAAGCCAGAGAGATAATACAATGAATTGGATGCTTGCCTTACATGCAGCTGATCAGGGTTCAATCCAAGGTATATTAGGGAACCCATGTGAGCCCCACCAGAAATGATACCTGATTATAGATCCAGGAGTAATCCCTGAACACAACTGGCTATTGCCCAAAAACCAAAACCCAAACCCAAACCCAAACCCAAACCAAACCAAAACAAAACAAAACAAAAAAACCCTTCAATTTAAAAAAGAAAGAAAGGGATATATTGCTAAAATTTATTTCATTTAATATTTGATTTTCTTTATGGCTAATAGAACAGATTAACTGTCATTAAAATAATAGGAAATGATCTGAGATTAGCAAAGAGGTATTTATAAGATACATAAGTAATTTATACTAAAAATTTGTGTTTGTGACTTTATGATTTTGTAAAATAACATAACAATAGCATACTATCCTCTGCATAAAGTATCTCAATGTAAATCTACACATTAAAAACATTTTTTATAAAAGAATATCATTTTAAGGCAAGTCCTCATTTTATAAGATTAACAGTTGTGGCTTGAGAGTAAGAAATTGTCTCTGTGCTGATAAACACACACAATATAAGCTATTAAGCTTCTATGCATAATTAATGCAACTGTAGATGGAGGTGCCCACCTGGGAGTCTGTGGAGCTCTACATTATTCATAATCTTGAAACTGACCATGGGCACATGTTCTCTTCCCAGCTGCTGTCTTGGTTTTTTAATGCCACTGCATGGATTGTCTCCAAGCATTTCAATACTGGTGCAAAGATTATCTAAACCACATAACATTTCCAACATGAAGTAATAGCTAGCCAGGCGATTCTTAGCCACTTCCTTTGGAGACAACTGGCCTGGATCTAAGTCTCCAGCTATTATTCAAGTCATAAAAGGAGCCTGTCTGTCTTGTGGACATCCTTTGATAGCTTATATGAAGCAGGATATATATTTCATGGGATCATATTTTCACAAGCAAAACCATTTTCTTGTCAATAAGAGATAGAAGATGGTATTGAGAACTGAAAGCCAGAAAGAAGGCATTTCTTCTACTTAGCTAAAAAAAAAAAAAAAAAGCTAGACCTGTACCTTTTGTTTTGAAGGCAAAATTACATAACTTGCATACATAGGGCCGGACATCAGTATGAGTGCGGATATGTTTTTTAAGCATGCTTGGCTTCTTACAGCGAATCCCACATTCTTCACAGATGTACTTTCCACGTCCACGTCCTCTGACATATACATAATCTTCATTTGACTTATACCTGTTTAAAAATGTGAAACCAACATGTCATCTCTCAAAACTAAAAATAATTATTTCTATGGTAAGTTTGTATGAGGGTGTTTTACAAACAATGATTCCATTTTACTTCTACAAACCTATGAAATTCATGTAAATATATGCATGGAAGAACTAGATAGCATATTTGGTACTGAAAAATAAAGTCACTTTTTTTTCTAAGTTCAACACGAAAATGGATTCTATTAAGTGTTAAGCTTAGTGTTGATGTTCAAATGGGCTCATACAGAGAATTCAGAATATCTTAGTAATTTTGGATTACAGTATGAACTTCAACTAAAAAATACACAAAAGTAATTCTAAAACATCAAGTTAGAATGCATCATTTATTAATATTACATCATCTGAGATGTGTGTACTCAACACATATTCCCCTCTTCATTTGCTAAAATAAGTATAACTGATAATAGAATTCTTCACCGCGAGTTTCTAATCTAATTTTACAATACTGGCACGAGAGTGGTGCAGAAATTCATAGCTTATGCAAGAGGAGCTGATCTCACCAACTGCTGATTAGCTTTGTAGAACTGTGAATCTGTATTAAATCCCAAGGACTCTGAATCAGTACTAAAGTGGAAGTCGAAATTTCAAATGGCTTTTGGGAGATACTGTTACCTAATGAAACTAAAGATTCTATTTTTCAATAAAATTTGCATTTGTTTCTGAAAGGTTTTAGAGGAGGTTTAAAGTGATATCTGAGTCCTTTAATCAAGTTAGGATCACTCTGATTTTTAATGGAAGAAACCAGTGGTCCCAATGCTTAACCATCACTTTCAGTTTAGACTACAATGAAACATGATCTATCCTTCTGCAGCGTCCTACTAAATAATTGAATGAATATAATTATCTTCTAAATCCCTACCACACTAGAATTATAGGTCTAAATGTCATTCTTAGAACAGTATTCCTTTTGAAGTGCTCATTTTATAACTTCACAAGGTAAACTGACTGACAAAATGCCTAAATTTACTATTAGGATTCATACCAGCAAGCAATAGATATATAAAGCATTAGAACTATCGTTTTGACATTCTAAGATCTTGGCAAATGTCTTCACTTTGTCTTGGTAATCCATTTTCAGAAATAAAAAAAAAAGCTCAGCTTATTTGTTGAATCTATTAACAAGCATTTAACAAAAGAAAAATACATATACATACCAACTCTAATATGAATTCTCCTTAATATTAATATTACCTACTTTGGTAATTACCTACTTTGGGTGATATCAATCAATATAGGTTAAAAAGTAGCATCAGAGGGAGAGAGATAGTTGCAGAATAGTCTCACTCATCTATGGGTTTTAAGAAAAATAAAAGACATTCTTTTTTTTATATTTTTTTATTTAACCAACTTTATTACATACATGATTGTATGTACTCTAGACAGGCTTTCTATTTCCCTCGTACATTCTCATTATTAGGATAGTTCAAAACGTAGTTAATTCTCTAACTAAACTCATCCCTGTTTGTGGTGAGCTTCATGAGGTGAGCTGTAACTTCCAGCTTTTTTCTCTTTTGTGCCTGAAAATTATTATTGCAAAAATGTCTTTCATTTTTCTTAAAACCCATAGATGAGTGAGACCATTCTGCGTCTTTCTCTCTCTCTCTGACTTATTTCACTCAGCATAAAAGACATTCTTGCAATAATTTTCAGAGACAAAAGAAAGGAGAGCTGAAAGGTCCAGCTCATGACATGAAGCTCACCACAAAGAGTGATGAGTGCAGTTAGAGAAATAACTATATTGAGAACTACCATAACAATGTGACTGAATGAGGGAAGTAGAAAGCCTGTTTAGAGTATAGGCGGAGGTGGGGTGGGGAGGAGGAGATTTGGTACATTGGTGATGGGAATGTTGCACTGGTGAAGGGAGGTGTTATTTACATGACTGAAACTCAACCACAATCATATTTGTAATCAAGGGGTTTAAATAAAGATATTGAAGAAAATTTGGATAGTCAATTCTGCATGTTCCCCCACCTTTTATGGTTCTCCTTCCCCACTACTGTTCCCCCAGAATGCTTTCAGCTACCACCTTAAAATTCTTCTGCATTTGTAAGGAATATCCAACATCAATGTATTCTTCAATGCTATTTTGAATTTGTCTTTTTTAATGTGATAGCAAAGATTCTAATGATGTAAAATTTCTTAAGCTTTATTTTCACTTGTCTTAGCCCCTACTAGTGACATTACCTAGAGAATATAGAATAAAACAAATCACTTTATAGAAAGCTAGTTTTCTTTAAGAAATGATGCATTGAGCTTACCATGACTGAGATGAAAATGCGCTTTATATTTAAATAACATTCATTTTATTTTTAATGTCATTTTATTTTTAATGTCTTAGCTATTTTACTTATTTTCAAAATAAAGATAGAGTAAGATTATCTAGGATATTTAACTGTATATTAAAAAATCTGTAAAAATAAAAGATTTAATTCAACAGGTATTCAGGGTATGTTGTTACACCTATAATCTAATGTAAAAAGGAACTAATGGTCATTTAAAAAGCATTAACATTTTTATTATTTATTTTTATATTTCCCACATATTTATTATAGTTCCATAAAATATTTCTATTTTATTCTTCTATTATTTCTGTTTTATTTTATTATTTCTATTTCTTATATTTCTTTTAATTTTTAAATAAATTTATTTATTTAAGCACCATTAAAACTTGTTTGTAATTGGATTTCAGCCATAAAATGCCCACCCCCCTTCACCAGTGCAACTTTTCTGCCACCAATGTTCCCATTTCCCTCCTCCCTTATTCCTGCCCCTCCTTGAGGCAGGCATTGCATATCTCTCTGTATCATTGTCATGGTAGCTGTTGGTGTAGTTATTTCTCTAACTGCTCTTGCCACTTTTTGTGTTAAGCTGCCTAATATGAGCTGGTCCTTCCAGCCCTCATCTCTATTGTCACTGGGTATTATTACTATATTGTCTTTTATTTTTCTTAAATCCCACATATGAGTGAGATTATTCTGTATTTTTCTCTCTTCTCTGACTTATTTCACTCAACATTATAGTCTCCATATCCATTCATGTATAGGCAAATTTCATGACTTTATTTTTTCTAACAGCTGTGAAGTATTCCATTATGTAGATGTTTAAGAAATGACTGGGAGAAAATATATAACACAGGTAATGAAAGGCAAAAGTAATTTAAGATATGGTCATAATATTTCTTGATCATCCAAAGAGTAGTAAAATGTTCACATGTGCTTTTCCATTTGTCTTTGTTAATGGAGATGAGCTGCTCAAAGCACATAGTAAGTGAAAGTCTGACTAGTCTGCTACCAGTTCTCTGCTATGAAGATGCTGAATGTAAGATGTCGTTTGTGTTATGAGGGAAGTCAAATTATAACAGGACAACTTTTTGTCACCTGAAGTTTTAGTGGAGAGAATACAAAGAATCCATCTAAAGGTGACAGACTTCTAAGAAACCAACTTTGATAACCCATCTCCAAGCTAGCAAATCTAAGTGAGAAATGTATTTCTCGTATCCTAAAATATTTTACATTTTAGAGTCACACTTATGTTTTCATAGCAAATACCATTGGAATAAAATTATACTCATGGAAATAGGTAAAGTCTAGATCTGCTACAGCGAGAAAACTAGCTGCACCAGAGTGCTCAATTATGGTTAATGTACATGAACTCATGTTTTAAGTTTCTAAAGCAGAAGTCTGGTATTTGCTTCCTTGTGTCTGAGTGGAATACACACATATAGGAGGATGTAAAACTCAATATTGCACCTATGTGAAATTTCTCTTAACTATATAGGTAAGAATAATCATTGAACTTTTCTACTGGAGCTTCTACAACTCTGAATTTAATTATTTTAAAAGAAATTAATTAAGACAGAAACTTTACTTAGAGAAAGAAATTAGAGAAACTAATAACTTAAAAGCAATGTGGAGCCTGGGTTTGTATTCTAGAGCAGAGAGAAGGCCTGGTTGGATTTGGTGAAGTCCCAGTTAAGTCTTCAAATGGTTGACCCAAAAACCAGTAAAATAAATTAACTGGTTCCTAAAAATATATACATGTGCATGACTATAATTTAACAGGCACAGACAAGAAATTTTCATGAATAATGCCCAGAAAACAGTATTAAAGAATACAGATTCAGCTGCTAGTGAGAATCTACCTATTTTTAATATTTCATATTAAATCTGAGATGCAAAAATTGATGACAGAAGCTTGAACCTTATATAAATTGGATATGTTCATTCTAAGCAATTCATGAAAGCAAAGACATGAACTTAAAATTGATTTCCATCTCATCTCCAGAAATATACCTATGAAGGGAATTTGCTTTGTGTTCCCGACCAGGGAAAGAAGTATTGGGTTTTTCCATTTTGCTTATTTTGATAGAACAGGAGTTTACCTTTGCAATTTAGTTTGACTTACCCTCCTTCAAAGATTTTAATTCGGATTGGTTCATTTTGTTTGGATCCAATATCTTTGTCTCCATGAATATCTCCTTTCCCTCTTTCCTTTAAGATATTTCCCACTAGTTTTCTTTCTAGTTTGCTGTCAAACAAAAAGGATGCATCTGGTTTCATCTGTAGGGAAAAAGGGAGGATCATTTCAGATGTTTTCTCCATTCCAGAGGAGTCTATCACTCTCCCTTACGTTCTGAAAAATAGTTGGATTTCTCATGCTGAAAGGCCATGCATTGGTCACATTTGGACACAAATTAGAAGAGATTCTTTGAATAGATATTTTGTCTTGCTTATGGCTGACTTGGGTTCCATCCCCTGCATCCCATGTGGTTTTCCGAGCCTACTAGAAGTGATCTCTGACCACAGAGCCAGAAGTAAATCCTGTGTTATGGTAGATGTGCCCCCCCCAAAAAAATAGATTAAAAATTGGGGTCGGAGTGATAGCACAGCAGTAGGGTGTTTGCCTTGCACATGGCTGACCCAGGACAGATCTGGGTTCGATCCCCGGTGTCCCATACAGTCTCCCAAGCCAGGAGAGATTTCTAAGGGCATAGCCAGGAGCAACCTCTTAGCATCACCAGTTATGGCCCCAAAATTTCTAAATATAATTTAGAAAAAATATATTTTCTAATAATAATAATAATAAAATAATAATATTTTCTAATAATATATTTTCTAATAATAACTAATAATAATATAATTTCTAAATTACATTTAGAAAATAATATTGTCAATGAGAATAAACTCAGAAGTTTGCATAGGCCAGTTGACCACTTGCTCATTCTCCCAGCTCTCCTTCAGCATCCACTCCCTGTTTAACATCTCCAATCCCATAATTCCTGAGTTTCTCACACTGAAATGAAAGTCAATCAGTTATGTCTTTAATACAAGATCAGAGATGACCCCACAGAAAGGAGTCCCTGGGGTAGAAGTTCACACCTGAGTAAAGGAGCTAGTTTGTGCAAAGAATTTCTCCCTGACTCTCTTATTAAGTTCAGGATCAGCGGGTATTTCTCACCCAAGCTTAGGGTCAGTACTGACAAGTCTACCCAATCTCTGAGCATTGTTTTACTTGTACTTTCCAGACGTAAAGAGTTGTGTATTCTGCTCAACCATCAAATCCACAACAAAGAATGAATTGGGGAAAATGATCTACATTACCTGAGCAAACTGCTTCCAAGCACTTGAGGATGTAAGTTTGCCAGTTCCGGGCCTGTGCATAGCAGCCAGAGTATAAATTTCTGCAGTGATTTTTTGCTTGGACCTCAGAAGAGCCAGCGTGGTCTTGGTATTCAATCCTGATGGATTTGGATTGCAGGAACTAATGCACCATGAAGCATAAACTGAGGATTTGAAGGTGGCCTGTTGCATGGAACTGGGTTTTGTATAATTCAAGAAGCACCAACTCACAGTAGTTGTTGTCCGCAGACTGGGGAACTGAAGAATCTGCTGGAAATCTGCCACATCCGTGAGAAGAAGAGTTGAGTTTGCCCCCTTGCCAGTGGGGCCTGAGGCCATATGCACCAGCATGCCAATAGGAAGCCTGTGACCCTTCCTCTGCTCTTCCAGCTTACTGTCTCCAGGCAGCAAGGAGGAACTCTGCGGGCTCATGCTCATGTCCGATGAGGTCTCATCAATATCTAATTCATCAGAGGACTCTTTACTTTCTGAGGGTTCGCAGGACTTCTGCCCTAGAAGAGGTGCCCTGGAGCTTGGAGGGAATGACTCCCTCAAAGGTGCATTGGCTGGAGGGTGATCTTGAGACGAGGAAGGGGACAGTGAGGAGAAGGAAGAGGATGCAGACTGGGAGCCATCTTTGGGCTCGGAAGCACAGCCCTGCCGGACCAGTTGGGGTTTCTGAGGGCGAGAGAGATCCTTCTTGATGTCCGAGTTGGTGAGCTCCACCGCGCTGAGCTCTTCTACAATCTGCCCATACATCTTTTCTTCTTTCACCCTTTTCTGCTGCTTGGTTTCCATGAAGAGCTCTAAGCTGCTGGCGGGAGAGAGCATGCGCTTGCTGCCCCCCAGGCTGGCCATACTGTCTGAGGTGGATGGTAAACAGAGGGGGATAGAGGATTCTAAGCCCAGGGGTAAGGTCTGGGGGACTTTCCAGATGGGGTATTTTTCCAAGCCTGCATGCTGTCCCAGGACCTGGGCGATGTTAAAGCCCATCCCTTGCATGGCCGCGTTGGTCACCAGTGTTCTTTGGGTCACATTTTCATCAACTTTGCAAATGACGATGGCAGGGCTGTTCTGCCCAAGGATCTGAGAAATGCTTGTGTACATGACACTCCCATAGGATGGCACATGGGTCTGGATCCTCACTGGAACCACCGTTCCTGGCAAGGACTGCAGCGAGCTAGATTTGGCCGAGCTGAAATCTTCGGGAAGAATCTGCTCTGAGGGAGTATCCGTTGATTTGGAGCTCTGGTCTGGTGGGAACTTGAGAAGAAGGCTCTTTGAAGGTAGCCCTGATGTTCCTGCATAGCCCAGGCTGGCTGGCTCTTTTGGATGTGCATAATCAGAGGATTTCTTGCCCGCGGGCTCAGCCACGTGTTCTAAGGGGTAGGCAGGAGGCATTTCGGCCTGGAAAGAAGGCTTGCCGTAGCTCTTCGGAGGGTGCTGAGCAAGGGGATGTGGAAAGTGTGCCTGCCACCAAGGGGGTTGCTGAGCCGGTAGATGAACCATGCAGACAGTTGGGTACTGAAACTGAAACAAGGCGTTCTGGATGGGAGAGAAGGGGAGAGACTCTTGGTGTGCAAAGAAGGGTGGCTGCTCGGATAAGTGCTTGCTGGGGATGTAGGGGGCAGGCGGCATCAAGGGGTTGCGCAGGGGTTCCTGACTGTCCATGTGCATGAGGGGCGGCTGGGCCAGGTGGAGCGTGCCTGAGCTCAGCGGGGCACAGGGTGCCAGCACCTGCTTCCCTGACTCCTCGCCGGCCTGCAGAGGCGGGAGGACGGGGCAGGCGGCGGGGTGCCAAGCAGACCTGAGGCCTGCAGCTGCAGCAGCGTGCAGATGCTCCAGCTGTTCTTGCTTGACGCTCAGGTCAGCCCCGGCCTCCCCCTGGGCCGTCTCGGGAGAGCCACTGAAGGACGCCTGTCGCACCAAGAAGCACTTCTTCCTCTCCCTGGACGGGGACAGGGTGGAGGCCGCAGCTGCTGCCCCCGGGGCATGGGACAGATTCCCATAATCGAAAGACTTGCTCCGGATCTCAGGGACTTCGGGAGGGTGAGGACAGGGCATCTGCTCCGAGGAGCAACGTCGCATTTCCTTCTGGTGATGATGGCCTGGCACCGACAGGGAGTAGGAGCCCCCGGGGACCGTTAAGAACTCCGAGTGCTTGCCCAGCTCCTCCTGCTTGTTGGGGGGCAGCACGGGCAGCTTCAGGGGGTCGTCTCTGTCGAAGGACATGGAGAAGCTGGAGCTGTGGGACAGGTTGCTCTCTTGACTGGGGCTGCGAGAGAGGCCAGTGCCTGCGGACTCGAAGCTGGACTCCCCAGAGGAGTGCTCCATGTCTGCCAGACGCAGGCGCTTCTTCTTGGGGGGCAGCTTCTCTGCAGGCAGCTGGGACAGGGTCTCGCTTCTTTGGGGCCACTGGAACTCCTCCACCGGCTTCTCCGCGGCCTCTTTGCTGGGGACTTCCTTCTCTTTGTCGGGTTTGTCGGGCTCCTCGGTCACTCGGATCTCGGGGACCTGGATGTTGTGTTGGCGCACCAGGCGGGGCTGTGATTGCAAAGAGGGCTGGGGGGCCCCGGGTTGGGCAGGGGAGGGTCGGGCACCGCTGTCCGTTCCCTCTGCAGCCTGGGGCCACTCTGGGCTCACGGGGGCTTCTGCGATGGCATCGCTGTCACCCACCTCTGAAGGCGACGACGAAGAGGCCTTCTCCTGGCCACTGCTACTGCTACTGGGGCAGGCCACCAGCTCTGCCGATTCGGACCTCTCGAAGGAATTGGGACGGCTCAGCGAGTTGGTGTGCTGGATCACAGAGATCACATTCCCAGGGGGCTTCCTGCTGCCCCCCAGTTCGGGCATCTTCTCAGCAGCTGCGTCAGGGCCCGAGCAGACCTCATCTGAGCCCAGAGAGGGGCTGGCAGAGAGCATCAGGGCCCTGGTAGGGTCAAAGCGTTCTGCATGCCCCAGTGAAGCCAGGTCGTAGGGTGGTGCCACCCCCGGAAAGCCGCTCCGCATGCCATCCTGCGTTGGCACCTGGGGGTCGTACTCGCTGCCCCCTGCACCACCTCCGCAGATCATGGGTGAGTCCTCCTCATCACCCACACTCTTCTCCTTGCGACGCTTGCGGGTCTCGCAGGTGGTGCCAAAGAGGGTAGGCACGGTGGGCAGGGGCACAGCAGGGTCCATGAAGTAGTCCCCGCTGTGTTTCAGAGCGCCCAGGCAGGCCACGTCCCTGTAGGTGGCCTTGGGGGTGTCCGGGTCCTCCCACTTCTGATAGGACTTCCTGCAGATGTCATACTCATAGCCAAGCCTGTTCTCTGGAATCAGTTTCTTCTCCTTGATGGACGAGCCTGCCAGCGTTCTGGCCACCCTGCCATGGTGATGGTGGTGGTGGTGGTGGTGGTGGTGGTGATGCTGATGGTGGTGCTCAGCCTCCGGGTGCCCCTCTTGCACCGAGGGCAGCTCGAAGGCTGCCTGACGTCTCAGCATGCGCTGCTGGGGGATGCCCACCGTGCCCGGGTAGAACACGTCGTCCGAGCCGGTAATGCGTTCATCGAACGAGTGGCTTCCTCGCAGAGAAGGGGGGACACTGAGGTTGGTGGCCGAAGAGGTGGGCATGGAGTTGCTTCGAATAAGTGGGGATGAGTCTCCCGGAGCTTCCAAGAGTGTTGGGTTGCTGCCTGGCAAAATTGCACCCCCAGGATAGAGCTTGCCTTCGTGCCTGAAGGAAGCTGCGAGAGGCTGGGAAGGCCTCGACTCACTGTTGAACTTAGAGGACTTGAGTAGGCCTGTCTGGGTCGGCTCCAGGTCCCCCTTGCTAGAGATGAGCTGGGACACAGGATCCTCAAACATCTGAACGTCTAACCTGGTATTGACTTGGGGGAACGGTTCCATCAGGCCCTTTCTCCCCATCTGGGCCCGCTCCTGGCTGGCCGACGTGACACTGAGGGTATTCCTGGGGCTCAGCCGACCGTATTTGCCGAAGATGATCTCCTCGTAAGACTTGGCATTGGTGTTGGGGGGGCTGATCTGCTGCTCTGCACTCTCGGAGCGAGAAAAGTAACCTGAGTCGGTGCTCCCTTTGCTGTGCGGGCTCAGGAGATTGAGGGAAGGCTCAGAATCCTGGCCCTTCTTCTCTGACAGTCTCAATGCAAGCTTCTGCTTCACCGTGTGGGAGTCGTCCACCTTCGAGCTCAGAGAGGAGGTGGGCAGCAGATCCGAGCCTATGTAGGGTGAGTTTTCATTGGGTAAGGATAGCCCGCTCTTGGGGATGATCAAAATGGGCACTTTCACCTGGCCACCCAACGAGTCCTCCAGAGACCCAGGGTAGCCGGTCCTGCCAGTGATGTCCAGTGGGATAGGGGGCCCGGGGCTCATCTTGTCGGCAGCCTCCACAAAGAGAGAACTCTCTTCATCCGTGTCTGTGCTCTGTTCTCCGTCTGAATGGATTTCTGCCTCGACATCAATAAAACCGGCCTCCAGGTCCAATTTAGAGACCGCCGAATCTGTGAAAGGGACCAGGCCCGCCTTGATGGCATGGGCATGAGACTTCCTGTGCTTGTACAAGTTGCTCTTGGTCTTGAAGGAGAAGCCACAAGGGATACACGGGTATGGCCGCTCACCCGTATGGGACCTGATGTGTTTCTTCAGTACACTGGGTTTGGCACACGCCCTACTGCAGTAAGGGCAAATGTACTTGCCGGGTTTTTTGGGTTTGTGCTCTTTCTTGTGAGTGTCTTCAGACTGATCGAGACTTTTCTGGGAGTATTGGCTATAAGCGGGATTCAGACTAGAGATCTTTTTTCGGGGATACCCACCGCTGTGGCCAGGGATGGGAAAAGAAAATAAGTCCTCAGAGGCAATGGATGGCAAAGGGCCAGGGAAAAGCCAGGGAGGGCCCTCGAGGCTGTGGTGGGGCTTGTTGCTGTGCATGGCCCCCTGTGGCAATGAGTGCTGAGGGAAAGAGAGTGAATGTTGGCATGAGTAAGGAGTCGGTCGGTGTGGTGTGTATTGCTTCTCTGTGACCTGCTGGGCCACTTCGCCAGGAGAGGCCAGTTTTCCCGAACCAAAGAGTTGTGCCGATGATGCGGTGTTTCCAATTTGCGCAGGATCTAGTTGGGGCTGTCGCTGTCCTTCTTGACTGCCAAAAGTGCTCATCTTAATAATAGCTGATTGTTCCTGTCTCCATCTACCTGATACTTTCTCAGTTTCTCCAGATCTTGAGGTAGCTTTTTGCACGAGAGCTGGGTCCCCAGTGTCCATTTTGTTATCACAAAGTCTTAAGTGCTAGTGGCTTGAAAGCCCTGCAGACTCATGGAGTGTCCTTGAAGCTGTGCTTTTCAAAACTTGCTCGCTTCCATGTTGCTGAGTGTCTACACGCGTGCTGAGTACTCCTCTTCGAAACCTTCCACACCCACCCGTAGTCTATGGGCATTAGTTGGCTCTGTCCTTGACCAGGGCTATAACACAGTTCTCTCCATTGTAGAAAGGGCCACCAAAAAGCTAAGTGCAAATCGATCGAGATTTCTTATGGCATTTGAATATTTTCAAAGAGGATGTAAATGGGATGAGAAATAGTCCTGGAGAAATCTGGCTCATCAGCTAGAGCAAAGGTCGATTGCCAGTTTCAGTAGGATAGAATGATCTGGAGGAAAAGGAAACAGGAAAAAACTGTCAGAACAACTATCAAGTAAGGAACCAAAACCCACCCTCTATGATTTTATACCTTTGAGAATTCAGATATTAATCTTATGATAAAGGATAATAATTTCAAACTTAGTATAAGGCATATGTATAAAAATCTTCGATCTTGATGTTGGTCATCCTTTTAAATACTCTTTAGTTTTAGTCAGGATTTTATTCAAAGGCAAACTTTTATAGATAATATCTATAAAATCATTAAGACTTAAAAGTAGTCATGCAAATAGTCATTTCTAACAAGTTTTTTGACATAAAAGTGAAGTATGTTATCCATTTTTACATGTGTTTGGTAGCCTTTGTGTAAAAATAGAATGTAAATTACTAAGTAACTAATATACCTATTATCTTGAATAAAATGTTTTATTAATTAATCAATATAGTGATTAGTAGAGATAGGATAAGGCTATACAAATAAAAAATTACTACAAAACTTTGGAAAGAAAAAATCATTTAAATGAACAAGATAAAGATCTTCACAGTATGACTGGAAGACCATATGATCTGGAGAAAATAAGAAAATATCATATGGGCCCGGAGAGATAGCACAGCGGTGTTTGCCTTGCAAGCAGCCGATTCAGGACTAAAGGTGGTTGGTTCGAATCCCGGTGTCCCATATGGTCCCCCGTGCCTGCCAGGAGCTATTTCTGAGCAGACAGCCAGGAGTAGCCCCTGAGCACCGCCAGGTGTGGCCCAAAAACCAAAAAAAAAAAAAAAAAAAAAAAAAAAAGAAAATATCATTATGGGTCAGAAGCTAACTAAATGGTCAAGGATATATCTCTTGCTTGCATAAGAGCCTGAGATTGACCCCCAGTATCAGATGCCCCCACTCAAACACAGTGAAGGTTGTCCTAGTGACCTTAGCACCAGAATGGTACCTCATTACTGGGTCCATGCACTGAACCATCAGGCCCAGTTAGCCAAGTATCTCTTGGGATGGTTGCTAGGGTCTTGAAGCATTGCTTGGGAATTCTTTCTCCTAAAATGAACATACATATATAAATAAAACTTCCTGATTACCTGAATTGTTGAGAATTTGCGTGGACATGATTGTCTTGACGCTTTCTGGATAGAAGATAAATATAATTAGGAAAAATTGTTCCATTAAACACAAGTTTACTCTATACAAATATAAATTTAGAGTTGATCAGGCATATCATGGCAATGATAAAGGCCATAAAAATAGACACTGTATGAGAAATAACTCAAGAGAAAACTGCTGAAACTCCACAAAGATACAAAATATTTTTAATCAAAGAATCTTAAGATTATTGTTTCTAGGTCACACCAGTTGTGTTCTGGGCTTACTCCTGACCCTGTGCTTAGAAAATCATTCCTGGCAGGGCTTGGAGGATCATAATTAGTGCAGGGATCCCACCCAGGTTGGCAGAATGCAAGCCAAGTGCCCTATCTGCTATATTATATCACTCCCGTACTAACATCTGAATTTGACATGGTTCTAATTCCTCAGATATAAAAAAAAAAAAAAAAACTAGGAAAAGATGATAGTTTTAATGTCTATAGAATAGGGTCTGCCAAACATCAATTAGGGAGCCCTGGGGCCATTCAGGAAAATACCAAAGGCATCTATGCCCTTTAATTCGTGTTGCTCAGAAGGTTACTCCTGACATGGTGCTTTGAGGTCACTTTTTGTGATACCCCAGGTTTGATTGTCTATATAGGGCATGGAACCAATGCCTCCAACATGTGCTTTGCCCTTTGATTTTTCTCCCTACTCTCCCTGTCTCTTAAGTTTCACATTTTAAACTGAACATATAGGTTTGAACATTTCAAAGAAAACATTTCCTTTTTTTTTTTTAAGAAAATTTGCATGACAGTAATGTGGGAACATCCTTCAGATGTGTATGAGTGGCCTTCAAACTTGACTACTTAGAAAGGATCAATGTAAAGTGTAAACTCAATTATTAAAATAAATTTTAAAAAAGCATGGCAATAATGGACGTTTTATCCTTAACATTATTTTTACTAAATTCCTGAATTAATTTCAAGTAGAGCCCTACAGAGCTGCAGAAAGACACTTTTAAAAAGACACTCAGGTGCAAAAAAAAATTAATTTACCTGTTTGGGTAAAAAATGATAATGAATGGGTTGCTAGTAATCTCATTCGAGGAAAAGGATATACTTATGTTTCCACAGATGACAACCCTGCCAAGAAACTCTATGTATTACACCTTGTCAGAAGCAGGACTCTCACAAATGAAAAAAAACCTCAGACATTGGTACATGATAAGACTATAAGTTGTCCCCCAGAACCAACACAGATAACTCAAAAGGATAAACAAACTGTGACCCCCCCCAACAGATAAGTGGGACAATAAGCTGACACCACATAGTGAGGTAGGGACTATAGAGAATGAAAAAGACCAGTTCTAGAACCGCGATTCTGTAGATGAGGGAACTGGTCCTACTCTCATCAGATCTCATTATTTAGAAAACACTTGTTACATAAACTCAATATTACAATGTCTGTATAATATTCCAAGGTTTACAGATTATGTTTACCAGAACCATTAAGAGAAGAATATTAACACATGTGAGTGCTTTCCCCGGCACCTCCACACTCTCCACTTGGGAGCCAGAGACAGGCTTCTTGCTGCCCCATCCTGCGCACCTCCTAGGGACCACAAGCCCGGAGAGCACACAGGTGAGTGCTTTCCCTGGCACCTCCACACTCTCCACGTGGGAGCCAGAGACAGGCTTCTTGCTGCTGCACCCCGCGCACCTCCTAGGGACCCCAAGCCCAAGCGGAGAGCACACAGGTGAGTGCTTTCCCCGGCACCTCCACACTCTCCACGTGGGAGCCTGAGACAAGATTCTTGCCACCACACCGGCAACCCTGAGCCTGAGCTGAGTGCAGACCAGGTGAGGAGAACCCTGCACCTGACACACTCTGCACTGCTGGGACGGGCTAGGACCAATAGACTGGGTGAGCTTGAGCCTGCCACCTGGACCATTGGCTAACCTAGAGCAACCTACCACCCTGAGCCCCGAAGTGGACCTGAGACTCCCCAAGGGCTGAGGGCAGTTACTGGGTGGGTTTGACTACGGGAATTTCTTTTCCTGAGGCTAGGAGGGGATAGAGCTCCATTGACTCCCAGAGAGGGGAGGAAGGCTAGAAAGCTAGGCTCAATAGCACTCTCAGCCAGTGTGGCCAGGAGCAGAGCTGCATCGGCTGGTAGGAATAAGGAGAAGGAAATTGACCAGACCCACTGAAGGAGGGCTGACTTCCAGATAGGGGAGGGGGGGCAAAGGAGCTAGGCTCAACAGCACCCTCCACCATTATGCCCAGGAGAGGACCTGCACTAGCTGACAACAAAAGGGAAAAGCAACGAATCAGGCCACATAAAGAACACAGGAGGAGCCAAACCTCAGCGAGCCCACCCAACAACCCCCTCTATAACCACACTCAGGGAGGGGACCCATCCCCATGCCACAGGACACCAAAGCAGGCTCAATTTAGAAGGCACAGCACTCCAAACCACACCAATAAATGCAAAGAAATATGGGTAAATCAAGAAGAGCCCTAATATCTGGAGATACGAAGATAAACCCTAGCAAGTTTCCAAGTCCACCAAAACACACAGATCCATGGGAAGGAGACCTAAAAGCAGCCATAAAGAAGGAAATGCAAAATTGATAAAAGAAATGGAAGAAACTCTGCTACCGAGTATAAGATATCTATGGATGAAAAAAATCAGTCAAATTAAAGAAGAAATGTTAAAGAACATGAGAGATTCCATACAAAAAGAATTGAAGGAATTAAAAGACAAAGTAACAAGCCTTACGAGCAGAAACATAGAGTTGGAGAAGCATATTGAAGAACTCGAAGGAAAACTGCAAACAAAAAATGACCAAGAAACCAATAAACAAATAAAAGACAAAGCACTGGAAGGAAAAGTTCAGTATCTAATGAACAAGGACAAAAGAAACAATCTAAGAATTGTGGGTATACCAGAAGGGGAGGAAAGAGAAAAAGGGGAAGAACAAGTAGTCAGAGATATAATAGCAGAGAACCCTCTGCAAAGAAACTTCAATGCAAATCCAGGAAGTGAAGAGAGTCCCTAAAAAAATAGACCCTAATAAACCCACACCAAAACATACAGTAATCCAAATGGCAAAAAAAAGAGAAAGATGAAATCCTTAAAGCAATAAGGTAGGGCACGGAGAGATAGCACAGCGACATTTTCCTTGCAAGAAGCCGATCCAGGACCAAAGGTGGTTGGTTCGAATCCCGGTGTCCCATATGGTCCCCCGTGCCTGCCAGGAGCTATTTCTGAGCAGACAGCCAGGAGTAACCCCTGAGCACCGCCCGGTGTGACCCAAAAACCATAAACCAAAAAAAAAAAAAAAGCAATAAGGGAGAAAAAAGAACCCTCAAGTACAAAGGTAGGGGCATAAGAATCAAACCAGATCTCCCATTTGAAATAATTCAAGCAAGAAGACTGTGGAATGACATATTTAAATGACTGAATGAAAGAAATTTCCAACCTAGGGTCCAATACCCAGCAAAACTATCATTCATATGGGAGGACAGACTAAAAACGTTCTCAAACAAGAACGAACTTGAATCATTTGTGTAAACAAAGCCAATCCTAAGCAACCTACTCAGAGACGAATTACACAATCCAAACTCCCGATTGTAACAAAAACCACCTACACAACACAACTGCACAACAGTCATCTCTGTCAATAATCTCCCTAAATGTTAAGGAACTAAACTCTCCAATTAAAACACACATAGTAGAGAACTGGATTATGAAAAATAAACCAGACTTCTGCTGTCTGCAAGAAACACACCTACAACTACAGGATAAACACAGGCTTAGAATAAAAGGATGGAAAGTAATTATTCACGCCAATGGAAAACAAAAAAGAGCAGGGACAGCCATACTTATATCAGACCAAATTGCATTCAACCTAAAGAAAGTGATCAGAGACAAAGAGGGTCACTACTTACTGATCAGGGGAACATTAGATCAAGAAGTACTAACCCTGGTCAATATCTATGCACCTAATGTAGAGCCAGCAACATATATGAGGCAACTGCTTACAAACCTGGAGAAACACATGAAAGGAAAGGTGATAATAGTAGGAGACCTCAATACTCTACAATTACCACTGGACAGATCCACCAAACAGAAAAATAGCAAAGAAATAAGAGCTCTAAATGAAAAATTAGAAGATCTAGGGCTAATAGACTTATGTAGGGCCCTCCATCCCCAGAAAGAAGAATATACATTCTTCTCAAGCCCACATGGAACCTTCTCCAGAATATTCCATGTCTTAGGATACAAAGCCAACCTATGTAAGACCACAAATGTAAGGATCATTAGAAGAACCCTATCAGACCACTATGGAATAGAGGTCAAAATTGACTTCAAGAAGAAGCAATGGAGAAAAACTAATACCTGGAGATTAAACAACATGCTGCAAAACAACAACAGCTGGATCAAAGAGCAACTCAAGGAAGAAATAAAAAGATTCCTTGAGACAAATGATAATAAAGAGACAACTTGTCAAAATTTGTGGGACACAGCAGAATCAGTAATTAGGGGGAAACTCATGGCAATACAGGCCTATATCAAGAAACAGGAAAATGACAAAATCAACAGTTTAAAGGATCACCTCAAGGAATTGGAGCAACAGCAACAGAGAAATCCATCCACAACCAGAAGGCAAGAAATAATAAAAACCAGAGCAGAAATAAACAACATAGAAACTAAGAAAACAATACAAAATATCAATGTGACAAGGAGTTGGTTTTTGGAAAAAAAATAAACAAGATAGACAAACCACTGGCAAAACTCACCAAAAAAAAAGGGGGGGGGGAAACACCCAAATCAGTAGGATCATAAATGAAAGGGAAGAGGTTACAACAGAACCCAAGAAATACAACATATCATGAGATCATATTATGAACAACTATACTCAGCTAGGCTAGAAAACCCAGTAGAAATCGACAAATTCTTAAAAAAAAAATACCATCTTCTGATTTTGGAAAAGGAAGAACTAGAAAGCCTAAACAGACCGATCACCTCAGAGGAAACTGAAGATGTATTTAAGAAACTCCCTAAGAACAAACGTCCAGGCCCAGATGGATTTACAGGTGAATTCTATCAAACATTCCGAGAAGACTTATAACCACTTTTCCATAGGCTATTCCATACTATCGAAAAAACAGGAATCCTCCCCAACACCTTTTATGAGGCTAATATCGCACTCATTCCCAAAGATGGCAAAGACACCACCAAGAAAGAAAACTATAGACCAATCTCACTAATGAATATAGATGCAAAGATACTCAACAAAATCTTAGCAAACTGAATCCAGCACTTCATCAAAAAGATCATACATCATGACCAAGTGGGTTTTTTTTATTTCAAAGTTAAACTTTTACTTAAAGATTGCTCAACAATCAAAATGGTTTGAGTAACACAGATAATACTAACAATATAAAATGTTCTAAAGTATCCAAGCTAAGGTATCTTTTTTTCTTCTTTATTAGAACATCTTGATTACATAAATGATTGTGATTAGGTTTCAGTCATGTAAAGAACACCCCCTTCACCAGTGTAACATTCCCACCACCAATGTCCCAAATCTCCCTCCATCACACCCCACCCCCACCTATACTCCAGACAGGCTTTCCAGTTTCCTCATTCATTCACTTGATTATGGTAGTTCTCTGTATAGTTATTTTTATAGCTGTACTCACCACTCTTTGTGGTGAGCTTAATGGAGTGAGCTGGTGTTCCAGCCCTCCTCTCATTGTCTCTGAGGATTGTTACAAAAATGACCTTTATTTTTCTTAAAACACATAGATGAGTGAGACTATTCTGCGTCTCTCTCTCTCTCCCTTTGACTTATTTCACTCAGCATCATAGATTCCCTGTACATCCATGTATAGGAAAATTTCATGACTTCATTTCTACTGACGGTTACATAATATTCCATTGTGTATATGTACCACAGTTTCTTTAGCCATTCGTCTGTTGAAGGGCAGCTTGGTTGTTTCCAGAGCCTGGATACTGTGAATAGTGCTGCAATAAATATAGGTGTGAGGAAGGGTTTTTTCATTGTATTCTTGTGTTCTTAGGGTATATCCCTAGGAGTGGAATAGCTGGGTTGAATGGGAGCTCAATTTCCAGATTTTGAAGGAATCTCCATATTGCTTTCCATAGAGGCTGTACTAGATGGCATTCCCACCATCAGTGGATAAGAGTTCCTTTCTCTCCACATCCCCGCCAGCACTGATTGTTCTCATTCTGTGATGTGCGCCAATCTCTGCAGTGTGAGGTGGTATCTCGTCATTGTTTTGATTTGCATTTCCCTGATGAATAGTGACGAAGAGCATTTTTTCATGTGCCTTTTGGCCATTTGTATTTCTTTTTTATCAAATTGTCTGTTCATTTCTTCTCCCCATTTTTTTTATGGGATTAGATGTTTTTTCTTGTAAAGTTCTGTCAGTGCCCTGTATATTTTGGATATTAGCACTTTATCTGAAGGGTGTTGGGTGAATAGTTTCTCCCACTCAGTGGGTGACTCTTGTATCCTGGGCACTATTTTTTTTTTGAGGTGCAGAAGCTTCTCAGTTTAATGTATTCCCATCTGTTGATCTCTGCTTCCACTTGTTTGGAAAGTGTAGTTTACTCCTTGAAGATGCCTTTAGTCTCAATGTCATGGAGTGTTTTACCGACGTGTTGTTCTATATACCTTATGGTATTCGGTCTGATATCAAGGTCTTTAATCCATTTGTATTTTACCTTCATACATGATGTTAACTGGGAGTGTATGTTCGCTTTTTTGCAAGTTGCTAACCAGTTCTGCCAGCACCACTTGTTGAAGAAATTTTTTCCTGTTCCACTTAGGATTTCTTGCTCCTTTGTCAAAAATTAGGTAATTGTATGTCTGGGGAACGTTCTCTGAGAACTCAAGCCTATTCCAGTGATCTGAGGGTCTGTCTTTTTTCAATACCATGCTGTTTTGATAACTATTGCTTTGTAGTACAGTTTAAAGTTGAGGAAAGTAATGCCTCCCATTTCCCTTTTCCCTAGGAGTGCTTTAGCTATTCCAGGGTGTTTATTGTTCCAGATGAACTTCATAAGTGTTTGATCCACTTCTTTGAAGAATGTCAGGGGTATTTTTAAGGGGATCACATTAAATCTGTATAATGCTTTGGGGAGTATTGCCATTTTAATGATGTTAATCCTGCCAATCCATGAGCAGGGTATGTGTTTCCATTTCCGTGTGTCTTCTCTTATTTCTTGGAGCAGGGCCTTATAGTTTTCTTTGTATAGGTCCTTCACGTCTTTGTTCAAGTTGACTCCAAGATATTTGAGTTTGTGTGGCACTATTGTGAATGGGATTGCCTTCCTGACTTCCATCTCTTCCCTATCACTATTGGTGTATAAAAAGGCCATTGATTTCTGTAGGTTGATTTTGTAGCCTGCCACCTTGCTATATGAATCTATTGTTTCTAGAAGCTTTTTGGTAGACTCTTTAGGATTTTCTAAGTAGAGTATCATGTCATCTGCAAACAATGAGAGCTTGACTTCTTCCTTTCCTATCTGAATTCCCTTGATATCTTTTTCTTGCCTGATTGCTATAGCAAGAACTTCCAGTACTATGTTGAAGAGGAGTGGTGAGAGAGGACAGCCTTTTCTTGTACCAGAATTTAGAGGAATGGCTTTTAGTTTTTCTTCATTGAGGATAATATTTGCCATGGGCTTGTGGTAGATGTCTTCAATTAAATTGAGAAAGGTTCCTTCCATTCCCATCTTGCTGAGAGTTTTGATCAAGAATGGGTGTTGGACCTTATCAAATGCTTTCTCTGCATCTATTGATATGATAACGTGATTTTTATTTTTCTTGATGTTGATGTTGTGTATGATGTTGATAGATTTACGGATGTTAAAACATCCTTGCATTCTGGGATGAAACCTACTTGGTCGTAATGTATGATCTTCTTGATGATCCTATTTGCCAGGATTTTGCATTGGATCCTATTTGCCAGGATTTTGTTGAAGATCTTTGCATCAGTATTCATCAGGGATATTGGTCTGTAATTTTCTTTTTTGGTAGCATTTCTGTCTGGTTTTGGCTATTTTTGTGGTGCTTATCATTGTTAGCACTGGATATTGACACTTCTTTTTGTACTGTTGGTGTGTTACATCTTATTTTTCTCCTTCATCTCTCAAACTGATGATGAGAGCCTCTAGAAGGATCCCGCTCATTTTTGGCGTATTAAACTTTTACCCCAGTTTATTACTTTTCTCTTCTTCAAACAAAACCACATAACTTGAACTATCTCGTCCTGCCTCCCAGTTAGAGGGGGCAATAAAGGAGGCACCAAGAGCAAACAGGTGCGAGACTACTAAGTAGTAAACTAGATACATAGGAGACCACATTTTCTAGAAGCCTGGGTGTGAGGAAGGAGGATTTGGAAGGTAGGACGAAACGGAGGTGTAGGGAGGACAAATCGGTGATGGGAATCCCTGATTTTATGTAAATATGTACCTAAAATATTATTGTCAACAATATGTAAGCCACTATGTTCAAAATAAAAATTATATTTTCTTTTTTTTTGGGGGGGGCACACCCGGCGGTGCTCAGGGGTTACTCCTGGCTGTCTGCTCAGAAATAGCTCCTGGTAGGCACAGGGGAACATGTGGGACACCGGGATTCGAACCAACCACCTTTGGTCCTGGATCGGCTGCTTGCAAGGCAAACGCTGCTGCGCTATCTCTCCGGGCCCCCTAAAAATTATATTTTAAAAAAAGAGAAGAATATTAATAGTTCAAATCTGTTGGGACATAAAGGCAAAGTGGCAGAAGAGTTCAGTAAAATCATAAAAGCCTTGTGGGCAAGACAATACAGGTATATCAACCCAAAAGACTTTAAGATGAGCACTGGAAAGCTAAGTGACCAGTTTGCAGGCATAATCAACAAGATCCATGTGAACTACTTCTATTCCTGATGGAAGGTGTTCATCAGATTTGAATAAAGCTGATAGGCAGAAAAGACATAAAGAGGATAATAGTGATTTTTGTTGACTCAAAAGTCACAAAACAAGGTTGGCAGAGACACAAGCAGTTTAATGAATCTATTATTGCTACACTTTTCCAAGGCCAGTTCAAATCCACAATTCAATGTCTCATCTATCACCAAAAAAATCTTGGACATTTGAGATCTTTACTCATTTATCCTTGCCTTTGACATCTACAGATAAATGCATATTGCAAGATCGCCATAAGCTTTTTTTTCAAAGAAGAAAAACTGAGAGAAAATAATAAGATTTATTGCAGCCACTGCAGCACACAGCAGGAATCTCTAAAAAGGGTAGAAATTTGAAAATTACTACATGTAATATATCTGAAACACTTTTCCTACAATGGCAAGCAGAGGGAAAGACTACAGACCTACGTAAATTTCTTTTAGAAAACCTTTACTTGGGGCCAGTGAGGTGGTACTAGAGGTAAGGTGTCTGCCTTGTGATGCGCTAGCCAAGGAAGGACCGTGTTTTGATCCCCAGGCATCCCATATGGTCCCCAAAGCCAGGGGCAATTTCTGAGCCCTTAGCCAGGAGTAACCCCTGAGCATCAAATGAGTGTAGCCCGAAAACAAAACAAAACAAAACAAAAAGAAAACCTTGACTTGTCAATGTGTACTATAGAATCTAGGGACAACCTAGAGTACAACTTATTCTCTGTTTCAAACCATTATGGTGAAATGGCAAAGGGTCATTGCACAGCTTATTGTAAAAATGTGGAAAGACAACATTGGTTTAAATTTCATGATCAAAAAGTTTCAAGCAGGAGAGATAGCATAGAAGTAGGGTGTTTGCCTTCCATGCAGAAGGACAGTGGTTTAAATCCTGGCATCCCATATGGTCACCAGAGCCTGCCAGGAGCAATTTCTGAGAGTAGAACCAGGAGTAATCCCTGAGTGCTGCCTGGTGACCCAAAAACAAAAAAAAAAAATTTTTTTTTCAGAAAGCTCCACCTCATCTGTGAAATCTTCAGTAGCTTATCTATTTTTTTTATACTTCAAAGAGACCAAAGCAAGGGGTACAGCTGTTTAGAGTATGCTCTTATCCTTGCATAAGGCATCTGAATGCCATGGACTCTTGCTATAGTGCTCAGTCATTGAATATGTATTTGCCATTTATTTTTAATGCAAACTAGTTTTCTACTATATTTAAGTCTGCCTTCAGGAAAGGAACCTGGATGTTCGACACATGTGATATACTACTCTAAATTTTATACTCTGTTTACAGTGCTCACCACCATACTACTTAGCATTCTAGCCTTAAAGATTATGTTTTAAGAATGTTATATGCACATTCTAACCCATGAAGCCATTTTCAGCAAAGTTCTCCTCCATCAACATTAATTACTTCAAGGAATTGGAAATTTTTTTCACTTGGCATGCCAGTTTTTTTATTTTATTTTTATTTTAAAGTGCTCACACCCATTCCACCTGGGTCAATTTTCCTAATGTAACCTTTGGATCTATCCTTATCCATATATGTGTGTGTTAGTGTATGAGTGGTGGCCACCTTTATGGCTATTTAATGTCCATCCATAGTGTACATAATGTCTATGTTAAATATAGTCCTTCCTTCATCTATATAGCTATTTTTATCTCCCAGGAAGAAAGTATACCACCACTGCTGCTATGTGTTATCAGTGGCCCCTTTTCTCCCACTTCCCTTCACCATGGACTGCTGCATGTAATTGGTTTTGGCTTTTGAGAGACCCTTGGCTCTAGAATACTTTCTGATCCATGACTGCTGTGAGCCATTTTTTCATACTCCACAAGATCATGCTATTGGTTGATTATGTGATCCAGAATTTATTCTCCCTTCAGACTATATCAAAAGACTTAAAGGGGATATGTATACCTCCTTTGTATATTTCTTAGGTGCATTTTCTCAATATGTATAATTCTTCACTGTATATTTCATTATATAGATAAAGTTACCTCCCCTCTCTTTAGACTTGCTAGTAGGAATCCATAGTAGATAGTACAGATAGTATCCTTTGAGTTTTGTGTTTTTGATAGAATTAGGTTATAGAAATCGTTTGGTTTGTTATCATTTCCTCTTAGGCTCCAATAGTATACTATGGCATGTTCTTTTTGCATAGGCGCATTAAAATTTTAGATATAGAAAGTTACTATCCATTAGGGATGGGAACTTGAAAAATTTTTGTTATGGGGGACCTCTACCCTTAATATTTGCCATAGTGACTTGACTTGATGTCACTAGGACATCAGTGGACTGATCATCCCTGAACCTTGTGTTCTATATTTGGCCTGGTTTTCTGCACTTACAGCAGGAATTGACCTGCTACTAGTGCATGTCCTAGAACTGCCTTGGCATCTACTTGCCCCAGAATGAGCTCATACAACACCCTAACAACACCTAGGAAATCAGCAATGACTTGTTTTCAAGGCAGATGATTTTTCTGCCTTGCCAACAAATGGTGAGATGATACCAGGAGACATTCTAAGACAGTTTGATTTCAACATAGGATCCATGCAAACATTAAGATCTCTAATGACTGATGACCATCATTTAGGAGAACCTTTCCTTGGACCATAAAGAAAGACTTTGGGGTTAGACAAATTTCTATGCCTAGAGTTTGTAGTTTGTCTTATGGCAGGATGTTTCATGGGTCAGTTGGTTTGAGGAGCAGAGTGCATGCTCTTCCTATTAGTCCTGGCTTCAATCCCCAATATCATGCAGTTGCCTGAACACTATTGGGAATGACCCTCACTATCATCAGCTTTTCCCTTAAAATAACAATACTTAGTTATTAAAAAAGAGACCAGAAGATGAAGACGTCTTTACATAAAGTTCAATAGAGGTTATTTTTTTGGTCAGAGCAAAAATGTAATAAAACATTCAGGTAATTGTTGGTTTGATTTATATTATAAAGAGCTAGTTCAAAAAAGATACAATATTTATTTATTAAAACCATTTTTCCAATAATACTGTTCAATTATTTCATATTCCAATAGTATTTATTGTCCAGGAAATACTTCAAATCTAATACACTGGACCAGAGACCCGTTCAGTGAGCTGGATTTTATGCTTTGCATATGGGAGTGATGAGTTAATCCTGGCACTACATGGTTCCATGAGTACTATGCCTAGGATATCTCCTTAGTACCACTAAGTATGGCCCCCAAATTAGAACCAAACCAAATTAAGGAAACAAACAAACAAACAAAATGCAATTAATATCAGCACACACTGACTTAACCAACTTCAATGAGAAAATCTCTTCCTTTTAAATTTCTTCGACAAGCCTACCTAACATCATGCCCTGCTATTTTATCATTACAGAGAATGCTCTGTCCCTTGTTCCCTACTCTTGTTCATTCAGGAAGAGTTTCTGACCTTATTTCTGAGCTGGAGATCAGAGCAGTTCCAAAGATGCCTGCAATTTACATTTCTGTATACAGCAATGTCTACCTTTTCGTTTCAGTGAAAGGCTTAATTAAGGAAGAGGTTAATTCTAAGAAATTGGAACTCAATCCTAGTTCACATGAATATTTTACATCAAACTTGAAACCTACTTTCTAACTCCTTCCTTAAGGAACTTTCAAGTAAGTTCTTAAGAAAGTTACCTTTCTTCTAAAGAGTTTCTATGGAGAAAGGCAGATGAAAGATAAAATAAGTAAATGATCTTCATTGTAAACTCTTTTCACTCATCTGCTGTCCACTTTCATATTGTTTTCAAAACTAAAACAATTTTGTAATGAAAATGGTGTGCAGCATACACTAGGCCTTGTGTGCCTGACTCAAAGCAAATGGGATTAGGGAGTGTTCAAAGGTTTCTTTGCTGCTCTCTTCAACCTAGGAAGAGAAATTCTTTTTCAAAAAAACAAAAACAAAAACAAAAACAAAACCTCACACAAAACTTCCAAAGTGTTAAAATTTCACATGAGTTGTCTTTTTGGGTTGACATACTTCTACAACAATGGTATAAATTTCAGAGCTTTATCTTGTGCTTTATTAGGTAAACATGAATATGTTTCTACATATTTTCTTTGGATATCATAACATACATGTACTACATATGTATATATCTCACTTATATATGAATATATCATCAAATGCACCACTGTATATATGCCATTAAGTTAAATGACATATATGTCATTTTTAGCTTAATTTTCTCCTTAAAAATCTTTTTGGAATTATCAATATCTACAGTAGTATGACCAATTATAACTATCTTATTTCTCTATAATTATGAAGAATTATTTTACTTTTTATATCTATTCATAGAAAAAAGGAAGTTTTCAGTTTTTTCCATTGATAAGGATAAAAAAAAACCAAAATACGATATTAAAGCAATTTTTCTATGAAAGGCCAGAAATAATTTCATTCTCTGAGATTTCTATTTATGGTAACTAAACTCTGGCAAAGTCATTTATGGCAGCCATTGGCAGCAAAAGAGAGGGATTCCACAGACAGTTTCATATTCACATCTCAAACTTTCCCTTCTGCCTTCGAATGCTTCAAAAGGGAGCATTTTGTTAAAAAAAAATGTGACTTTTTAGGGTTTCCTCTGGAGGGTGCTCCAGCCCAAAGAAATCTTTCAGTTAATGACTTCAGATATTGTCTCACAGGCTCAGCACATTTTTTGCAGGGAGATGTTGAGGAAGATATCCCCCTCTGCATGTTTATTTCAGGACTAAAAAACTAAGCAAAAAAATAAACAATAGTACATAGAAGAGTGACCATTAAAAAAAACAAAAAACAAACCAACAAAAATGTGTCCACTCTTTTGGCTCTTTTTATACAGCTCTACTCAAGTAAGTTTGGCACCCATAGAAGCCCTGGAAGGAAAGGCACAAAAACAGCCGCCCCTATAGACCTCCAGAGAGGTCTCCTCAGGATAACAGCTGGGTAGGACTGGCAAGAAACAAGGCCTGCTCTGCTGATGAATAAAGGCCTACAGTATCCTGGGTTGCCAATCTGGGTTTTTTTTTTTTTTTTTTTGCTTAGAAAAACATGGTTTTAGGGGGGAAGATCTTTACCTCAGGAAATTAATTATTACTTGAGTGGTAGCAAGAATCAAGTGAGCATTAAATAATAACATCCTAACTAACAATGGTATAAAAATGACTGGCAACAAAAACTACTTCTCTATTGCCAATATCTTACTAGGAAAATATTTTTCAAATAAAATGGCTATTTGCTCCATTTTTAAATTGGATTATATTATACATGCCAACCAAATGTTTACCATACAAGAGTACTCAATATTAAGCAAAAGTTTAGAGACCAATTCAGCACATTTGCATGTAAATGTCTTAGATCAAGTATACATTTTTAATAGATGCTTGGAAGAGGAACTTTAATACTGAAAATCTCAGATGTCAAGAGCTCATACAAGCCCCGGAGGAGGAAAAAATGGAGTTGCCGAAAAACTGAGCAAGAATTGAGTTGGCAGAGTCCAACTCAATACAGACTTATTTCCACAGGATGATTTAAAAAAGTCACCTTTCTGAGAGCCAAAGTCATTATAAATGCTTCCTTTATTATTAAAAGTTCCCATAACAACCTGATTTCTCCCTCAAATGAGCAAGCGGCCCATACAAGATGGATGCTGTACAATGCATAATCCTGACTAACAATTCAGAGAACTTTTGGAGAAAAGTACAATGATTTGGAGGATCACTCTAATTTGACATACATGAAAATCTAATCTCATTTGATATTCAAAGCTGAATGAAAAACTAAAATATGTTTCTCCAGGTTGGCTACTCTATGGGCTTGATTGCAGGTATTTACATATTTTCATATTTACTTAAGAGATTTATGATTTCTTTTGACTAAAGCCTGCTAAAGTATTTTATCATACTGCTTTTTATGACAATGACAATTTTGCTTTTCTGGTGAAATGCTTTCCCATTCTATTGATAAAGTTATCCAGATGTATTGATAGAAAAATCAACTTTGCCAAAATGAAACCCACGTTAATGAGGTTAAGGGAATTAAAATTGGTCTATTGTGAAAGGCAAAATAAAACTAACTCTTGACTACACACAAATCTTGACCAAGTCACATATATATTGTGTGCTCCTCCCCTGGCTTCCACCCCATTCTTGTTCTGACAGTTTATATTTAGGTATCTATTAAGCCCAAAATAATGTTTAAATTAAATATAAAAAATTAACAGTATAAATAATAAACTTTAGTTATTAACCTGTTATCCTCATTATCAGAAAACTGCATCACAATGGTGTTTGCTTCCCACAACGCCAACTTTCTCCATGGAAACTCAGATGTGCACAACTTCTGGGAATCTAAAAGAAAAAGAAAAGGGGTTTTACATGGTGACATAGTGGACAGGAGATCCCCAATCATAGCAATGCTTCCTTGAGGAAAACAGAGTTGGAACTAGATATCGCAAGACTCCTCTCGCCATCAACTGTCCTACTTTTGACAGTTTAAATATTTTGCATAAGTACTGATATTAAGTTTTGCTTGTAACAGCAAAAGCAAAGGCAATTGGGAAAATGATGCTAGAATTAAATTTAACCTGCTGGAGTGAGAAATCAGGCCACTGCAATCCAGGATACAATTCTGCGTAAAGCCGAGATTCCCCAAAATATCCTTTCATGCATGGGCAACTCCACAGGATGAAATCTCAGATAACCTCATAGCAATTTTTTTCTATAGTTTATTTCAGCACTGTTATGCTTTGTGCTAAAATTAATTTCTGACATAGAAAGCCAAAACTAACTTGAGACATAACAAACTCTGGGAAGTAATGCGGAAAGGGACTTTCTCATACTTAAATTAATGTTTATCCAAGCCTTATACAAATAATTGCATTCATGTCAAGATTCATAATCCAGGGCCAGAGCAAGAGCATATTTGTTGTGAGTTTGCCTTGCATGCAGTCAACCGGGGATGGATCCCTGTTCAATACCTGGCATCCTATATGGTTTGTGAGCCTGCCAGGAGCAATTTCTGAGCACAGAGCCAGGAGTATCTTCTGAGCACCGCCGGGGGTGGCGGAAAAACCAAAACCAAACCAAACCAAACCAAAACAAAACAAAAGCACCAAAACTTCATAATCCAATCAATTGACCTTCTTGAGATAATTTCTTTTCCACTATAAAAGGTCCATTCAGAAACATTATAATGTTATCCACAGACAGTTATCATGTTTTTGTTTATTAAAAAAATAGTACTCTTTCTTTGTAACAAAATACTGTCTAATAAGAAAGAATCAAGTAGTAAGACCTGACAGGTAAAATGTGTCTTAACGGTGCCCTGACATGTGACCATTCCAAGTGCTTAAAGGAAGCAGCTCACTTCCTCCTCCTCTCTGCACATCACTGCAGTAGCACTTCAGGACACCCTGTGCACTTGGAGACATGAATCATTATAAGCAAGAAGGCCCACTCGGTTCCACAAAAGACACAAAAGGTGCAAAAATAGCTTCTGCAATTGAAGCAAGAACTACGTCAGCAGCCAGATGAATGTGGGTGGTCAGATAAGATTCTGTTGTTGCAAAGGGCAAATTATTAAGCAAGTGGTAGATTTATTTTCTTTTCTAAACTTTGTTCCTCTTGCCTCAAATCCACCACTTGCAAATGCTAAAATGACACTTGATAAACTCTACTATTCTTAGTGTGGAAAGCTTTATCAGAGACACAAATTACTGCTGATTCAACACTAAAAGGATTGTTGGATTATCTAAGCATGTTTTGTAAGATGACTTTTAAAAAATCTTTTTAATTTTATTTTAGTTACAGTAATTTACAAAACTGTCAATGACCAAGTTTCATAATACAATGTCCCAATACCAACTTCCTTTACCAGGACTGTCAGCTTTCCTTTATTGTCTCAAGGTCCCCCTAAATGCCCACTTTCCAATTCCCCCACAATCTTCCTGCAATGAGAAGCTGTGTTCAAAGATTTTGTTGCTTTAGCCCCCCCCCCTTTTTTTTTACCTTACTATACTTTTTTATATCTCACATATGATCATTGTTTATTTTAAACACATTTTAAAAACACTCATAACAAGGGGCTGGAGAGGTAGCATGGAGGTAAGGCATTTGCCTTTCATGCAGAAGTTCATAAAATATCTAAAAATGTCTAAAAATAAACTATATCTGGCACTATCTCCTGAACCAAAGTATGATATTCTTTTAAGAAAAAGAAGATGAAAAAAATAAATAACTCTACAATAAATATTTTGTACTCCAAGTAAAATCTACCCAAGACATAAATGGGTCAAGAGTCTATGGAAAGAGCTATTTATAAGGAACAATAACTTGTATTCAGTGACTATCTTTGACTGGCAGTCCACAGTGGCTAAACTAAGAGGAAGAAGGAAAAAGGGAGCAATATTGGAGAACACTAACACCTACTTCATCCAGCTGAATAGAAACTAAAGCCAAACTCCTAATCATTCTCAAACCTAGAAGTCAGGTTTGCTACGAACAGAGTCAACAGGCAGAATTCAGGAGACTCTGAAAAATGGTGACTGGAGCTTTGTCTCCAATTCTGACCTGGCTGTTCTAGCCTTTCTTTTCTTTTCTTTTTTTTTTTTTTTTTTTTTTTTGGTTTTTGGGTCACACTCAGGGATTACTCCTGGCTATGCGCTCAGAAGTTGCTCCTGGCTTGGGGGACCATATGGGACAATGGGGGATCGAACCGTGGTCCGTCCAAGGCTAGCGCAGGGAAGGCAGGCACCTTACCTTTAGCGCCACCGCCCGGCCCTAGCCTTTCTTTTCTATCTATGGCTACTGGAAATAAAAGCAGAAACACTTGTCTAGTGACATGCACATAAATTAGGGATTTTAGATAATAAAAATGGCTCTTTTCACAGAAGGTTCAAAACTTGTTTCAATTTTGTTTTTTAATTCTTGATATAATGTTTAATTTTCCCATAAAGAACCAGAAAGCAATGACCATGAGGGAATTATCAAAGAAACTGCCTAGAAATTAGTGCAATTTTAAAGTAAAGATTTGGTCAATATTAACACAAAAGATAGGACACCGATTTTAGCTATTTTGTACAACTCATACTGATGTAAGTTGGAATGAGTAGTAATTTTTGCTATTACAATAGCCATCTCAGAATATTATTTTGTGTTAATTTTAAATGAGGTTTTTTTGTATTTTTATTTTATTGAAATAAAAAACTTTCCTCAAAAAACTTCTAAAACTGAGGCTAAAGCGATAGCACAGCGGTAAGTCATTTTCCTTGCATGAAGGACAGACCCTGGTTCTAATCCTGGCATCCCATATGGTCCCTGAGCCTGCCAGGAGCAACTTCTGAGTGCAGAGCCAGGAAGGAGTAACACCTGAGTCCTGCCAGGTGTGACCCAAAAATAAACAAACAAACAAACAAACCAAAAACAACAACAAAAAAGAAAACCACAAAAACTTTAAAACTGTAGGCCAGGGGTCTTAAACTCGCGGCCCGCGGGCCGTTTGTGGCCCTCCTACAACATTTTGTGGCCTGCAGCTGGCCTTCAAATATTGCAGTATTTGTGATTATTCGCTTACTGAATAATTGCAATAAAAATCGCATTAGTAAGAAAAAAATCACATTAAACATTTGCATACCCCGAGCAGTTCCGTTCGGGGTATGCAAATGTTTAATGCAATTTTTTGCGATTTTTTTTCTTACTAATGCGATGTTTTATTACCAAAATTCAGTAAGCGAATAATTGTGAATACTTTGCGCCTAGCGCAGACGTCATTTCTGCTGCTCCTGTCCCTTGTATTATCGGAGGCCTAAGGGAGAGAAGTTTATTACAGAATTAGATTTTGTCATACCTTCATCATGATTTCATCAAAGCCTGCAGTGAAGAGAAAGATTGATGATGAGCACAGACAATTTCAGGAAAAGTGGGAGATGCAGTATTTCTTCGTTGAGCACAGGGGCATCCCCACATGTCTTATTTGCTCAGAGAAAATTGCAGTGCACAAGGAATACAACTTGAAACGCTATTATTCAACTAAACATGCTGAGGAATGTGCAAAATGTCAAGGAAATGAGAGAGCCAAGCGGGTTGTCAGTCTTAAAGCATGTCTAATGAGGCAACAAGATTTCTTCAAGAAAGAAACCAAAGAGAATGAGATGATTGCTAATTCAGGGAAACCATTCAAGGAAGGAGAGTTTGTTAAAAAAAAAAATGCATGTTACAGGCTACAAGTATTATCTGTCCAGAAAAGAAAATCAGTTTAGCAAAATCAGCCTTTCTGCCAACACTGTGGCAAAGCGCATTTCTGACATATCAAGTGACATTTATCATCAACTGCGTGAGGAAGGAAGCCAAATGTTTTGATGCATACTCAGTTGCTCTTGACGAGGGCACAGATATAACAGACACTGCACAGCTCACAATTTATGCCCATGGTGTTGATTGCAATTTTGAATTGACAGAGGAGCTGCTCACAATAATTCCAGTGCATGGCCAGACCACCGCTAATGAGATATTTCGGCATCTGTGTGATGCCATTGAGAATGCAGGTATGTCATGAAGGTGTTTGTTGGAATAATAACTGATGGAGCGTCATCGATGACAGGGAAAAAAAATGGACTGCTGGCACTTGTGCAAAAAAAACTTGAAGAGGAGGGTGTAGAGAAGGCCATTACTCTTCACTGCATTATCCATCAGCAGGCCCTTTGCAGTAAATGCCTGCCGTGTGACAATGTGATGTCTGTTGTTGTGAAATGCATCAACCAAATGAGATCCAGGGGCTTAAAACACAGGAGGTTCCATGCTTTTTTAGAGGAAATGGAGTCAGAATATGGAGATGTGCTCTATTTCATTGAAGTACGTTGGCTCAGCACGGGAAATGTCTTGAAAAGAATTTTTGAGTTGAAAGAAGAAGAGAAAGCCTTCATGGAGAAGGATGGGAATGCTGTTTCTGAGTTGAGTGATCACAAATGGCTCATGGACTTAGCTTTTCTTGTTGACATCAAACATAAGCTGAATGTACTAAACAAGATGCTACAAGGCCCAGGGCAGCTTATCAGTGCTGCCTATGACAACGTGAGAGCATTCTCCACAAAACTTGTGTTATGGAAATCCCAGCTTTCTCAGACAAACCTTTGCCATTTCCCAGCATGCAAGGAACTTGTAGATGCAGGCATACCATTCAGGGGTGAGAAATACGTTGTTGCTATTTTTAAGCTAGAGAAGGAATTTGGTCACAGATTTGCAGACTTCAAAAAGCACAGAGCCACTTTCCAAATTTTTGTGGACCCCTTTTCCTTTGATGTGTAAGATGCCCCTCCTGTGCTTCAAATGGAGCTCATTGACCTGCAATGCAACTCTGATCTCAAAGCCAAGTTCAGGGAGATTAGTGGAAAAGCAGAAATGCATGGGCAATTTTTGAGAAAATTGCCCCCCAGCTTCCCTGAGCTTTCCCAAATGTTCAAGCGCACCATGTGGTTTTTTGGGAGCACATATTTGTGTGAAAAGTTATTCTCCACATTGAACTTTAATAAGTCAAAGTACAGGTCTAGACTTAATGATGATCATCTTCAACCCATACTGAGGGTCTCAACTGCTTCCTCTCTAAAGCCAAATGTGGTTGAGATTTGTGAGAAGAAGCGCTGTCAAGTCTCTGGCAGCAGGAATAGGCAAAAGATGCCATGTTCAGAAGAACTGTTCATGATCTTCACTCAATGTCCTATCCATGTTCAGAAGAAATAATTAAAACTGTTAATAATGACGTTTGAGGACTTTTTTCTTTTGAAATCCCTATGAGGCCCTGCCTCACCCCAACTTTGCCTCCTGCAGCCCCAGGAAAATTGAGTTTGAGACCCTTGCTGTAGGGTGACACTGCATGCTATGTTCCTTTAGAAGTCAATAGTTCCCAGAGTTTACTATTGGAAACAATAAAATAGATTCTCTTCTCATCTTCACATTTTATCTATTGAAATCACAAGAAATGTCAAGCAATGAAACTTTAATATTCAATAAAAATAACAAGTTTTTTGAAAATAGTGCTAACAGAGCTTGTGAAATATCCCCCGGCCATTTTAAATTCAATTCTAAATATGAGGTGAAAATTATCTTTCACCTTTTTAGAAAAGTACAGACTGATTTTTCTTTCTGCATGCATGTTTATGGGGCAGAACTTTAAGCATATTTTCAATCCTCCTATGTACAGTCAAGATTTGGAAAATTGAGTTGAATTTTTTCTATCTTAATAGTTTCTCATTTTTTTTCTACTCAGAAAAAGAAAAAAACTCCTTGTTGTTAGGGTTATTCTTGGATGCTTATGTATAACTGTCCCTAAACTAAACAAGGGTCATGTTCAATTATGACAATAAATAAATACATGAATAGACAGATTTTTATTTTATCTTTATTATGGCTTTTGAGGCACCCCAGAAATGTTCAGTACTCAAGAGTCACTACTTAGCAGTGCTCGGTGGACTATATTGGATACCACAATTGAACCGGCCACAGTGGTATGTCAACTGCATGTAAAGCTGTACTATCCTTCCAGCCTAATAGACAAATCATTCAAAAATTATAGGTTAGTTGTTAATATGATGAATACTACAAGAGTTTCATGATTCACTGCAAACTTCTTCCACAGTGTAGTACCTCTCACTATTTCTCCCCCTAAGGTTAGACAAATACATACCAGATCATAGTTTTAGGGAAAAAAAACTGAAAGGCTAGACCAGTTACATTTAGGATTAGAGTCATCACAATTAAGTATAAAAATTGTATGCCTGAGTTCTATGAAAACATTGCAAATAGATCGAATAAATGAGATTTTTATTTTAATGAATGAAGGAAACAAATAAATAAAATAGTAGGTAAACATTATGCAAGAGAACTGAATGAAAAACTGTGGTCAAAATAAGTTTCATCCACTAACAAGGTTTTTCTTCTCTACTGCCAACAAGAAAAAGGAAAAGAAAAAAAAAAAAAGAGGGAATAAAGGCTTTACCTAGAGTTGTTGCTTCAATTGGAGATATCTAGAGCAGTAAAATAAGAAGAGCTTGGTAGGTAGAAAATACACAATCAGGGATCTCTCTCTCTCTCTCTCTCTCTCTCTCTCTCTCTCTCTCTCTCTCTCACACACACACACACACACATACACACAAACTCACTGGCATGATGTCCATAATTTCCAATTTTTAGAAATAGTGAGATGATAAGACTGGAGTTGCTTAGGAGTCTAAAAATTAAGAAAAGGTGTTGAAGAGATACAAGTAAGAAGGGGAATAAAAGATAATTCTGGAACATGAGACAATACATTACTGGGGCAATAATATAGAACTGTTTGAAAAGTCAAATAGGCATACAAGAAAAGAGCATTTCTTAACAACTGAGGCAAACTGAATAAAAAATTTCCCCATCCTTTAACCAATTCCTTTAGGTTTCCATTCTAGGAACTACATGTAAAAAATATTCCAGTTCTACCCTGGATCCTAGACATAGAAACGGCACAGTTCTTCACAACAGCTGCAGGAAAAAAATCCCATTCAGGACAGCCTTAATACTGCTGGGTCACCAACAAGTGCCAGCTCTAATATGATATCCTGACAACGAGGAAAATGGAAACAACTTGACCTAAGAGCAGGTTATTCTACCTTACCAGCTAATGATAAGACAAAATCAGAAGACTTGTCACCCTTTGGTAGGTCCAAAAGCCAAGATCGTGATTTACAGATGACTGGCTGCTAGAACCATGACCAGACTGTATATATCTTGGGACCAATAAAAAAGCCCTAGTCTAGGGTTTGAACTACGACCTGCACAATAACCATGATACCCAGTTCCAAAGGTTTGGCAGAGACAATTGTAACGGAATGGGGCTTCTGGAAACACAAGAAAGACGCTATACTAGGTGCCATCCTAGGTTCAGTGCAAAGACCAAGACCACCAACCACAGAAGATGGATTAAAACGACACTGAGGGAACAGAACTTCTAGACCACAAAGACTGACTTCATCATAAGTCCCACCCCTGGACCTGTACAGATACTGAGATCTCTAGATACAGAGGTCTGATTGTATCACCCAGGACGGAGCAGAAGTCTTCCAATCACCACAAAAGCACCACCGGGAGAGTAAATGATCCTGAACAGAGTTTATAGTTAATCCCATGACAATATACTCCAAGGACAGAGAAACCCCATATCTCTTAGGCCAAGTGAATTCCTTTTCAAATGACCCCAATATTTACTGTGCCAGGGCAGGAGGGAAAAAAAAGCAAAAAGCACAAAACATTGTTTATTTTTTATATATTATTTTTATCTTCATTTATTATTATTATTATTATTATTATTATTATTATTTACCTATCTATTTTTGGTCGATTTCTTTGTTTGGGTGAGGTTATTGAAGTTGTTGTCCCCAGTTATACTTTTTTTTTCTCTTCTTTTCTTTTCTTTCTTTATGTGCTATGCCATGTTTCTTATCTCAAGACCATGGCTTTTTTTTTTTTTTTGTGGTGCTTATCGTTATTGTTGGAGTCCTCACTGAATATTTCACACTTCTTTTTGTACTGGTGGATTGTTTCACCTTCTTTTTCTCCTTCATCTCTCAAATCGATGATGAGAGCCTCTAGAAGGATTCCACCCATTTTCGGCGTATTAGACTTTTACCCCAGTTTATTACTTTTCTCTTCTTCAAACAAAACCACGTAACTTGAACTAGCTAGTCCTGCCTCCCAATTAGAGGGGGAAATAAGGGAGGCACCAGAACCAAACAGGTGCAAGACTACTAAGTAGTAGGCTAGGTATAGAGGGGAGCAAATATTCTAGCAGCCCTAGGGGTGAGGGAAGAGGATATGGAGGTAGGACAAAATCGGAGATGTAGGGAAGACAAATTGGTGATGGGAATTCCCCCTGACTTTATGTAAATATGTACCTAAAATATTATTGTCAACAATATGTAAGCCACTATGATCAAAATAAAAATTATATTAAAAAATATTCCTGTTCTAGTGAGTGCATCTTAACAGAGCACAGGAGCACAAAGTATATAGAAAGCAAAAGACTATCTGAGTAAAAACTATCCTTCACCCAATAAAGTGAAAAGCAGGTTCATGTTAAATCATTGGTTGTTGCTTAGGCCTCTTTAGTTGGGGAACCTGATTATTCAAAGGCACTTTAAGATGTGCTGAATGTTTACTGTGCGCCAAGAGTGAAGTAAGTTAATAAACAATCAGTGAGAAAGACAAGTCTGGGTTAAGGAGCTCAGATGAGAAAGGAGATGAGGGGGCTGGGGGCACTAGTGGTAGGAATGCTGCACTGGTGGGGGGGGTGTGCTTTTTATGACTAAAACCTAACTACAAACATGTTTGTAATCATGGTGCTTAAATGAAGATATTTTTGAAAGCTCAATAAAATGTCTTAGGTGCTTTGAAATAAATAAAAACATTAGCATACATGCAAACCAAAAAAAGGGATTAGTTATTCTTACCAAGGAGATTTAAAAAGTCTTTAGAGGCAAAAATACAGAATCATTAAAAAAAAAAAAAGCCATGTATGCTGAGATACAAACAGCATGCCATGCTGAATGGTAGATTTAGTGATAAGTCCATCTGTTAGATGAAATAAAAATTTAAGACCATCATCCTCAATTTTCTATTTGACGTCTATATTTTTGCGTGCTGAAACATTGGTTCACAGCGATGCTTGGAGAAAAAGGTGTTTTAGGTTAACACAACCTTATGGTTAGGTGAAGACCTGAGAGAAAAAAAATTTATTTTAACATCTGCTCATGATTATTTTCCAAAGTACATCTATGCCTTCTCCTTGAGTTAATTACAGTCTCCTGAACATAATTTAATCCTTCTTTGATGATTCAGGATTGTATAGAGCCCTCCAGTCCTTAATCTCCATCTGGGCTGTAATGGTTGGATATTGGCAATGCAAACTGCTCCCCACATGTGTTCCTAAAAACATGTCACATTTTTCCAAGATCAGATTTACAACAGAGACTTGTTTTCTTGGCCACATATTTGACATCAAATAAGTTAGATGTCTGTCTAACTTGTAGGATCAAATATGTAAGTAACATTTAGTCCGAAGTTCATTTTGGAACCTATTCCTATCCAGAATATTTAGTACTATGAAAGATTTTCAAAGTATTGTATCAGTTAGCCAACAAATAAAAAAAATGAGGAAAAAAAAAAAAGACTTGCTCCAGCTCCCGTAGTTGATTACCATGCATCTAGGTTCTATATTATTTTCTTCAATCTTCCCAATAAATTAATACCCAAATTATTTCCCCTTAATACAAGTTTTGGCTTTATAGCAGAAAATGATTAAAAGAGCAAATGAATGAAAAACTAAAGGATATATGAAATGATATTGGACATAGAATGAGCCAAGATATTTTTTATCCATGTCATAAATCTAATAATCAAAGAAACAAAAACAGCAATGACTAAAAACCAGTGCTCTGCTGAACTATGTCCCTTTTTATGGATAATAAAAATAAATTGAATAAATATTTTAGTTTTTTTGTATGAGTAAGAAGTAGAGAAGTAGGTAGGCAGTCAAGCAAGTAGGGAAAGTCCCCACCTTCCACATATCATTGAATTATTGTCATGTAATAAAATCCAGAGATGTCACTAGCATTCAGGTTGCCAGGACCCACCTTGTGGACAAAAGAGCTAAATCAGGCCTGATAAGACCTTTGAATAGAGTTAGAACAGGTCTAGAGAAGGCTGGAGCCCTTCTGGAGAAGAACTGCAGCATGAACAAATGCCAGGAAAGGAATGTCAAAGACCATCAACTATCCCCAATTCATCCCCTTGGCAACCATCCTAGAAATAAATTCATTCCTAGGTAAACAGTCCCATGTGGAGAAGCTTGAGAAAGACCCTATTAAAAAAACACTCTGGAACACTCCAGAACAAGGAAGCACACATATATGCTGTCTGAGCACATGTCTCCTGAACTTGTGATGGTACTTGGTATACAATGCTTGCCCAAGCTCATGTTATCTGTATCTCCCCTCTTGAGGTGCATACTCTCACACCTTCATATTTTAATGTTGGGATGTACTGGGACATGTTCTTTCTACTCTGAAGAAGCCTGTATTCCCTCTTGAGCATGTTTTTCTCTTTTCTTCCTTTCCTTAGAATTTCCAAATAAAGCTTGTCTTTCACTTCACGACTTGTCTCCTCCTGAAATCTTTTTCTTTAAGGGAAAGGCTATGACTCAAAAGGCCTAGGTAAGGTCTAAGACTGATTTTCCTTTCCTGCATAGAGCAAGGCTCACCATATACTCTTATGGTTCAAGGTTTTCCATCCACTTCCCCAGATGGTAGAGGTGGAGAGAAAGAAAGCAGATAAAAGACACATAAGAGACATAAGAGACTCCCACCAACATCAGTGACAAAATTCAGTGTTACAAGAAAAGTGTCTACATTACCTACTTCTACAACAAACTGTACAAAGGAATTTTGTTTTAGTAACCAAAACAATAATAATTTATTATTAAAGTAATTACTACTCTTATTTAAGTATACAGTAGTTTCCATTACCAAACCACTTCCATTACCATAAAGGCATTCCTATGCTCTTATACTAAAAACACATTTTTATGACTTGCTGAAATGTTAAAACTTCTAAGTAAATACTGTGACGAGAAGACTAAAATTGTATCACAAGGCTTCTGTAGCTATAGTAGTTCTATCTCCAGAAACCTCACTTCTCTGACAGTATAAGAAATGCTGCTTATCTCTGCAAAAGTGAGATCCTTAGTTAAAAGAAAATCAAATATTGTTTAATTACAACTATTTGGGGGAGATCAAAGATCTAGAGTTGATACCAGTAACATGATCACTAAGCAGGAATGACCCACCAGGTATTCCTCCTGAACCCACCAATGTGACCTAGGAAGAATCAACGGTCAAGAACATCATTAAAGAGAAACTTCCAGAGCTAAAGAATATATGTGATCAAATCCTGCATGCTTGAACAGTACCAACCAAAAGAGACCCCAGAAAAACCACCCCAAGACATATCCCAGTCACAATGACAAATCCCACAGATAGACAGAATTCTGAAAACAGCAAGATCAAAAGGGGAAATTACATTCAAGCAAGCATCCTTAAGATTTACAGCAGACCTGTCACCAGACACACTCAAAGCCAGAAAGCAGTGGTGGGATATTGTGACAAGACTGAATGAAATGAATGCTTCACCTAGAATACTTTACCCAGCAAAACTCACTTTCCGGTTTGATGGAAGAATACATGGTTTCACAGACAAAAAACAGCTCAGAAACTTTACAGACTCAAAACCAGTCTTAAAAGAAAAACTGAAAGACCTAATTTAAGACAAGACTAACCAAAAGACACAAAAAATTTCAATATAAAGATGGCATTAAATCCCAGGACAATTCTTTCTCTCAACGTCAATGGATTAAATGCACCAGTTAAGAGACACAGAGTGGCTAAATGGATCAAAAAACTCAATCCAACCTGCTGCCTACAAGAAATGCACCTGAATGGTCAGAACAAACATAGACAGAAAATAAAAGGCAGGAGAAAAATTATCCAAGCAAACAACACCCATAAAAAAGCTGGAGTGGCCATACTAATATCAGATAATGCAAACTTTATATTCAGGAAGGTTGTAAGGGACAAAGATGGACATTTTATATTAATCAAGGGGTATGTAGAGCAGGAATAAATAACTCTCTTAAACATATATGCACCGAATGAGGGGCCAGCAAAATATTTAATACAACTGTTGACAAATCTGAAAAATAATATCAATAACAACACAATAATTGTGGGGGACCTCAATACGGCTTTGTCAGCACTAAATAGGTCAACCAGACTGAAGCCCAACAAGAATATACTAGACCTGAGGAGAGAAATGGAAGAAAGAGGCCTAGTGGATATTTATAGGACACTCCATCACCAGAAACCTGGATACACATTCTTCTCCAATGTACATGGGACATTCTCCAGGATATACTACATGCTGGCACATAAAACATACCTACATAATATCAAGAGGATAGAAATTTTGCAGGCAATCTTCACTGACCACAAGGCTCTGAAAGTATTTGTGAATTCCAAAGGGACTCAGAAATAAAACTTTAACACCTGGAAGTTAAACACCCTCATACTGAATAACCAGTGGCTCTGAGATGAAATCAGGGAGGAAATCAAAAGGTTCCTGGAAACAAATGACAATAAAGACACAAACTATCAGAACTTAAGGGACACAGCAAAAGCAGTACTGAGAGGAAAATTTATAGTTTTGCAAGCACACATTAGGAAGGAAGAAGGAGCTTACCTGAATAGCTTAATGACCAGCTAATAGAACTAGAAAGTCCTCAACAAAAGGACCCAAAAAAGGGAGACAGAAGGAAATAACAAAGCTGAGAGCAGAAATCAACGAATTGGAAACCCAAAAAACAATCCGAAAGATCAACGAAAGCAGAAGTTGGTTCTTTGAAAAAATAAACAAGATTGATAGACCACTGGCAAAACTAACATAGAAAGAGAGAAAGAGAAACTTGATAACTCCTATTAGGAATGAAAAAGGAGAGATAACTGCTGATATGACAGAGATTCAAAGGGTAATCCGAAACTACTTTGAGAAACACTATGCCATTAAAAATGAGAACCTGGAAGAAATGGATAAATTTTTGGACTCTTATAATCTTTCACGATTGAAGGAAGATGATGAAGCATATCTAAACACCCCCATCACTATTAATGAAATTAATTAAATGCCAAAAAATAAAAGCCCAGACCCAGATGGATTCACTAATTCTTTCAAACTTTCCAAGAGGAAATACTACCAATGCTGGCAAGACACTTTCATGAAATTAAACAAACGGAAACACTTCCAAATAGCTTTTATGAAGCCAACATCACCTTGATACCTAAACCAGACAGAGATGCTACAAAAAAAAGAAAATAATAGACCAATATCACTGATGAATACAGATCCAAAGATCCTCAACAAAATCCTGGCAAATAAGATTCAATGCCTCATTAAGAAGATCATCCACTACTATCAAGTAGGTTTCATCCCAGGAATGCAAGGATGGTTTAACATCCGTAAATCTAAATACACAACATCAACAACAAGAAAAATAAAAACCACATGATCATATTAATAGATGCAGTGAAATCATTTGGTAAGGTCCTACACCCATTTTTATCAAAATTCTCAGCAAATGGGAATGGAAGGAACCTTTCTCAATATAGTTAAGGCCATCTACACAAGCCAGTGGCAAATATTATCCTCAATGGAGAAAAACTAAAAGCCTTCCCTCTAAAGTCTGGCACAAGACAAGGCTGTCCTCTTTCACCACTCCTATTAAACATAGCACTGGAAGTACTTGCTATAGTGATTAGGCATGAAAAAGATATCAAGGAAATCCACATAGGAAAGGAAGAAGTCAAGCTCTCACTGTTTGCAGATGACATGATACTCTACTTAGAAAACCCTAAAGACTCGACCAAAAAGCTTCTAGAAACAATAGACTCATATAGCAAGGTGGCAGGCTACAAATTTAACACACAAAAATCAATGGCCTTTCTATACACCAATAGTAATAAGGAAGAAATGGACATTAAGAAAACAACCCCATTCACAATAGTGCCACACAAACTCAAATATCTTGGTATCAACTTGACTAAATATGTGAAGGACCTATACAAAGAAAACTATAAAACTCTGCTCCAAGTAATAAGAGAGGACACGTGGAAATGGAAACACATACCCTGCTCATGGATTGGCAGGATTAACATCATCAAAATGGCAATACTCCCCAAGGCATTAAACAGATTTAATGCGATCCCTCTAAAGATACCCATGACATTCTTCAAAGAAGTGGATCAGGCACTCTTAAAATTTGTTTGGAACAATAAACACCCTAGAATAGCTGAAGCAATGTTTGGGAAAAAGAATATGGGAGGAATTACTTTCCCCAACCTTAAACTTTACTACAAAGCAATAGTTATCAAAACAGCATGGTATTGGAATAAGGACAGGCCCTCAGATCAGTGGAATAGGCTTGAATACTCAGAAAATGTTCCCCAGACATACAATCACCTAATATTTGATAAAGGAGCAAGAAATCCTAAATGGAGCAAAGAAAGCCTCTTCAACATGTGTTGTTGGCACAACTGGCTAGCCACTTGCAAGAAGTTGAACTTAGACCCCCAGCTAACATCATGTACAAAAGTAACATCCAAATGGATTATAGACCTCAATATCAGACCTGAAACCATAAGATATATAGAACAACACATAGGCAAAACACTCCAGGACATTGAGACTACAGGCATTTTCAAGGAGGAAACTGCACTCTCCAAGCAAGTGAAAGCAGAGATTAACAGATGGGAATATATTAAGCTGAGAAGCTTCTGCACCTCAAAGGAAATAGCGCCCAGGATACAAGAGTCACCCACTGAGTGGGAGAAACTATTCACCCAATGCCCATCAGATAAGGGGCTTATCTCCAAAATATCCAAGGCACTGACAGAAATTTAGAAAACATCTAATACCATCAAAAAATGGGGAGATGAAATAGACAGACACTTTGACAAAGAAGAAATACAAATGGCCAAAAGACACATGAAAAACTGCTCCACATCACTAATCATCAGGGAGATGCAAATCAAAACAACTATGAGGTACGACCTCACACCCCGAGATTGGCACACATCACGAAGAAAGAGAATAATCAGTTTTGGCGGAGATGTGGAGAGAAAGGAACACTTATCCACTGCTGGTGGGAATGCCATCTAGTTCAACGTTTATGGAAAGCGATATGGAGATTCCTCCAAAAACTGGAAATCCAGCTATACCACTCCTAGGAATATACCTTAGGAACACAAAAATACAATACAAAAACCCCTTCCTCACACCTATATTCATTGCAGCACTAATTACCATAGGAAGACTCTGGAAACATCCAAGATGCCCTTCAAGAGACGAATGGCTAATGGAACTGTGGTACATATACACAATGGAATATTATGCAGCTGTCAGGTGATAGGAAGTCATGAACTTTTCCTATACATGGATGTATACGAAATCTATTATGCTGAGTGAAATATGTCAGAGAGAAAAAGAAAAACGCAGAATGGTCTCACTCATCTATGGGTTTTAGGAAAAACGAAAGACATTCTTGCAATAATAATTTTCAGACACAAAAGAGAAAAGATCTGGAAGTTACAGCTCACCTCAGGAAGCTCACCACAAAGAGTGATGAGTTTAGTTAGAGAAATAAGTACATTTTGAACTGTCCTAATAATGAGAATGTATGAGGGAAATGGAAAGCCTGTCTAGAGTACAGGTGGGGGTCGGGTGGGGAGGAGGGAGATTTGGGACATTGGTGATGGAATGTTGCACTGGTGATGGGTGGTGTTCTCTACATGTCTGAAACCCAGACACAATCATGTATGTAATCATGGTGTTTAAGTAAAATATATATATAAAACATAAAAAAATAAAAAAAAGTATAAAACCAAATGAGGACTATTTGATTACTGTGTTCTAACAAAAAACTAGGACATTACAAAGTCAGAGCTCCTATGTATCATTATTTTTCATAATATATGTATACTCAGTAATTGCCACAGGTATGCACAGTTCAAGCCATGTTTCTTTTACTCTTGGATATGCTGAAAACTAGCAGAGAGCAAGAAGCATAAAAAACTAGAGTAAATAAACAAAGAGAATGAAGCCAACAACTTTCAAGTTGTGCATTAGCTCACCTTGCCTGAAGGAAAATATTACTTAGGGAAGACCTTTCTACAACAATGGAAATAATACCATAACCTGAGCTGCATTCTGTAGCATTCTGTATTTCAAGCTACCACAGGTTCTCCAAAGCTGGATGTTTGGGGGTGGTGGGGAGGGAAATGTAGCTTTACTTTCCTCACAAAAGATCTACCCACAAATAATATGCCTGAAAATAAAACAAAAAGCAAGGGCAGTCTTAGGACATACCTACCACATGGTCCTCACCCACGATAGACAACTGATTTGCTGAAAGAAGCTATTTTATTTTCTTCAAAGTCTTCAGAGAATGGGGAAACTGACCCCTTTAATAATGTAGTGGTATATATCATCTCAGTAAATCAAAGAAGAAACCTTGATTCAACACTGCCCCAGAATGAATGAGGCATGCAAAATAAATAAAGGACAATGTGCTATTTCTTTTCGTTTGGTTGGTTTGTTTTTGGGAAGGTCACACCTGGTAGGGCTCAGAAATCGCTCCTTGCAGACTCAGGGGACCATACGAGATGCAGGGATTCAAACCACCATTCTTCTGCATGCAAGGCAAACACTCTACCTCCATGCTATCTCTCCAGCCCAGTGTTATTTCTTAAAAGCTAAGAAATGACATAAAGTTAGCACAGAAGCAAATAGCTTGAATGACAGTTATTGTCAGGATTCAAGAAATCAAACGATGAACCGAAGAGCCTGAACAACCTGGGGAGATGCAATAGAGATGAAGAGTTTCTTTCTTTTTTTTTTTTTTTACGTCTGCGTCTGAAACATCTGAATGCTTCAGAGTAGGGTTTCAAATTTTAATCAACATTCTGGTGAGTAGTATAGAATGAACGTTCTAATGGCTCAATGTTAGGGTCACAAGCATAATTCGAGCACTTACAGTATCCCACATCATTGATTTCACATTAAGTTAACAAAACAAAACTCATTGCATGAGACAAGCATTTCCATTTAAGAACAAAATTTTTTTGTTTTGTTTTGTTTTTGGGCCACACCCAGTGACGCTCAGGGGTTACTCCTGGCTATGTGCTTAGAAGTTGCTCCTGGCTTCTTGGGGGACCACATGGGACGCCGGGGGATCGAACCGCGGTCTGTCCTAGGCTAGCGCAGGCAAGGCAGGCACCTTACCTCCAGCGCCACCGCCCGGCCCTTAAGAACAAAATTTAACCTCGCCCCTGTGAAATAAATACTGATAACCGCTTTCGAAGAATGCAAGTATCGCTCAGGAAAGACGAAAACCCAGTTCGCCATCAGTGCAAAGGAACAGCAGCATTTTCCAGGAGAGATTCATCTGTAACGCCTTCCACTCTCCCGTCAGCCTCGTCTGAATGGCGCTCAGTGGCAACCAGCCGGCTCTTACCCCAAATCTGTAATGCCCTGACTGCAGTCAAGAACTGGAGATGAAGCGGCTACCAGTGGGCCAAGTGGTCCTGTTCTTGCCCTCCCACCTTGGCACAACTCACGTGGTCCCCAAGTTCTAGGTTCCCAGGTGGTGACCCCGATTTGACTTGGCGGGGAGAAGGTCTGAGCACAGAGCCAAGACGGCCCCCACAGCTGACCTGCTTTACAACCAGAATATTCCAATCAAGTTAGGACCAGGAAAAAGAAAAAAGGGATTCTTTTTTGTTTGGTTTTTGGGCCACACCTGGAGGTGCTCAGGAGTTACTCCTGGCAGTGCTCAGTGGACCCTATGGGATGCCAGAGATGGAACCCAGTTAATCTCATGCAAGGCAAGCGCCCTACTGTGCTATAATTCTGGCCCCAAACGCTATGATTCTTAACCTGATGGATACAATGGTCGGCCAGACACGACTCCCAGAAGTTCTTTGTGGGGTCAGACTGGGCAGTGCTGGTGGAAGGGGCAGGGCTGGGCAGAGAACCCAGGAATGACCTGGTGTGACCCAGACGACACCACATTGTGTTCTGTTTCAACGTGTGTCCTTCCAGCAGGGTCTGCCGTCACATAGTGTTTCCTCTCTCATGGGCCTCACTTGGAGCTGCAGGCATTTTTAACACGAGCCACCAGATGTACACCGAGGGAGGCTCCGTGGCTGGGACCGTCCGTGCACAGGAGTGCCAGGGAGGGGAAATCAACTTAGCGACATTCGTTCCACATCCTCTAGCATTTGCCAGCTGCCAGGCCCCCAGAAAGGCCGCTTCTCCCGGCAGGACGGTGCCGACTGGCAACCACTTTTTCTGTGAGTGGTGGCCACTTGCTCTGGCCTTGTCCACCAGCCCATGGCAGGATCTTGTTTGCTGTCAGCGGCGCCGAAAGGGCTTGTAGACACAGAACGCCAGGAGGATCATGGTGAGCAGCAGGACGCTGAGCACGGCACCCATGAGCACCAGGTTCTGCCCGCGCAGCACCGCATACGGCCGCGTCCCCTCCGCGGGGTCCCCGGGGCTCGGCGCCTCGCCGGCCGCACAGGGCCAGGGCCAGGGCCAGGCCCAGCCAGCGCCACACCCCGAGATGAAGAGTTTCTAATGGAAGATGAAGTGTTTCATATTTCATGCAAATGAAGAAACCAGAAAATCTTTATGAGTGACTAAGCACTTAAATGACCATCCTATCCATTATTAGGTATTCATTACTCTAGTCTTTTGTTGAACTCATGATGGCATTCACATCTTCATTTTTAGTTGGCATACACAGTTTCAATCTAGAAATACACTTATTTCAAGAAGGATTTATAAGAGCTGATTAGATAATTTATAATATTCTGTTAAATAATTCTAGAACACCATCTATTAGTTCATTATTTCTATCAAATATTTTCCCCCAAAGCATTCTTGCAGTATGCTGCTAACTCTGGTTTGAATCGTTGGCTTTGCATATGGTCCCTTGAGCACAGTGAGGTGTTAATTCTGAGCAAAGAGCCAAGAGTCAGCCCTCAGCACTGCTTGATGTGCCCCCTCCAAAGTTAACATGGAATTTTCATATCTATTTGAGCAAAACTATGTATCTGTTCATATATGTCCATGTGTACACTCATAGAATTTAAATCTATTTTAATATACTTACCTATTTCAATAAAACGTTTCAATATTTCAATAAGAAATCTATTTCAATATACAGTTTTTAATAAAATTAAAATAAAAAACAAATAATAAGTTACCAAAGAAATAGGAGTACAAATTAATTTTATTGAAATAAAAAATTAAGAGAATGGTTGGGAATGCTATATTTAAGAAATACAGTCTTAAAAATATGGTCTAGAAAGAAGGCTAGGATTTAATAGAAGAGATGCCTCAAAAAGGCATTTAATGTGAATAATCACTGTGAGAGAGAGAGAAGATCATGGATGCTTAAGAATCCGAATGACTGGAAGCTGTTAAAAGTAAATTTAAGACAATTCTAAAAAAAAATTTTTTTTTTGGTTTTTCAGGCCACACCCGTTTGATGCTCAGGGGTTACTCCTGGCTAAGCGCTCAGAAATTGCCCCTGGCTTGGGGGGACCATATGGGACGCCAGGGGATCGAACCAGGTCCTTCCTTGGCTAGCGCTTGCAAGGGAGACACCTTACCTAGCACCACCTCACTGGCCCCAATTTTAAATTATCTTAATATTTTATTTCCCGACTTTCTATAAAGCAAAGCTTGAAAGTGTCCTATATTTAAATGATTGTGTCCAGTATTTGGGAAAACATTCTTCTTGCATAATGACTCAAAAAAAAAAAAACCATCATAAACCTTTTTAAAGGGACCAGGAAAGACTGTGAACCTTGGATTACATTTAGTACTGATGCTGAGAGGAACTAAGTGATTGATCAAGTGGCCTTCAGCTAACCAACCCTGTCTCAAAAAGCACTGTTCTTTGAAACTCTAGTAGCTTCAGTTATGAGTGACAAAAATATTTTTGAGGGTTAAATGTTTAAAATAAGCTATATTGAGAAATTTGGACAATAAAAAGACTATTTTTATTGTATCTCTATAATTCTGGCTATATTATCTATTTTGCAGTGCTAGAAATAAAACCCAGGGCCTCAAATAATCAAGGCATACCTTCACTCAACTGCATCCTTGGCCTCAAAACCTAACTTTACATATCCAACCATTTTGTCTTTACTTAAGCATTTCAGCTCATTACAGTAATAAATAAACCATGATATAAAGAGTACAATATTAATTCAAATTGGGCTCCTCAATTTCTTACTTTTTTCTTTTGTGTTTCTTTATTAATAATGGTAGCCATTTTAATTGCTAAAACCCTATTAAGTAGTTTGATGCTGATTCTATCTATACATTTGCCAAATGAATTAAAGTGAAGACCACTGAAAAACAGGGCAGGGGGGAGATAACTCCTATATTAGAAATGAAAGTATCTGGCAATAATACAGCCACTTCTACCTCTGTCCTGAGTTATAGACAGATAAATAAGTGCTGACATCATAAACCTAAAGATGCAATAAGTCATAACTTGGAGTTGAATAATTTTTTATATTTTGCTTTTGATTTATTTGGAGGGTTCTGTTGTAATTGGGGCTAGCAGATGCAGTACAGCGGATGCAGATTTGAGGCCATGGGGCATCCTGACCACTACTGGGTGTGGCTCTAGACCTGGTGGTCCCTAGAAGCAGAGGACCAGAGCAGCACTACATCTTCAGGCCCTAGCATAGAAGAAGTACTGACCCAGTTGGTCAAGTATCTCTGGGAGTAGCTGCCAAGTTCCCTAAGAACTTCTTGGGAACCCCCAAAATAAATGATATCGACTACTGATGTCAATGCTTTAGATACACTATACCTCAAGAACTTGCTAGCTATATGACCATGAGAATTGTACCATAGGAGAGGAAAAACCGCGAGCCAGAGTGATAGCACAGGGGATAGGGTTTTTGCCGTGTACACGGCCAACCCGGGTTTGATCCCCAGCATACTATAGGTCCTCTGGCCACCAGGAGTAATTTCTTTTGTTGTTGTTTTAATAATAATATATTTAAGCAACATGGTCACAAACTTGTTTGTCATTGGGTTTTAGTCATATGCCAGTAATTTCTGAGTGCAGAGTCAGGAGAGCCTGAGAGTCACCAGGTGTGAGCCTAAAACTAAAAACATTTTTAAAAAAAGAAGAAGAAAAAAAAATAGCAACTATTACCTATCAGTCTCTGAAAAAAATCAATGAAATACAATGAATTTGGTAAACTAAAAGCGTGTCTGGTGTGTTGGACAGATAAGAATAGTTCAAGCATTACTTTACCATTGCTATGGGTTACAAGTGTCCTGCTAGACTTAATTGGGGTCTTGGTCACCGCAATTCCATCGGTACTTGAGTGCAGAGCCACTTTGGAATGCTCTGGATGCTGATGACTCACTAGCCCTGCCATGGTACCTGGTTGAGACCATCATGCACATTCAAGAACAGGCAAAAGGCAAGATGGACTGGACACATATCTTTACACAAAGTTTTGTCATCACAGATCAGTTTTTACAGATGGGATATTTATGTCTCCCAAAATTCACACACCAATGTCCTTAGCCCTCACTGTTACTATAAGAGACATAAGAAAATTAGTTTCTCTCTGCAGCACACAACAAAGAGGTCACATGAGCACACCAGAGAGGACAGCTGTGTTCGAGCCAAAAGAAAAGACCTCAGCAAACCTATTGGCTACCACTTTGATCTTGAACATGTGGTCTGCAACTGTGGAGAAAAATTTTACTCTTTAAGTCAATTTGTCTAATTTATTTTGTTATGACAACCTGGGCAGAATAATTCAATGATGTGTTGAGATGAGAAAGAAAGTCAATGAAAAAAAACTAGATTTACGGAAAACAATTCAGAGGAAATCTATCACCAATGCGAGTTCTATCACCTTGTAGCTGATCAATCGCTGACAATTTATGTAATATTTCTGCAGTGCTAAGGACTTAAATCAACCTCACATAATTTAGGTATGTGCTCTACTACTGAGTCACATTTTTTTTATTTAACATCATTATAGTCTTTTTTCTACTCAAAAAATGGAAATAATAAGTCCTCCCATAGTTTTATAGCCAGAAAGTCAGGCACATGTAAGTGCTCAACAAATATCACTAGGGATCCAAGTTTCTTTTCAGCATTATCATCAATTAACAAAAGAAGTAAATAATGATTCCATACACAATCACATAAATTCAACAGTAATCTAAATACATGTACATGGCTTTCTATTATGGGCACTTTTTACTTATATATTTATTTTTAATTTAGAATTTAAAAAAGAAGATTTTTGGATTTAGGTGTTTTTCAATGCTGGGATCAAACCCAGGGCATTTGGGTAAGTGTTCTACCCTTGAGTCAGATCTCCAAGTCTGGATTACAGACTCTAATACTTTTTTTTTAAATATATATTTATTAAAAATACATTATTTTACTTTTCTCATTGTTTTGAGGAGCAAGAGATTCAAACTCAGGACCTCACATTTGTAAGGCTCATTAAGTTATATCCTAAATCCCTAACATTTTCTAAAACTGTTTTATTCTATTAATAGTTTTTGGCTTTGGGGGCTACATCTAACAGAGTTCAGTGTTTACTCCTGGTTCTGTGCTCAAGGGTCAGGTGTTAAAAGAACCATATGTGGTACACTAGGGGAGAAAACCAGGGTTGACAGTGTGCAAAGCAATTACTTTAACCCCTGTACTATCTTTAAAAAAAGGGGATTAAATAGTCCCCAGTGCAAAGAAGCTCTGAGGTATGATCAATAAAATGAAAATTAAGGGGGCAAGGAAAGGGGCTAGAGAAAACAGACTATGGGATAAAGGTTGAAAGATACTAACATGCTGGTGAGGGATTGATCGAGTAATTCTGCACATGTAGAATGGCTTCAGTTATAAACTATGATACCTCAATAAAAAGAATGAGTCAAAAAAGGAAGAGCTATAGAATTCTATCCATTTTGAGTATCAAGAAATTTATTTATTTATGACTGAAACTCAACTACAATTGTGTTTGTAATCATGGTGCTTAAATAAAGATATTATTTAAAAAATAATTTCACTTAATTAAAATAACTATAAAAAAGAATCTCGGACTTCCTGAAGCTCTCCCCAGCTAGGGAGACACCGTCCAAAGACGCAGCCCGCGCGAGCAGTTTGGCTCTGCCCCTGGGGACTTCCTTCAGTATTCCTCAGGTAGGGAGACCCCGCCCAAACACGCTGCCCGCGCGAGCAGCTTGGCCCCGCCCCTGGCGACTTCCTGAAGCTCTCCCCAGCTAGGGAGACACCGTCCAAAGACGCAGCCCGCGCGAGCAGTTTGGCTCTGCCCCTGGGGACTTCCTTCAGTATTCCTCAGGTAGGGAGACCCCGCCCAAACACGCTGCCCGCGCGAGCAGCTTGGCCCCGCCCCTGGCGACTTCCTGAAGCTCTCCCCAGCTAGGGAGACACCGTCCAAAGACGCAGCCCACGTGAACCGCGCGAACGCGATAGCGTTCGCGCGAATATAGCTTAACACAACTTATAGGTATAGCCAGTTCAGGCCTAACACCAAAATTTCTTAAATAATCAAGAACCCATAAAATTGGGAAAAAAAAAAAGGTGGGCATTCAGAGACCTCTGTGCCCCACAGTCCGCGTGCTTCTCCCTAAAGTGAGTGCAGCGCCCAGAGGCCACTCCACCTGGGGCATAGGGATCCCCACATCCACGACCCCCCCCCCCGCACCAGTGCCCAGAAAGAGTGCATTCCCCTGGGACCATTCAGCGTGGGTGTACTCCAAAGCATACCAATAGACGCAAAGAAATATGGGTAAATCAAAGAGAACCCTAACATCTGAAAATACAGAGACAGACCCTATCAAGTTTCCAAGTCCGCCAAAACGCACAGATCCATGGGAAGGTGACCTAAAAGCAGCAATGAGGAAGGAAATGCAAGAATTAATAAAACAAATGAAAGAAACCTTAGCTACCGAGTATAAGAAATCTATGGATGAACGAATCAGCCAAATTGAAGAAGAAATGTTAAAGAACATGAGAGAGTCCATACAAAAAGAAATGAAAGAATTAAAAGAAAAAGTAACAAGCCTTACAAGCAGAAACACAGAGTTGGAGAGACACATTGAAGAACTCGAAGGAAAACTGCAAACAAAAAATGATCAAGAAACCAACAAAGAAATAAAAGGCAAAGCACTGGAAGGAAAAGTCCAGTATCTAATGAACAAGGACAAAAGAAACAATCTAAGAATTGTGGGTATACCAGAAGGGGAGGAAATAGGGAAAGGGGAAGAACAAGTAGTCAGAGAGATAATAGCAGAGAACTTCCCCTCCCTCTGGAAAGAAACCTCAATGCCAATCCAGGAAGTGAAAAGAGTCCCTAATAAAATAGACCCTAATAAAACAACTCCAAGACATATAGTAATCCAAATGGCAAAAAATAAAGAGAAAGAGGAACTCCTTAAAGCAATAAGAGAGAAAAAAAATCTCAAGTACAAAGGTAAGGACATAAGAATCAAACCAGATCTCCCATTCGAAATAATTCAAGCAAGACAACAGTGGAATGACATATTTAAACGACTGAATGAAAGAAACTTCCAACCTAGGGTCCAATACCCAGCAAAATTATCATTCATATGGGAGGATAGACTAAAAACATTCTCAAACAAGAACGAGCTTGAACTATTTGTGCAAACTAAACCAATCCTAAATGACCTGCTCAGAGATGAATTACACAATTCAAACCCCTGATTGTAACAAAAACCACCCTACACAACACAACTGCACAACAGTCATCTCTCTCAATAATCTCCCTAAATGTTAATGGACTAAACTCCCCAATTAAAAGACACATAGTAGAGAACTAGATTAGGAAAAATAAACCAGACTTCTGCTGTCTGCAAGAAACACACCTACAACTACAGGATAAGCACAGGCTTAGAATAAAAGGATGGAAAGTAATTATTCAGGCCAATGGAAAACAAAAAAGAGCAGGGACAGCCATTCTTATATCAGACCAAATTGCATTCAACATCAAGAAAGTGATCAGAGACAAAGAGGGTCACTACTTACTGATCAGGGGAACATTAGATCAAGAAACACTAACCCTGGTCAATATCTATGCACCTAATGTAGAGTCAGCAACATATGTGAGGCAACTGCTCGTAAACCTGGAGAAACACATGAAGGGAAATGTGATAGTAGTAGGGGACCTCAATACTCCACTATCACCACTGGACAGATCCACCAAACAGAAAAATAGCAAAGAAATGAGAGCTCTAAATGAAAAATTATAAGATTTGGGGCTAATAGACTTATATAGAGCCCTACATCCCCAGAAAGCAGAATACACATTCTTCTCAAGCCCACATGGAACCTTCTCCAGAATATTCCATGTCTTAGGATAAAAAGCCAACCTATATAAGACCACAAAGGTAAGGATCATTAGAAGTACCCTTTCAGATCACTATGCAACAGAACTCAAAATTGACGTCAAGAAGAAGCAATGGAGAAAAACTAATACCTGGAGATTAAACAACATGCTGCTCAACAACAGCTGGATCAAAGAACAACTCAAGGAAGAAATAAAAAGATTCCTTGAGACAAATGACAACGAAGAGATAACATGTCAAAATCTGTGGGACACAGCAAAAGCAGTAATTAGGGGGAAACTCATAGCAATACAGGCCTATGTCAAGAAACAGGAAAATAACAAAACCAACAGCTTAAAAGATCACCTCAAAGAATTGGAACAACAGCAACAGAGAAATCCAACCACAACCAGACGGCAAGAAATAATAAAAACCAGAGCAGAAATAAACAACATCGAAACCAATAAAACAATACAAAAAAATCAATGAGACCAGAAGTTGGTTTTTTGAAAAAATAAACAAGATAGACAAACCGCTGGCAAAACTCACCAAAAAAAAGAGGGAAAACACCCAAATCAATAGGATCACTAATGAAAGGGGAGAGATTACAACAGAACCCCAAGAAATACAACATATCATGAGATCATATTATGAACAACTATACTCCACTAGGCTAGAGAACCCAGAAGAAATCGACAGATTCTTGGAAAAAAACCCTCTTCCAAGAATGGAAACGGAAGATCTAGAAAGCCTAAACAGACCAATCAACTCAGAGGAAATTGAAGATGTAATTAAAAAACTCCCTAAGAACAAAAGCCCAGGTCCAGATGAATTTACAGGTGAATTCTATCAAGCTTTCCAAGAAGACTTACTACCACTTTTCCATAGGCTCCTCCAAACCATAGAAAAAACAGGAATCCTCCCTAACTCCTTCTATGAGGCATATATCACACTCATTCCCAAAGATGGCAAAGACATCACCAAGAAAGAAAACTACAGACCAATCTCACTAATGAACATAGACGCAAAGATACTCAACAAAATCTTAGCAAACCGAATCCAGCACTTTATCAAAAAGATAATACATCATGACCAGGTGGGATTTATACCAGGAATGCAAGGTTGGTTCAACATATGCAAATCAATCAACATAATACATCACATCAACAACAAGAAAGATAAAAACCACATGATCGTATCAATCGATGCAGAGAAGGCATTTGACAAAATCCAACACCCTTAATGGTGAGAAACTAGAAGCATTCCCACTAAGGTCAGGAACTAGGCAAGGCTGTCCACTCTCTCCACTCTTATTCAATATAACATTAGAAGTCCTAGCAATAGCAATCCGACAAGAGAAGGGAATCAAAGGAATCCAAATTGGTAAAGAGGAACACAAACTATCTCTATTTGCAGACGATATGATGATTTACATTGAAAACCCTAAACAGTCCACAGTAAAACTCCTAGAAACAATTAACCAATACAGCAAAGTGGCTGGATACAAAGTCAACACACAAAAGACAGTAGTGTTTCTATATACAAATCACGAAGTCGAGGAGAGAGAGATTAAAAATACAATTCCATTTAAAATAGTATCAAAAAATATCAGGTACCTAGGAATCAACCTTAGAAGGGAAGTAAAAGACGTATACCAGGAAAACTTCAAAACACTTCAGAAAGAAATTGAAGAAGATCTAAAGAAATGGAAGAACATCCCATGCTCATGGATAGGTAGAATTAACATAGTCAAAATGACTATCCTACCCAAACTTCTATATAGATTTAATGCAATCCCTATTCAAATCCAGACACCATTCTTTAAAGAAATAGAACAATCAATCACAAAATTCATCTGGAACCACAAAAGACCCAGGATAGCCAAACAAATACTGAAAAACAAGAAGCTGGGTGGCATCTCCTTAACTAACTTGAAACTATACTATAAAGCCATAGTAATCAAAACAGCATGGTACTGGAACAGAGACAGGACCTCAGACCAGTGGGTCAGAACAGAATTCCCTGACATAAACCCCCAGATATACAGCCAACTAATATTTGATAAAAGAGGCAAGAACCTGAAATGGAACAAAGAAAGTCTATTCAACAAATGGTGTTGGTACAACTGGAAAACCACATGTACAAAAGTGAAGATCAACCCATACCTCACCCCTTATACAAAAGTCAACTCAAAATGGATCAAAGACCTTGAAATCAGACCCGAATCTATAAAGTTTATCGAGAATAAAATAGGGAGAACACTCGAAGACCTATATATCAAAAAGGTCTTCGAGAATGGAGCACCAATGGCAAGAACCTTAGCAGCAAACATAAACAAATGGGACTACATCAAACTAAAAAGCTTCTGCATGGCGAAAGAAACCTTACTTAATGCAAGAAGACAGTTAACAGAATGGGAAAAAAATCTTTTCTCTAGACATATCAGATAAAGGGCTGATATCTAGAACTTACAAAGCACTCAGAAAACTGACCCCCTCAAAACCAAATAAAGCCATAAAAAAATGGGGAGAAGAAATGAATAGACACTTCTCTGAGGAAGACAAAAGGATGGCCAACAAACATGCTCACCTTCACTCATCATCAGAGAGATCCAAATCAAGATAACAATGAGATACCACCTGACACCAGTGAGGATGGCTCACATTAAAAATAATGGGAACAATCTCTGTTGGCGGGGATGCGGTATGAAAGGAACTCTCATACACTGCTGGTGGGAATGCCCCCTTGTCCAACACCTATGGAGAACAGTCTGGAGAGTACTCAAAGAACTCAGAATTGAGCTGCCATTTGACCCAGCAATTGCTCTCCTAGGTATATACCCCCAAGTGGGAAGGACATTCATTCCAAAATATATGTGCACCCCACTATTTATCGCAGCACTCAGTGTAATAGCCAAGTCTTGGAACCAACCTCAATGTCCAACAACAGATGAATGGATCATTAAGATGTGGTATATATACACAATGGAATATTACATGGCAGTCAGAAACGATACAATCACAGACTTTGCAGCAACATGGATGGACCTAGATCATATTATATTAAACAAAGTAAGTCAGAAGACAAAAGAGAAACACAGAATGGTAGCACTATTCTGAAGCACCCAGAACACACATCTTATACACAACTGATACTCAACAATCAAATAACACGGTTTAACAGGGTAGAAACTCTAAATACTGCAATAGTCAACATATACTCAGGAGCAGTCCCCAAAGTACTTGAAAAAGGAACAACGCAAACTCTTGACTACACATTATTCCACAAAGAAAGCAGCAACACCGAAAACTGCACCGTAGAGAGAACAGGTATGTAATCAACCTTCAACGACAAAGGCCCACAACAATCACTTAGAGATAGTATTCAGGAACACAGGTAAAGAACACCACGGGAAATCACTGTCTGCAATGGAATCATCCCATAACACTACATTTTAATGTCTTTATCTTATAATATTTAAAATAACCTCTCAGCTTTTATATCCACAGGCATCCTTGAATACAAATGGCGGATAAACTAAGATGGCAGCGCGGGATATCACACGAGATACCATACCTAGCTTGCAATATGAGAAGGCCCCGAGAAAACTCTTTAACATACACTTTATCTCTAGGTTACACCTTCTTTTAGGAACTGAAGCATGTGACCAGTCAGACCACCGAAGCAGTAACTGAGACGTACAGACTTAAACTACACGCTCTATTCTGTGAACACATTCAAGCAAACTAGCATTCCCCTGCTATTCTCTCCTCTCTTCTCACTACTTTCTTTTTTATTTTTTATCTTCTTTTTCTTTCTCTTCTTTTTTTCTTTTTCTCTCTTTTCTACTCTTCTCTTTACTTTTTTCCTTTTCTCTTCTCCCTTTCTTTCTAAAGTATTTTCTCTTTTCTCCCTTCCTACCCCTTCGACCTTCCCCTTTTCCCCCTTTGGAAATCCAACTATCCCTTCACCCCTCAATCCCATACAGACCTCCTGCCATATTAAAACTCTCCACCCTCAGTCCTTAATCTATTAGGCATCAAGATTGACGTCCTACCCCAACGAACCACTACCCAGCACCCAGTCGAGAGGACACTCAGTCAAACCCACACCTCGTCTCCTGCAAGAAAAGGCAGCCAACTCCCCTGCGGATCCATGCTGCGCGGCCCTCCCCACCAACTCCCCCTAACGTGGACTGTTACCTGAAACCGGACTTAGGTCTAAAAGTATCTTCAATGCAAGAACCCTTCCAGGACCTCCCTGCCACAAATCTTTTGCCACTCTGAAGAAGATCTGGGGATGGGATGGAAAGATGCCTGGGGACCCACACACCACAAGAAAAACCCAAAAGACAATAGGAAAACCTGTATTTCCAACATAAGCATAAGAACTGTATCACACCACCTCTTTACCTGCTTTTCCCCAAATGTAAGATAGTCATATGCATCACTTTGGCCCTTTAAATACTTTGCTATCTCATTTAAAAAAAAAATCTGGCCTACATATACATATGTAAGCACATACATTTTTGATACCTATTTTTTTTCTATTTGTTATTTTTTCATCTTTTTTTGGGTATGTAACCTGTTTCTGTTTTCCCCTTTTGACCACCCCCAAATGCACCAACAATATAAGGTAGCACCATTTCCCCCTGCAAAGGCACACTAAAATAAAGGGGAATTCTTACATAAATATATATATATATATTAAAAAAAGAGAGCTCTTATCTATTAGAGATAGGAACTCATAGTTGTTTACAATAGAGGGATATCTCCTACCTTGAAAATATGTCATGTGGAATTAACTTAGACCTCAGGTGTTTAGATACCATCAATCCAGCCTTGAACCCTGGATCCCAGACACAGGAACGGCACAGTTCTTCACAACTGCTACAGGAAACAAATCCCATCCGGGACAGCTGCAATACTGCGAGGTCACCAACAAATGCCAGCTCTAATATGACATCCTGACAACGAAGAAAATGGGAATAACTTGACCTAAGTGAAGGTTATCCTACCTTTCTAGCTAACGACAAGACAAAATCAGAAGACTTGTCACCCTTTGGAAGGCCCAAAAGCCAAGATTTCGAGTTACAGATGACTGCTGCTAGAACCATGACCAGACTGTATACAGCCTGGGACCAATAAAAAAGCCCTAACCTAGGGTTTGAACTACGATCTGCACAATGAACATGATCCCCAGTTTCAAAGGTCTGGCAGAGACCATTGTAACGGAATGGGGCTTCTGGAAGCACAAAGAAAGACACTGTCCTAGGTGCCATCCTAGCTTCAGTGCAAAGACCAAGATCACCAACCACAGAAGAATTAAAATGACACTGATGGAACAGAACTTCTAGAACCACAAAGACTGACTTCATCATAACTCCCACCGCAGGATCTGTGCAGATACTGAGATCCCTAGACACAGAGGCCTGATAGTATCACCCAGGACAGAGCAGAGGTCTTACAAACACCACAAAAGCACCACCGGGAGAGTAAATGATCCTGAACAGAGTCTATAGTTGATCCCATGACAATACACTCCAAGGGCGGAGAAACCCCATATCTCTTAGGCCAAGTGAATTCCTTTTCGAATGACCCCAATATTTACTCTGCCTGGGCAGGAGGGAAAAAAACAAAAAGCTCAAAACATTATTTTTTTATATATATTATTTTATTTTCATTTATTATTATTATTTTTATTTACCTATCTATTTTTGGTCAATTTCTCTGTTTGGGTGTGATAATTGAAGTTGTCCCCAGTTATACTTATTCTTTCTCTTCCTTTCTGTTCTTCCTTTGTATGCTATGCCATGTTTCCTATATCAAGACCATGGCATTTTTTTGTTTGTTTGTTTGCTTGTTTTGTTTTGTTTTGTGTTTATTTTTGTGGGGTTTTTTTTTTTGGTGCTTGTGTTTATTGTTGGAGTCCTCACGGGATATTTGACACTTATTTTTGTACTGGTGGAATGTTTCACCTTTTTTCTCTCCTTCATTTCTCAAACCGATGTTGAGAGCCTCTGGAAGAATTCCGCTTATTTTCGGCGTATTAGACTTTTACCCCAGTTTATTACTTTTTTCTCCTTCAAACAAAACCACGTAACTTGAACTAGCTAGTCCTGCCCCCCCAATTAGAGGGGGAAACAAGGGAGACACCAGGACCAAACAGGTGCAAGACTACTATGCAGTAGGCTAGATACAGAGGAGACCACATATCCTAGTTACCCTGGGGGTGAGGGAAGAGGATATGGGTGGTAGGACAAAAACGGAGGTGTAGGGAGGACAATTTGGTGATGGGAATCCCCCCTGATTTTATGTAAATATGTACCTAAAATATCATTGTCAACAATATGTAAGCCACTATGATCAAAATAAAATTAAAAAAAAATAATAAAGTAAGCCAGAAAAAAAAAAAAAAGAATCTCATTCTTACTGGAATGGGTTTTAATTGATACTAAGTCTATTTACTGTCCCATGTAAATCTGTCTTCCAGAAAACAGGAAACTTTGAGAACATCGTTTGGGAAATATCCAGGATCTTGGCAAACATTTTAATCATGAAGATTTCTAGCTTCAAGTGCCATTTCTTGAATTTTCCACTGTCTCGTTTTTATACTTAGTAAAATAGCACACACACACACACACACACACACACACACACACACACACACACCTCAATAAGGGGAACTATTACAAAAGACATAATAAAACTAAAACCTGCCAAAATTGACTCAATTTGTGTATTGGAATGGAGTTTGGGCAGCACAGTTGTGAAGTCTAATTGGTTCCAGGTATGTAAAAAGTAATGTGGAAGCTCTTCAAATATTTGTCTTTTACTTTAGCCTTCAACTGTCTTGATTCCAAGAAACAAATTTTGTAAGTGCAACAGTAATGGTACATATAACACAACTCGGGAAGAATTATTTTTCCTTCTCTAAGAAATTACATAGAAATAATATGAAAACATGATCAAATTGTATTAGCTTTGAGACATGGTCAATTTTCTAGTTACTTTCAGGTCCAGCAGCAGACATGGGAAATGCATCTGACATGTTCTTGGACACAGGTAACTTACATTGGCAAACTGAATATAAGTCCTGTGTGAAGCATGGAAGGGCCTCATTGAGTGGTTTCTATTTGTTAAACAGTCACAGAGTAATAAAAAAAAAATCAGCTGTGGACTAACCCCCTTTAACAAGTTTAAAATCCAACTTGATAAGGCCAAACTAATAGCAATACGATAGGGCATTTGTCTTGCATCCTGCCTACCTGGAAATGGAGCAGGTTCAATACCCAGCACCCCAGATAGCCCCCAAGCTGGCCAGGAGCAGTTTCTGAGTGCAGAGCCAAAAATAACCCCTGAGCATCACTGGGTGTGACCCAAAAACCAAAAACTAAAAAAATATAAAAAATTCAATTTTATCAAAGATTTTAGTCTAAAATCTACAATTTTAAATTATAAGCATCAACTACCCTAAATGCTACTAAACTAAAAAAAAAGAAAGGTATCTTCAAACATTTTTCAATGAGTTTTGTTAATCAATTATATGTTATTTCTGTTTTCAAGCCAAACACTATAGAAAGTATGTTTTGAATTTATAATTTTGGTTTCTGTTGATATTGACCAGTATCTAGCACAAAGCATATTGGCGTAATTTCTTTATTATTGATGCCCATAATCCATAGTATGAAAAAGTCAGCTTTGACAATATAATCAGAAATAATAAAACTTGAAAAATATACGCAGCTTCTTGAAGGAGCTCTCCTTCTTGGGAGCCGGGAGTCTAGCAGGAGGGGGTTTGGCAGGCCCCTGCCATGCCGGAGGCCTTCTTAACCAGGCCTAGTGGGGGTGCGGGGCTTGGGTAACCCCAGCACCCCTCCGCCGCCTTGCTCCAGATCTCCAGGGCTTCCCCGGGCTACATGCCTGGGCAAGCCAGTGAGTTGGGCCCCTTGGTGGATCTTGAAGGTACCCTAGGCTTTGCCCCATTATCCATTCTGCTCCTTAGGGAGGGTCTGGGTGGGGCTCTGAACTTCTGGCCTCCCAGCTTCTTGAAGGATCTCTCCTTCCTGGGAGCTGGGAGCCTAGCAGGAGGGGGTTTGGCAGGCCCCCGCCATGCCAGAGGCCTTCTTAACCAGGCCTAGTGGGGGTGCGGGGCTTGGGTAACCCCAGCACCCCTCCGCCGCCTTGCTCCAGATCTCCAGGGCTTCCCCGGGCCACATGCCTGGGCAAGCCAGTGAGTTGGGCCCCTTGGTGGAGCTTGAAGGTACCCTAGGCTTTGCCTCATTATCCATTCAGCTCCTTAGGGAGGGTCTGGGTGGGGCTCTGAACTTCTGGCCTCCCAGCTTCTTGAAGGATCTCTCCTTCCTGGGAGCCGGGAGTCTAGCACTGGTAATCTCTGTCCAGTCTATATTTTCAAAATCGCGCGGGGGCTATTGCTCCCATGCGCACTAGAAACATTAATATTACTCACTATCATTGAATTATGTTTTTATGTATGCAGAATGTCAATTTTGTACTCTGCCCTTTTGCATACCCCTTCATAAGATCATATTTCTCTTTAACTTTCTTAACTCCTATCATCATTACACCTCATTTACCTTTTCTAACTTAAGTACTCTAGAGTCCTAAGTCACAGAGCAAAGTGGTGCCCTGGAGTTAACACTCAACCAACTAGTTTAAAAGGCATAAAAAGGACACATATCTTTTCAACATTTATGGGTGTTTTCTTTGACGGCTATAACTTTTGCTGAATATTTTCTTATACAGTGACGATCTCCCCACCCCATGTTTTTTATCTTTGTGAACTGCTCAATATGGAATTTGGTGTGAAAGAATCCCTCAGTTTAATGCTTATGTTTGAACCAAGTCATGGGTATTGTTGGAAATGTTCTTAAGCCCCCATATATCTGAAGGAACCACATGGCTTTATTTCTTGTTTGCTTAGGCACACTAAAATGGGAAAATACTATACATACCAATAAGTTCTTATCTAATAGAGATGGGAACACACAAATCCTGTAGTGCAATGAGACCTTACACCCTGAACATTGACATAAAGACCTGGCACAGGCCTCAGAAGAATGGGCATTCTCCATTCACCCCTGATCTAGAGAAGACATCTACAAAACATCCAAGGTTGTATATAACATCACCTGGAGGCATTCCTCTACCAGGGAAGACCCTACAGCTGCTCTGACATTGATCTACTCAAAAGAGACTTCCCGGGGCCAGAGAGATAGCATGGAGGTAAGGCGTTAGCCTTTCATGCAGGAGGCCATCGGTTTGAATCCTGGCGCCCCATATGGTCCTCTGTGCCTGGCAGGAGCAATTTCTGAGCCTGTAGCCAGAAATAACCCCTGAGCACTGCCGGGTGTGACGCAAAAACCACAAAAAAAAAAAAAGATAGAGAGAGAGAGAGACTTCCCTTAACACTGAGAAGACTTAACAAGAACAATGACCTGCTTACTGGACAGGGCTTGCTGTATTGCCCCTTAATTGTGAAGTTTGTATATAACATCACCTGGAAGCAATCTTCTACCACGGAAGATCCTACCACTGCTCAGACATCGTCCTGCTCAAAAGAGACTTCCCTTAACACTGAGAAGACTTAACAACAACGACCTGCTTACAGGACAGGGCTTCCTGCATTGCCCTTTCATGGTGAGGTAAAATGAGAAGACACTCCACATCATGACTTCAATGTAGGATATGCAGATTCCAGAATCTTTAATACAGAAACATGATACCAACAACAGAGACTGTGAAAAGTGTGTTGGCACTACGGACAATGTCTTGGATCAGACAATAACTTGACTGAAGCCTAGAGTTGGTCTTATGCCAGGAAACTTCGGGGGTAGGATCTCTTTGTATTTAGGCCAAGGTTATTCCTTTCCATGCCCCTCATATTTTGGTGGGCCTATGCAAACAACAATTGCCACTCTAACACTGTTTTAACTGTGCTCCTTTGACTCTAATCCTTAAAATGCATCCACTTAAAATTTTACTGTGCTCCTTTGACTCTAATCCTTAAAATGCACCAACTTAAAATTTGAGGTTAACTTAAGCTAATATGCATGTACATGGAAATGTAAAAAGTACTATGACTCTAATGTTTAAGGAGTTACATAAGTTTTATGGCTTTAGATTGCCTTGTGTGCTGTTAAGAAATATTATAATGTGCTACAATCTGGGGACTTGAGGGACAAAGTAATTGTACATGGATTCTGTTTTATTTATCTTAACGTTCTTTGGCTGAAATTTCAAAGTTAAGATATCAGCAAGGGGACTTCTTCTGAGAATTATGTTATGGGTGATTGTCCTTCCACTGTAATTTTACCTTGTCCTCTTTCTTTGCATCTTTTGTTCTCATAATTCAAAATAAAAAAATTAAAAAATATATAAATGAAAAATATACAATACATGAAAAAAGTATTGCAAGAGGTTTGCCAAAGTGCAGAAGCTCACAAATAGTCTTCATTAACACATTTTCATTGGGTTCATATTTACTGGTGACATTGTAATCTTCATTTTATCCTCTCTGATGCATCAGTGAAGAAGAATTTGCTTTAAAATGTATTAAGATTTCTTACTTTGGAGAGATTTTTATAAAAATATAAAAGAAGTTTAAAATAAGCAAAAGGAATGAGGAAAATAAAATTACAGATACTATAAAATTAAATATTTTATTATTTTGTCTAATTTACCAGGTTTGCTCTGATTTCATTATAAGCTTTACAAAAGATGCCAGAATCAATTTTACTGCAACATCTGCTCCCTGATTTTAAAAGTATTAAATTATGTGAACAACTAATTATAATATTTCTTTTAATTGATCTCTAGTAGTAGTATAGTAATATAGTAGGGGAAAGAAAATGTTCCAAAACTGGCTTGAATATGTACATCATATTGTGTTTAAAGTTTATCACTTCTGCTTTATCATATTGTTTTAATATAAGAAAATCAAAAGGAAACTGAGGCTTTGAATGGTTAAAAAATATTGCCAAAGAGATTTCAGAAATTACACAACCAAGGAACAATTCCTGAACTCCTGTTTTCTGCATAGCCCATTTTCCATGGACCACATGAATCCTATACATTGGATTAAAAAGAACACATTTGGATTTGGGGCAGAAGATATAGGTATAAGACTACTTGTGGTCTGCACCAACTTTGAGTGATATCCTGGCTTTCTAAGAGTTTGAGTTTCCTTATTAGCAAAGCAGGAATAACAATGGTGTTTGATTTTTAAATTGCTCTATGGGTGAACCAAAATTGAGATGACAGTTATTTTTTTTTTGACTTAGTCTTTTTTTTTTTTTTTTGTTTTTGTTTTTTTGGGCCACACCTGGCAGTGCTCAGGGGTTACTCCTGGCTGTCCGCTCAGAAATAGCTCTTGGCAGGCACTGGGGACCATATGGGACACCGGGATTCGAACCAACCACCTTAGGTCCTGAATTGGCTGATTGCTAGGCAAACACCGCTGTGCTATCTCTCCGGGCCCGATGACAGTTTTAAATGGACAGATAGAGATTGTTACTGCTGTTGATATTAATACATAAAGCTGCTTTTATATTGAAGAAGCCAAAGTGAAAGTTGATAAGCTGGGGCCTAATTAGGACTTCGAACTTCTTCAACAAACTACCAGTCTTTTAAAAGCTTTTATTATTGTTGTTGTTGTTGTTGTCATGGGGTCATGCTTGACAACGGTTAGGGTTTACTATTGGCTCTTCATTCCTAATTACTCCATCTGTGCTCACGGAACTACATAGGATGCCCAGATCAAACCCAACTTGACCACTGCAATGCAAGAACCTTACCCACTGTACTATCTCTCTGGCTTCTGATGTGACAAATTTATGGTTAATCATACTCAACCTAAATGTTCTCTGGCCCTCTACCAGAAGCAAACCTCCATTTTATCCATCAGCGAGACATCTCTGTAGCATCCACATAATGGTGTTTTGGCATTGACAAAGAGACTTACAGACCCCAGCAAGGATCCTAAACATGTAAGAGGTACATAGCTACCATGTAAAGATGGGCAGGGATAGGGAGAGTGCCAAGGTCTGGGGCATTCCCTGTACAGACATTGTAACATGCCTAATCCAGACACTAAAAAGGGGACTTAGCTTACTACTGCTTTGCCTGGCACATTCTACTTTGGACATTAACCTTTGGTGTAGTAAACGATGGAGGAGGCTGAAAAAAATAAATAAGCAAAGCTTAACTCACCAGGATAACTAGCTTTTCCCATTATCAGGAATCAATGGTATCCTTACTAACCTGTAAACATTAACATTTGTTTAATGATACCTAGGTCCTTAAGTACAAGGATGGCAGTCTCTGGCCCTGAAGGCATGCCACACTGGCATTAATGTTTCTGTATTTTGACCATGGCTTCACTTTCCAACATTAAAATCTATTTTAAAAGTAAATTGAGAGAAAAGAGAAAGAATATAATAAAACCATGGGAAACTTTGCTTCATTACTTATTCCCAAGGCTTCTTATAAATAAGTCTTTATTTCTTCTCTCCGTAGACAAAAAGAGAAAAAGAGGATGGAACTCCTTTAAAAGAATGAAACAAGAGAAGAGGAAGAACATAGACTTAGTTCTCAGAACAACAACCAAAAAAGCAACAAAGAGTAGAAAATATTTATAAATAGAGCCTTCTCATCAAGTTCACTACAAATGGAGAGTTTCCATTTTATATTCAGTTTAATTTCTGACAAAAAATATTGCATGTGGGGGCTGGAGCAATAGTGCAGCGGTAGAGCATTTGCCTTGCACGTGGCTGATCAAGGACAGACCTGGGTTCTATCCCTGGCATCCCATTTGGTCCCCTAAAGCCAGGAGCTATTACTGAGCACATAGTCAGGAGTAACCTCTGAGCTTCACCGGGTGTGGCCCAAAAACCAACCCCCCCCCAAAAAAGAAAACAATTTGCATGTGAATTTTTTAATGACTCTGATGTTAGATGGTTTAATCATTGGGAAACAAAATATGGACATTTTAATAATTGTAGGCATTAATTAAATCCCATCAACACAGCCTGAGTCCATATTGATTAAATATTTAGCTATAAATTATTTCTAAAACCCTTTCTAACATGGAGTAAAGAAACTAATTATCAAAAGTTAAAAATCAGAAATACTTCCTTCAAGAAGGTAGTAATCAGAACATTAAGGTAATATGGCACAATTCACATAAATAATGAATTGTAATGTTATATAAGCAAAAAGAGGGTGAATTCTTCCTGAATAATGCTTATAATGATGTGTTGAGAGGTGCTTAATGTGGGGAACTCATATGTTTGACTATGTCTAGAATAAAACTTTTCCTTTGTTCCAAATGATTTTATTTCAGGGAACCTATTATAAACAGGAAGACTTCTAGGTAACAATAAATACTAACATTCAGGGCCAAAGTGATAGGACAGAATGTATGACATTTGTCTTGCACACAGCCAACTTGGTTTTGATCCTTAGCATCCCATATAGTCTCCTGAGCACCACCAGGTGTGGTCCCAAAATAAAACAAACAAACAAACAAACAAAGCAGTAACACTCAAATATGAAGGAGACTGACTTTTCATACTTAGAAGTCAAAAGAAATTCTCTCTCATGGGCTATCTCCTTCAATGACCAGCTTCAGTAGTTGTAGTTCATGCTTTACATGCAAGAGTACAAGGTTCAATCCCCAGTACCATGTGGTTCCCTACCACCACCAGGAAAAACCCCTGAATAGCAGTGGGTATAGCTGAAAAACAAATGTAAAAATACATATAAATAATTCTCCTTTCCTCGGACTTGCTTACTGAGACTAAGAAGTCAGGGCTTTCTTCTTGAAACTAGTCTAACGACAAATGTGCTCCACTGAGGGAAAAACAAGAACCAAAGAAACCAGATCAGAAGACTTATCAACCAGGTTTAGCCTGGAAGGACCAAGTCCTAGACCCAAACTTCTCATGAGGGGGATCTTGAGTCAATAAGGTTTCTATTTTTGCTTGACAGTGTCTTGGTCTGGTTCTTGATGATATGTTATCAAAGGTATCATCAGACAAAATCCATAAATAAATCACCTCAGTAATTGTTATTCCTCACTTCCTAAAGCTAATGGCATAGCTGAGTAGAAGACACTATGTGAGGAATAATCAGTCATACAGTCTTTCTGTGGAAGTGATTTTTTTCTTCTAATTTACTCTTTCAAAATAAAAAATAACACTGCCCATGATTGTTCATATTCGAGTTCCTCCTTGAACATGTTACCAGCATAAAGAAGTATATAGAATCTTGAAAACTAAAGGCATGACTTTTATCATTTGAACAATAATTATATCAAATTAGTGAAAAACAGACCCTTGATTTTCCATGTACACGAGCAAATATGAATGGGAATAAAGTGCAGGTTACATACTTGTCTCACTACAAAAATGTCTTAAAGTATGAAATATTACAAAGGAAAACTATTTTTTCATTATTTTTCATAAAGTAAAAGTTACCTGTGTAAAATTTCATAGGTATATTGACAAATTAATTAAGCATGAAATGTAACTAACTCATTTCTTGGTTCATTGACAAGAAAGTTTTCAAGTCCCCAGAAGAACACATACACCACATTTGGGGGTGTCTTCAAGACAGATGAGAACATGAATCTTGTCAACCTCATTCATCTGGAGAGATGAAAACCATGAGGTTGGGACCAGAGTGAATAAAGCAATTACCTTGCACATGGCTGACTTGGTGGAATCTCCATCAACCCACATGATTCCCTAAACCCACAAGAATAATTTCTGAGTTCAGAGCCAGGAATAATCCCTGAGCACTGCCAGATGTACATGGAAAATGCCAGACTCAAAACCAAAACCAAGTTTATTAAGTAAATATAAAAAATAAAGCAGTAAAAAAATCGATATCTGCATGTCTATTATTTTCTCTGATCTTAGAGAACAGCGAATGAAAATTAACTTCTGGGGGCCGGTGAGGTAGCACTAGAGGTAAGGTGTCTGCCTTGCAAGTGCCAGCCAAGGAAGGACCGCAGTTCCATCCTCCTGTGTCCCATATAGTCCCCCCAAGCCAGGGGCAATTTCTGAGAGCTTAGCCAGGAGTAACCCCTGAGCATCAAACGGGTGTGGCTCAAAAACCAAAAAAAAGAAAAAAGAAAAAAGAAAATTAACTTCTGGTTATAAGTCAGTTCTGGTCATTCTTCATTTTCCCCAAAAAACATGATTAAAGTTCTAACACCTCAATATTCTTCCAATTAACTTTGTTCCTGCAATCTGAAACTGTAATTAGAATTATGGGTACAACAGGTGCAAACTAGTGACATTAAAAAAAAAGGAAGCCTATGTGCTTTGAGCCAATGAGTGAGTGAGTGCTCTGGCCCTGTTCAGACTAGGAAGAAATGTCACAGTCACATCATGCCTGCTTCATGTCAGAAACTTTCCCAACTCACTTGAACAGAAATTCTATATGCCATGCAACACCACTGAATAGCAAATGCTCATTAAAGGCAGATCAAATAGCTACATTCTACCTGCCTCACTGTGGTTTACTCCAATAGGTGAAAATAATTTCATTTTGGCCCAAGAACCTCCCCAAAATCTAAAGTAAGCAGCAAATAAATTCCTTTTAATTTCTAACTTAATAGTGCCTGGAGTACATGGTTTGTTTGCATGTGGGAGGCCCAGGTTCAGGATTTAACAGTGCATGGTCATCACATATGTGGAACATAAAGAAACACAATAGGAAAATAATAAAGGCCCAAAGGAAACAAACTGAGAACTGGTTTTTAAAGGAAGTTTACCATGGCAGAGGTTGGGGGGAATATTGGGGAAATGAAGGAGGGAAGAAGACACTGGTGAAGGGTGTGGTGCTAGAGTACATTAGTCATGAAATCATTCTTGAATAATCCATAATCCTTACAATTGGTAAACCAGTGCCTAAAATAAAAAATAATAATAAAGATACATTTTATTTTGGTTTTAGGCCACACCCAATGGTGCTCAGGGGTTACTCCTGGCTCTGCACTAAGGAATTGCTCCTGGTAGGCTCAGGGGACATTATGGAATGCCAGGGATTGAACCCGAGTAGGCAGCATACAAGGCAAATGCCCTATTGGCTGTGCTATAACTCTGACCCAACGCTACTTTTAAACAAATTAAAAAAAAAAAAGTGCCTAATATGTAGTATAAGGAAAATGGGAGCGAGGAGGGATTGGAGAATTCTGATAGCAAACACACACACACACACACACACACACACACACACACACACACACACACACACACAGAGAATGGTGGCATTTGGTTGGTGCGAGAATACTGTGTACATCGCTCCCAAATCTCTGAGATATTAAACCCAGGAGAGTACCACCCATTCTGCTGCTGAAGTGACTTTATTGCTTTGGCTTTTAGATACATGTCAACATTCAATTAACATCCATGATATGATATTAGTCATTATTAGCACTTATTAAGCACCTCTGCCTCCACCACGTCAAGAGCAGAATTCAAGTTTAATAAAGTAGGACTCATACTGTCAGGTATCATCTTTCCTTAATTTATGCTTTTCTACAAAACATTTTTATTCCTTTCCAAGTGAATCACCTCAAGTCTCTAAGGACTTGGCTTTCATTTTTACACAAGTCCAATGCAATATGTTTAGAACTACAAGATATATGAGTGATCACAAGGATTACTCTTATATGATATCATCCCATATGTGGCATTCTATAAAGCTACATATTGGGGGAAGATTAAAATTAAAACTATATATTAGGGGAAAGATTTAAATTAAAAGATGAATAATTAGAAATGACTTCAAATATTTTGAGGAATATGAGAAGCAGAAGAAAATAGTAGAACTGGAGGGGAGATGAAGGAAGAGAAATTCTCAAAAAATGTAGGGAAAGTGTTTATGTTTGTAGAAATAAAGGTCCAATTCTCTTTACTTGTATGCTTTGTATGAGGTTTTCCTCCCTGGACTAACTAGAAGTATCTAAATCTTTGTCAGGCAATAGTTTTACAGACTTCATAACTTAACTCAGTGTCATTATTTCTCAAACATTGGTTATTCAGTGATAATTATGTAGAAATGTCCACCAAGGATGGCAGAACCCCCTCACTGTGTGGCATGCAAAACATTATGTCCTTGGCTAGAGTGGCTCATGCCAGCCTCAACTCTCCCATACTGTTCTACTTTCAGATCAGATATGCTCAGAATGAAAGGGTCTTTCTTAAGGCCTTACCAAGAATGAGATCAAGCAGAGGTCAGTGATACAAAAAGTGGGAACAAGGAACAATAAGAAACAGCAATTCAAATGCAGTGCATGAAAATATAAAAAATGCACTAGATTATAGAAAGCATCTGTACAATGTTAAAGACTTTAAGTCAATTTTCCAAATACCAAAACATCACATTTTTACAATTGAGAATAGAGAACACCAAAGCTACACCAATAAGAAACCCCAGAGACAAAATTCTAATCCAATTCTTTTTTACTCTAATATCCCAAAGGTTTCCACTGATCCTGGAATCTCCCAACTTGTACAGTGATTCATTTGTCCAGTTTAACTGATTGCTAAATTCTTTTTTTTGTTGTTGTTGTTGTTTTGTTTGTTTTGGGGTCACACCGGAGGCGCTCAGGGGTTACACCTGGCTCTGTGCTCAGAAATAGTTCCTCACTGGAACAGAGGGCCATATGGAATGCTGGAATTCAAACCACTGTCCGTCCTAAATCGGCTGCATACAAGGCAAATGCCCTGCCAATGTGCTATCTCTCTGACCCGATTGCTAAATTCTCAGAAAAAATCTTGTACAGTTCAGTTGCTCTTAGTTTCCCCTTTTACAAAATGGACAACATATTCCTTGTCCTGATGTTTTTCTGCATTATTTTAAAAACCAAACAAATATATGTACATAAAATAATAAAAACTAAAATACACTAGCTCATAGTAGATTATGGTATATATACCAAATGCATAACCCTTCTTTGTCATAATTTTATGAATGTTCCCATCATAGGTTCTATGCATCATGACCTAAATTATTACATGGGATTTTTGAATTTTGAATTTTCAAGGTATGGGGAAGCACCTAGATTATTCCTATTCATCTTTAATATGTTTAAGCATATTTTTAATTATTGATGATTTTACCAAATTTTTCCCACTGATCTAAGAAGGCCAAACATCTACAAACAGTTCATACCAATGATTTACTGGGCCAGAGTTCTGATTTACCTCTCAGAATAGAGGGGTCTTTGGAGACAGAAATTGTATCTACATTTGTTAATGCTTTACTAGCTACAGTAAAAGAATAGGAAGTATGAGACAGTTTATTCACCCAAGTTAAAATAAATGTCCCAATAGTTGGATAGCTCCATTTTTAGGGTAATTCATGAATTCGGGCTGACATTAACATTTTGGTTCACCATCTGCAAGAAGGATTCCAAAGACACCATAATAAACTTCCACAAGATAGCAAAAGGAGAGAAATAGAAGGTTCTCCTTCCCCCAGGAGAGTTTTTATGAATCAATCATTGACATAATGCACAGTACTTCCACCCACATTTTATTCGCTCAAACAGAGCTCAGCTAACTGGAGGAGAGGCTGGAAAATATTGTGGCACTGGAAAGAACAGGACATGAGTTTAACTAGTCTCTGTTCCATTCAAATGAGAAGCTTCATATATATTCTCTGACATACAAATGAATTTATCAGGGCACCCTGATCTTAATTGTACAGTATTGGAAGGGGAAGAAAAAAATATTCTATGAGAATCATGTTCACTAAACTAATTTTCTTAAAATCATTACCTGTATCAAAGATGAAAAGCCTGTATCTAAAAGAAGAAAAAGCTCAAGATTTAAAAAATATAAATAACCCCATAACATGGAAACTTCAATGAGAGTAGAGTTATTCAGAGAGAATTTACTACCAGTGACATCAAGAATAGATAGAAGAATCATAACAAAATTTACTTGCTTTGTAATTTACTTTATCAATTTATTTTTATAATGTTAAAAGGTAAAGTCCTGCCATGTTTCTGGGGCAAAACTGGACTTTACATCATGAAACCCTGATGAATTTAAATAGCCTGTTGAATTTAAATAGCCATGAAATGAAAGGATGAAAAATGCCCCAGAATACATTTTTGGTTTTGAGCAAAATCACTCAGAATAATAATAATGAAAGAGTAGTCTATCAGACATCACAAGACTTTGTGTTCTGCAAATTATTTTTTTAAAAAACTCTACATTGTTCAAGCACATGTATTTAATTGTGTACAAGGCAAGCATCTTAACCTCTGTGCTAACTTTTTGGCCATTGGAGTATTTATTTTTTATTAAAAGCAATATAGGGAATATAACTTTAAGTTCCCATTGGAAATTAAGTATATAGGACAATATTGAATTGTTGCTTGGGCTTCTTCAGTGGTAAGAAGCTGTGGTTAATATTTCGAACCATAGGATTTCTTGCTTTAGTGGAATTGCTCTGCCACTCCAGATAAGCTTATTTCTGCTATTTTCCTGACTACATTTTCAATGAGAAATGACATGGGCTTTGCAGATGCTGGTAAAATAATTACAGCTGCATAGGCAAGGCATATATTTAGTTGAAGAAGAGGGTAAAAAAAGACTTCACCTACACGACGTGGGCACAGATTTTGTGCTGTCTATTTCATGCACATGTAACCAGCACTGAGGAAATCAAACCCCTGAACACACACACACACACACACACACACACACACACACACACACACACACACTAACTTAATTCAAAGAGAAAACTTCCTTCCCCCAGGAGGAGAAGAATGAAGAATGACTCCTCCCTATTCTATGTAAGAGCCTCCACGAACTTGTCCATGTCATAAAGAAGTGACTTACTTTTCTTTAATGCTAAGTTATGCTCCCTCATTCAGCCAAGTAGAGGTTGAAAAACCAGGAAAAGAAGCAAATTTCCATTTAACCCTCTGCTGAACTTAATATGTCTTTAATTTTTGTTTTGCTTTGTTTGGGGCCATACTTGGTAATGCTCAGGGTTTACTCCTGACTGTGCTCAGCAATCACTCTTGGCAATGCTCAGGGAACCATAAAGGATAGGAATCAAATCCAAGGTGGCCATGTGCAAGGCAACTACAGCCCCAACAATTTCAGTTTCTTAGGGAGTTTATTGGATAAAGCCCAGCTTTGAAGGGGGGCAATTATGCATGGTTATCAAAACCCATTTTTACTTCTGTCCCAACCTTTCTTCATTACTTGATAAAGTTTAAAGCTAGCTTACAGAGTGTATGGAAACACATTTCCTGGTCCATGAAATCATAATATCCATTTACCTTTACCTAACAAGTAGAAATTTTGGGTGGACTCATTTGCACAAAACTTAAGGGAGTGGCAATGAGCTCAAAAGATTGAGGAGTAATTATAAATGACTCAGCTACTTGGCTATGGCCTGTCTTGCCCCACTCAGTGACAGACAAACAAAAAAAAAATGTAACTAAATAGAAAGATGTTTGTGGACCAGGAGGTCCAAGTACTTACTAAGGTCCAGCATGTATCCCCAGGGACATCAAGAGCCAGAGAAGATGAGCACATGGCCTAGGCCTAAGGCCATTACTGTACCCCAGAGATTCAGCCTGTACTACCCACTGAAGGGAAGGGAGCCAACATTCCTTTGCAAAGGATTCCTCCTACTCCTCCCTAATTCCAACATGCCTCAGAGAGTGTAATAGTAAAAAAGCAGGAATCTCCTTCTCCTATTAGGAAATCTTTTACACAAAGCTTGCTCTTTCCTCTACTGGAAGAAAATGAGAGGCAAAAAGATAATAAGTACTGCCGTTAGTATTGTTCTTCTGCAAGGCTTTCACAAGTAATGAAGAGCTTTATGGGAAAGATTTTTCTGCTTATCAACTAGAAAAGGAGCTTGTTCAGAAGTTATTCTCTGCATGACTTTCTACAGAAGTTCTGAGAAAGCTGAGAGTCTCGTAACCTTGATCTATCCTCTCTTAAATTGTTTCTGCTCCTAATTATGTACACCCAAGCTTTTCAGAATTAACATGTATTTCATGAGGCCACAGGATCACAAAGGAATGTTGCACAGGTTGATGTGGGTACTTCACCATTTAGTCATTTGTTCAAAAAATATTTCTCAAGAACACATCATGTTTTGTGTGCTGTTTGTAGTGTTAACTATACAGAATATACAGGTATATACATACATGTATAGGATATAGACATATCTGTCCAAAATAGATATATCATTTCTCTAGACACATGTAATCAAGTTGATCAACCCTCCTATTACACCTTAGAATGACTGGTTACTATTTTATAGAGCTTAACATATCTATCTTGCATTAATTCCTCCATTTTTAAATAAGGATTTATAATATGGATAATGTATTATCTTTGGTGCCTGCTGGGCTACTGCTCCATAGACATGCTCTGATTCCATTGTACTGCTAATTCTCCCAATTATTCAATAGGATTTGGAGAAATAAGATAGAAAAATATAGCTGTTCTCAAAGAGCCTCTTCTACGAAATAAAGTATCTTTATGAGTATAAACAGCAAATACATAAACAGCAAACAGTCCATAAAAATTATTATCCAAACCATTATACTTTTCAGAGCAAAAGGGCTATCGATATTTATTGTACGGGACTGACCGTGCCAAATCTAAGTCTCTAAGGTTGCTGTTTTCATTAATCCTTTTTGGAGGAAATGAATTCTGCAACTTAAAAAAAAATCATATTTAGAGATGAAAGAGAGTTCAATGGATTGAGCACATGTTTTGAAAGCAGGAAGCCCAGATTGAATCCCCAAACCATAATGGGTCATTAAAGATTGCCAGGAGCAACCCCAGAGCAGAGTCTGGGGTAGTAGTTCCTGAATATCACAGGATATAGTCCTGTGATAATTAATAAATTTATTAATAAATAATTTGCAAAAATTAATAAATAATGTAATATTGAGTTCCTTCCTCAAAGAAGTACTTATGGGATATTTACAATATGCAAAGCGCCATAGGAAGGCTTCAGGAATAAATTCATAAAGGTAAGATAAAATACCTAACTTTATTAATTTATTCCCAAGAAAAAAAAACATAAAAGAAATGGAGATTTTTCTGAACGTGTATAGTGTGGCATAATTCACTAAACTACACTTTTTTTCCTCTCTTATCTTATTTAAGAGATAAAGAAGTAAGTAGTAGTTTTCTCATTTTATAAGTGAGGTTTACTGTGATTAAGTAACATGGCTTGGGTTACAGGGCAAGTTAAATCAGGGACTGGCAATTGAGTTACTCTAGTTTGTGACAAGTGCTACAAAAATAACCCAGAAAAAGATAGAAATGTATTTGTGGTTGGAACAATAACAAATAGTGATATTACACATAGACCTTGAAGAAAAAAAATTGACTTGATCAGAATTTCATAGTTTTGTTTAGAGAATTGAGAACAGTACAGTTGGAAAGCCATCTGAGGCTAAGGCTGACTTAATTTTTAATTTAAGCAAATATGAAACTCAGTCTGCTGCCCTGAGTACACTCCATATTTAATTTGCATTAAGGGTGACCAGTTATCCAACTGAAGTTATCTTGTAAGAATAGTGCAATGCAAGGTTGGATGAATGAGGGCACAGCTAGAGGAGCACAAGTATATCATCTAGAGCAGGGGCCTCAAACTTAATTTACCTGGGGGCCGCAGGAGGCAAAGTCGGGGTGAGGCAGGGATTTTGCTTACCAAATATTCGCAATAAAAAATCGCATTAGTAAGAAAAAAAATCGCAAAAAATCGCATTAAACATTTGCATATCCCAAACGGAACTGCTCAGGGTATGAGAATGTTCAATGCGATTTTTTTTCTTACTAATGCGATTTTTATTGCAATTATTCGGTAAGCGAATAATCGCGAATACTGTGATATTTGAAGGCTGGCCGCGGGCCACAAAATGTTGTACGGAGGGCCACAAACGGCCAGCGGGCTGCAAGTTTGAGACCCCTGATCTAGAGACACATCCATATGTGTGCCTACTTGGGTTCTGTATGCATTCTTAAAAAGTTCCTGTTCATATTATATTAATCTAATCTTATGTCTTCCAGAAATAATATTAAAATGAGGCAACATGTTTTATCAATAGCTAAACATGCATAGCAGAAAAAGACTCTCCAATACCATAACAGACCTCGAATTTATTAAAAATTAATCCCTTACTCTTTGACATATATAGTAGTGATGTCAGTCATAATTCTAATAAACTGATATAATCACTAAAGAAGAAGCCTTTTCACGACTGAAGGAGAGAGGAAACTATGGGAATTGAGACCAACATATTTTCTAGGAGAAGCTGTGCACGAGGCCTACTGTTTGGAGAAAAGTTGCCATGATGGAGCAGCAAGTGACCCAAAACCTTTGGAGCCAAGTCTTGAAAAAATTGATTGGAGTGACTAATGCCAGCTCCAGAAATGTCCACTCCAAGCTTCTCACTCACCAGCTTAAGTCATATAACATTGCTGTCATGTAAAACTTTCTAAAGCAATAGATTGAATCTCCTCCTGAAAATTTTTGTTGATGCCTATCTTTACCAAGTTCCAATCCTCAGAGCTGTCATACTTAGCATTTCAGAACCTAGTCTTTATCTAAACTAGTCTTTCTATGCAACTATTCCAATAACAAAGACTATAGAAACAGTAGTTGGTCATATTCTCAAGAATAACCAACATTTTCCATTTTTATGGCCTTTGCTCAGAGCATGAGTTCTGATCATCAGACTTGCCTTATCATGCCCACCATGATTGCTCACAACTTACCAAGACTATATGTATTAAGATTCAGTTCATGTCTCCAACTATTCCACAAAACCTAGTGCCTAAGGAGTGGTGGATCATATAAAAAATATCTTAGCTGGCTTGATTTATTCTCTTGGGTGTGCTATACACTTCTGTTCACTTATGAGGCCTATGCATGCTTCCTTTTTCTCATAAGTAATAAACAAAGTCCTCCCTTCCCTCATTCCTCATTAAGTGGAGCACAGTTCTTCTCTCCCTCGCTATGTCAACTGATATAACAAAATATACAACACCAGATGGATCACTGTCATCCACACAACTTGGAGAACAAGATCTCACAGAATATGGACTTAGGATATAATAAATAAAGGCTTGGTAGCCTACGACAATATTGCTTATGACAAGACTGTAAAGAGGAAAGGAATAAATCTATATTATGACTGGTCAGGTGGTTACTACTCCTGAGTTTCTTTAGCTATTTCAAAAAAATAACTTTTGCCAGTGATAATCAAGTTCATGATCTTCTGTTTCTCCTTCAGGATTCCACTCTAGAACCAACTTTGTGAAGCCTTCTGAGAAGACTCAATCCACCACATTTTCTCAAGACCTGGCTTACCCCACCTCACCCTCTTGCTCCTGGGTACCATGTACAGGCAGACTTCAGAAACAAGGTTGGGCAGTCTGCTGAGTTCCTGTTAACTCCCCTATGTGACTGTAAAGGACAGGGGCTTAGTTCAATCTCATTACAATCTACCACCACCAAAGCAGGATTGGGCACCCACTGGCACTCAATAAAGTTCTCGGTGTGAAATTTATTTGAAAAGTATTTAGCTAATAATCAGATTATTTTCAAAATCTACTAAGCACATCATCAGTTCCAAAATTCAGGTCATGTTGCTAAATATCTCAGGGTAATAGAACTTAGCCTGAAATCAGCTCTGCTTCTCCTTAAGAGAACAAACCACTTGAATCTCTGGCCTGATTTTCTAAGTCTCCTTAAGGGATCACAGCACCTACACTGCTGCAGGGCATTCTGAGGACAAGAGGTTGTGTAAATAAAGCATCCAATAGAGACTCTGGCAACCTGCTTAGAATTCAAAAATAATAGTAATTATATAAAAAGGATCAGTAAGGGGTGACATGACTTTTTAATGAGCACCTATAAAGTATTTTAAGTAAAAGGTCTGCTTGAATCTAAATGTAAAGACTAATCAAGTTCAGAAAGTTAATTCAGTGATCTATAAGGACTTGGTTCACATCTCTGGAGACAAAAAAAAAAATATATATATATATATATATATATATATATATATATATACATATATTTGCCATGGTCCAAGTATGAAGCTCAGTCCCACTGGTAAAGAAAATATAATGGAATATACCGGGGCCATACTGAGAAAAACACTACAAAAAAAACAGGTAGTTTATAAGATCTACTGTCTTTGAACTGATTTTTGGTACGTGGTTTGGCAAGGAAATAAAAAAAAAAAATACCAGTGAGGAGGAAAGAGGATGTTCTCTCAGCATGAAATATTTAAGGCAGATCAATAGGAGAGCACTTTATAGCAGGAATATTTTATCAGTCTGCATGCAACTCAAACAAAAATATATAATTTATACATATGTATGCAATAGTCTAAAAAATCAATGTGAAAATATGTTTCTGACACAGTATCCAAAGAAAATAATCTAATGTCTTGCTTCCTGTGTAAACAAATATTGTCTCATCATTCAAAGAATAGTATATGAGAAAATACTCTGGAAAACGTCTGTTTTCATGAGGAGTATGTGTGTGTGTGTGTGAGAGAGAGTAAGAGAGAACTGACAACATTCTGTCATAGAGTGACCTCAGAAGCATTATAAGACATATCATTAAATATTTATTGCATGCAAACTCTCTTCCATTGTAGATGTAGAGTTTAGTGGAAGCAAAATGATCACTTAGACCAATTTAAGAAAGCTGGCTTCTTACAAATAGGAATAAGTAGGTGGATTTGTCCAAACAAAGCTATTTACAATTCTTTAAATCCTGTCATTTTGAGCAATGTCTGAAACTTCATACATATCACAAATCTTTTCCCTCATTCTCCACCACACTACATAGCTTCTTTAAAAAAAAATAAATCAGAGGGAGAGTACTGAGAAAAGGAAGCTGTTATTTTTAAAATCTCACAAGTTTACAACTGAATTTAAATTATACATTTATTTTTATTTAAAAATGAATAAAGGTATAGGCAAATAGAGTCAGTAATGTTACATCATTCTAGGACAGGGGTCTCAAACTTAATTTACCCGGGGGCCGCAGGAGGTAAAGTTGGGGTGAGGCAAGGCCGCATAAGGGATTTCGCTTACCAAATATTTGCAATAAAAAAAATCACATTAGTAAGAAAAAAAATCGCATTAAACATTTGCACACCCCGAATGGAACTGCTCAGGGTATGCGATTTTTTCTTACTAATGCGATTTTTTTATTGCGATTATTTGGTAAGCGAATAATCACGAATACTGCGATATTTGAAGGCCGGCCAAGGGCCTCAAAATGTTGTAGGAGGGCCGCAAACGGCCCGGGGGGCCTCGAGTTTGAGACCCCTGTTCTAGGAAAACACTTCCTAAGACATTTTCAATAGATTCCACAGTCCTAATTCCCTATCTTACCTGAGTATATTAAGTTAAATACTCTATTTAGCACTTGATTTTTTTCGGACTAATGAAGATTTATAAATAAGTAAAAAAATACTAAAATACCATTGACTTAGTTTTGATAAATGAAGTAACAGGAACCATATTTATTATCCTTCCAAAAAAGCATTATAGAATGAGACAACAAATACAAACTAATAGCTTTCAAGATACTGAACACATGGCAGTGAAGGAGAATGACTCCTAAGAAAAAGAAAACAAAGTGAGGCCTATCATTTTCTCAGTTTACTTCCTAAAGAAGGTTTTCAGGTGATGAATGGAAAAGAGAACTCAAGAAGAGACCAGTGGTCTTCGTGAATTGAAGGTGTGACCAGGGAAGTGCAAGGAACCTAAGATGACCAATGATCTCTGAGCATAGAACACAAGACACAACATGAAGAGAACTTAAAAGATCTGCAAATAGTCACTTGAATATCAATTAGCATATCACACAAGAGAACTACACACAACTAGGGAAGAACCAGTAAAAATTAGAGGTCCTTCTTTTATTTTTTTTTGGTGGGGGGGGGCACTGGGTGATGCTCAGGGGTTAATCCTGTCTATGCGCTCAGAAATCACGCCTGGCTTAGGGACCATATGGGATGCCTGGGGATCAAACCCTGGTCTGTCCTGGACATATGCCCTACCACTACCACTGCGCTATAGCTCTTTTTTCTTTTTCTTCTCTTTTTTTATTACTATATTTAAACACCTTGATTACAAATATGATAGTAGTTGGGTTTCAGTCATATAAAGAACTCCCCCTTCACTGGTGCAACATTCCCACCACCAATGTCCCAAATCTCCCTCCATCCCACCCAACCCCCACCTGTACTCTAGACAGGCTTTCCACATCCCACTAGAGGTCCTTCTAATAAGGAATTATTAGAACACTAATGCTCCTAGAACAACCTTATAATTTAGGGCATAGATTAGAGAATTAAAATCTTTTGCATTGGAAAAAAATTAAAAATAAATTTTACATTGGTATGAAGAAAAAATTAACTTTAGACAAATATTGACCTGTTCCTTCTTATCAAAATTGGAAATAGCTAAATGTATAAAATATTTCTAAATAATTATGTACAGTTACAAAATTCAGTAAAATTTTTAGGAATACAAAATTTCTATGCCTCAAAAGGTAAAACTCTAGAATCAAATAAAAAACCTACCTGATGTGAAAAGAAGCAAAATATATGAACTATAGCAAGGTTAAAACTTTACAGAGAAAAAAAGATGCAGATGACTAAACCAATACAAAAAGCCAAAAAAAGTATTTTAACTTTTGCCCATATGCTTAAGAAACTGGATTAAAGAGTCAATATGTTAAGTAGCAATGATTGAGAAGGTGTTAAACTACAGTCAAATGAACTTTTAGACATTTTAGAGATTTTAGCCTTAAAAATTTCACAGGGAAAACACAGGTTTGAAGACTTGACATTAAATGCAGATATGGCACTACAGAGAAAAAGAAGTAAACATGAAGCCATAACAATAGAAACTATCTAAAATCAAATTATAGAACAAATGTTTGGCCCTACTCAAATCCACAACATTCTGAAAGATAAAGCCGATAGTTCTGAAGCTGAGAAAAAACTTATAGTTGAGAACCCAATTTAACATTGAAGGGATTTTTTTTTATTATGGAAGTATATAAGCTTTCAAATTTGTCTCACATTATAATTTGTCTATTGATGGTTATACATTAAGTTTATAAATTTAGTTATTGCCATAATACCTTAATGATGACTAGGAGTAATTTTAAAGTTCTAAATAAAAAGCTGTTTAGGATATATATTAAAAATATGTGTGTGCTCTGTGTGTACAATTTTAAAGACTTGTGGACAAGTTTTTATTTTTCTTTCTATTTAGGGGCCATACCCCATGATGTTTAGGGGTAACTTCTAGGCTCTGAGAGATGTAAAGGATCAAGCCAAGGATGTCTGCATGTAAGACCCAAGTTATTATTTTTCAATAATTATAGCTATATAATCTTGTATGAATGCAGAATATAGGGTTAATTTCACTTAAAATTAATATTCTTTGTGTATATGTACCACAGTTTCTTTAGCCATTTGTCTGTTGAAGGGCATCTTGGTTGTTTCCAGAGCCTAGCTACTGTGAATAGTGTTGCAATAAATATAGGCGTGAGGAAGGGGTTTTTGTGTTGTATTCTTGTGTTCCTAGGGTATATCCCTAGGAGTGGAATAGCTGGGTCAAATGGGAGCTCAATTTCCAGTTTTTGGAGGAATCTCCATATCGCTTTCCATAGAGGTTGGACTAGACAGCATTCCCACCAGCAGTGGATAAGAGTTCCTTTCTCTTCACATCCTTGCCAGCACTGATTGTTCTCATTCTTTGTGATGTGTGCCAATCTCTGTGGTGTGAGATGATATCTCATCCTTGTTTTGATTTGCATCTTCCTGATGATCAGTGATGAGGAGCATTTTTTCATGTGCCTTTTGGCCATTTGTATTTCTTTTTTATCAAAGTGTTTGTTCATTTCTTCTCCCCATTTTTGATGGGATTAGTTGTTTTTTTTTTTCTTGTAAAGTTCTGTCAGTGCCCTGTATATTTTGGATATTAGCCCCTTATCTGATGGGTGTTGGGTGAATAGTTTCTCCCACTCAGTGGGTGGCTCTTGTATCCTGGGCACTATTTCTTTTAAGGTGCAAAAGTTTCTTAGCTTAATGTATTCCCATCTGTTTATCTCTGCTTCCACTTGTTTGGAAAGTGCAGTTTCCTCCTTGAAGATGCCTTTAGTCTCAATGTCATGGAGTGTTTTACCTACGTGTTGTTCTATATACATTATGGCAGTGGTCGGCAACCTGTGGCTCGCGAGCCACATGTGGCTCTTTACACTTTTAATTTGGCTCTTCTGTGTGCTGGGCGGCTGCTCCAGGAGTCAGGACTCTGCTCCTAGCCTCTGTCAGTACTTGCCCTATGTGCAGCCCCTGTGGTGGGCTCCAAGAGTGTAAGTTGATACCCAGTATCAACTCTAAACAAAGGTGTTCCCCTAATGGCATCCTTTCTTAAACCTCTTCCTTTGACATGTAAAAGTCCACTGAATAGGTACTTTTGTCTCTCTCTCTTGACCTAAAGCCTCCTGGTATTGGGAATTGGTTTTAATAAAGAAAGGTGTTCTAGCTTTTTGGGCTCGAAGCAGAGAGTACAAGGCCATGGACTCCATGATCATCCTTTCCTGGCTAGCTTGCTTTATTATTTCTTTCCTGCTACCCTGCTTCTTCAGACCAGGTTGGGTGGGATTTAGAAATACAGTGCCTGGAGTGATCTTAAAACACATACTTTATTTTGCACAAGAGTGGGCATCTTCCATGAAGGGATTCTCAATCCAGAGTTTCTTTTCCATGGATTCTCATGTTCAGACTACTCATGATTAAAGTTGTGAGCTAATGCCCTTAAATGCTGTTTTTCATATTGTTTATGACTTTCTGCATAATATAAGTGGCAATCAGAAATCTTTTGCAAAAGTGGAAACATTTCAATATCTCCTTCTCAGACACAGCTATCCCAGAATCAGATTCTGTTTGAACACATCCATCTTATGTCTCACTGTAAAAACTACTTGTGAAACTCCCCTGTAGAGAAATATTAAATTCATAGAGAAAATGAACAATGTCTGCACAATACACAAGCTTAGCTACCCATTCCTTGTCCAACTGGGACTGTACAAAGTCAGAGTTATGCTCTCACAGGAACTACACTACTACTTCTTCCCTCTTGCCAACAAGGCAAGAGAGTACCCTTCCCCTGAATAGCCACTTCACTTATTCATGGAGAAGATGCTAGTAGTGGGCATCCATAATCTCACCCAGTGTGGTGAATAGCCTGGATTTGATCACAATTGTGAATTTCACAAATTATCTTTACTGTGTCATCTGTCACAGAGTTTAGTTCAGCAGAGAGTTTTTTTAATCCAGTCTGTCATACAATGAGTGGATACAATGTACGGGTGTGCAACTTTTGTTTCTTGTGACTATACAAAAACACTGAGCCATGCACAGTGCATCATCTGTACATACATTAACACATCATATTATTATTCTGAGTGAAATGAGTCAGAAGGAGAGGTGTAGACACAGAATAATCATTTGTTGCATATAAGAATAATAAATGGCAATGTGGTAATAATATCTAGAGAAAATAGGGATGAGGGACAGGAGGACTAGTCCATGATAGGAAGCTTGCCATAAAAAGTGGTGAATTCAGTTAGAATAGAGAAAGGTATATTATGATATTGATAGTTGGAACATATCACTCTGGACAAGAATTGGATGCTGAAAATGAATAAGTGACATGCATGGTACCCTTTAATTAACAATATTGCAAATCACAGTGTCATAAAGGAAATTTTGCAAACCTCAGTGTCTAGCATACAGTGGGGGGGTGGGATTGAGGGAGATTTGGGACATTGGTGGTGGGAATGTTGCACTGGTGAAGGGGGTTGTTCCTTGAAGGGGGACAGTTCCTTGAAGAAAGACAGCATAAAACAGGGCACGTGGTGATTTAAACAATACCAAAAAATGTTGCACTGGTGAAGGGGGTTGTTCCTTGAAGGGGGGCAGTTCCTTGAAGAAAGAGAGCATGAAACAGGGCATGTGGTGATATAAACAATACCAAAAAATGGCATATCTGTATATATGTCAAAATAGCTCCAGATTATAAGAAAGTAGAATATAAAAATCTGGGGGTAAATCAGCTGTAGCACACTTTCCTTGCAAGTACAAAGCCAGGGGTTCAATCTCAACAACTGTCCCACATACACTAATCTTTGGGTACCCAGCACCACAACAAGACACAATCTCTGGTGTGCAATAATCAAGTATGTGTATGCATCATACATGTTTGATTTCTGGTCATTGCAACAATGACAGTTATGAAAAAAAAATAAATTGAGCTGTAATGATTAATGGGAACACAATTCCAAAAGCAGAGCATTTTATAAATAATAGAGGAATACTGAGGACAAAGTTACAGTAAATTAAGAATAAAAAATAAATTGAAATCTGTATAGAGTTGGAAAAAAAGTGCAAAACTAAAATGTTCAGGCAGAATCAACAGAACAGTTGGTATATAGTGTTTGCCTTCTAGGCCGCTGGTTCCTAGTGCCTCGTCTAGTTCCCCAAATCCTGCCAGGAGTGACCCCTGACAGTGTAAAGCCAGGAGTAACCCCTTATCAGCTCCAGGTATGGCCTAAACAAAGATAAATAAATAAATAAATAAATAAATAAATAAATAAATAATATAGTAGCCTTTTGAGTCAATCCCAAAGGAGGAAGGAAAGAGAAGAAAAATAATATGTAGCCAATATGGCTATTTACCAGACACTCTGACACGCTATCTTATTTTCTTCTTCTTATTTTTTATTATGACATACTGCATATGTCAATATTTATGAGGGCAAACATCAAGACCTGTTTATCAGCAAAATACTGCATTTAGAGGTGGTGAAACTGAGGCAGAAGAGTCAAAGTCATATACTAAAATGTGACTCCCTTCTAAAACAAAGAATAATTTTCTCAGGTGAAGCTGGAAAGAAATCTTTCTGTCATGTTCATGTTTCTTGATGCCATCATCTAAAGTATATCCTTTATATGTAAGAGTCCCAGATTTAATTTGCAGAATTGCCTGGACCCTGCCATGCCCTACTAGGAGTGACCCTTGAACAAAAAGTCAGAAATTGCCTTGCAGACAGATTGTTGCTCACACCCCCCACCAAAGTACTCTTATAGATTCTTTACCTATGTTAAATTTTATTGTTGTAATTATAATTTCCTGCTTGTAAAAAAGTTTTAAAAACCCAGTTCCATTTACAATGCTTGGTGTTTGGCTGGAGTGATAGCACTTAGGGTAAGGCATTTTGCCTTGTACACGGCCCACCAGGGTTTGATCCTCAGTATCCCATATGAGCCTGGAGCCTGCCAGGAGTAATTGCTAAGCACAGAGCCAGAAATAACTTCTGAATGCCACCAAGCGTACTCCATTCCAAAAGAGTCACAAAAACAAACAAACAAAAGAACGTTAAGGTCACCTGAGAGAATTATGAAACTTACACAGTATGCAAAATACTGCATATGTCAATATTTCTGAGGGCAAATATCAAGAGCTGTTTATCAGCATGAGCTATTATTAATCAGAGTCCTATTAGAGGTCTAGAAACCTCTCCCAGACAACGATAAGCACGACTGATTTACAGAGTGGTCTTCTAGGCTTTTTTTTTAATGTCTTCCAAACTGGAAAAAATACAAATCAGATAACTGAGATCATGATGAGTGTGTGTGTGTGGGGGGGGGAGAATGAATGTTTCATGGACTTTGGTGGAGGAATAATGGTACTTGGTGGTAGGTGAGATGGGATAACAGTGGACCCCTAGAGAATATAAACATTTATGCTCCTTTAAACCAGTCTTTCCACCATCATCATGGATTTTAAAAAAATGAAGAGTAAAGTTTGGTTACATACATAAAGAAATAGACTTTCTATGTAACTGGGGCTATGCATGAATTTCATTACTAATATAACAACTAAATAAAAAGACACAGAAGTGACCCTTCCCCATGTTCCTAATAACTACTCAGGATGTTAGCAGTGAAAGGATCATTTAGAAAGCTCATTTCCTTTTCATCAGGCTTGTTAAGTGTTTACTTTAATTCACATCCTGTGTGACCCTATGGGAAAATTTTAAACTAATGCTGGGGAAAATCCCATAGGGTTACACAGGATGTGAACAGGGCCTGGATGTGACCAGGGCCTACCTTTAGCTTAAAAAAATAACATTAGGTGAGTTTCACTTTCTGTTTGTCAGAAGTTCCACCTTCCGGTTCCCAAAGTTTAGGTGTACCGCTTAAGCTTCTTTCTGAACGGACAGTTCAACAAACAGCCTCAATCGACCCTGTCTTTTGTAAAGAAATGACTTCTGGGTGTCAGATGGCAACTCTTTTCTGCAGAAAAGGCCAATCTGTCCTGAAATCAAGGATCAAGACCAAGTAGTCAGTGCACTCCCAGAGTGCTCCTTGGTACCTAGGTACTGGAGTTCAGCTGTCGCTTTCCATTTCCTGTGGAGAACACACATCATTACCACTTCCCCTATAGAAAAAAAGAAAGCAGCCCGGCTTAATTGCTGATGGAAATACTGTCATACTTTCCACTACACAAGCTTGAAACCATTACTGATCTAGCCTTCATTAATTTTTCCACAACAATTTGCAGAAATGTCAGGAAGCAGCTGCACAAAAACAGATTAATTGTCCTTATCACCACGATCTCGTTGGCCTCTATAGAAATATAAATCTATTTATCTACCCACCCACTCAAATATTCCTCAGTTTTAAAATAAAAGTTAATTAACAATTTTTCTACTTTGAAATGGTGTCAGGAAAATAATCAGGACTGTTTTTGATGGCTTCCAATGGCTCAAATTATGAATTTCTTCTTTTTTATTGTTGTCATCTTATTTCTAAGGACGGGATAGAGGGAGCTCTCCAAAGAATGCACCTCTAGAGCTACACCTGGGAGACCAAGAGGTTTAGGGAATCAGACTTGGGAACCTGGGCATAACACACACCCACTCCAGGCATATAGACTATTCTATCTGATTCCTATGCTCTGCTTACATCGTGTTTGTAATGTGAAAGGGGGCTGCTGTGTATTTTATTCCCAGGGATTGAATTTAAGACCTCACTCACATATGTGAATGCTCTACTATTAAACTATCTGCCTGGCCCTATTTCAAACATGTTTCTATCTGAAGGAGAGCCTAAGAAGTTTGAAACAGCATTCATAAAGGAAAAGATTGCTTCCGCTGATTATTCAGCTATATCTGTTTAAACAGACCTAATGAATTCAAGTCTCAATCAAAGAAGTGAAAAGTTGCTTCTGGAAGGAGGATTAGAAAATCAAGTACCCGTTGCATTTGGGGATGAAAAGAACAGAGAAACAAGTCGCACACCCAAAAAACATAAAAGTAGAAAGAAGGGCCCAAAGAGATAGCACGGTGGTGTTCGCCCTGCAGGCAGACGATCCAGGACCGAAGGTGGTTGGTTCGAATCCCAGTGTCCCGTATGGTCCCCCGCGCCTAGCAGGAGCCTTTTCTGAGCAGACAGCCAGGAGCAACCCCTGAGCAACGCCGGGTGTGGCCCAAAAACAAAACAAAACAAAAACAAACAAACAAAAAAAAAGAAATAAAAATATATATTTGCTCACGTATGTATAGTGGAAAATGATTTTAAGTAAAATGAAATAAAAAATAAAGAGGTAGTGTTATTCAGGTCTTATACTTATGATGGAAGTATAGGTTTCCCCATTGCCTTTTGAGATTTTCTTGTGGGGTGTGGGTTCCCAGGCACCTTTTCATCGCACACCCTGCCCTTCCTGAGATTGGTAAAGATTTGAGGGGGGGGGGTCTTGTGTAACGTTCTTGCATTGGGAGTCCTTTTAGGGCTAAGTCCGGTATTCAGCAACAGTCCACGTTAGGATAAGTTGGTAGGGAGGGCCACACAGCATGAGTCAGCAAGGGTGTTGGTTGTCTTTTCCTGCCGGGACGAGGTGTGGGTTTGAGTGGATGTCCCTTCACTCGGGTGCTGGGTACTGGTTCGTTGGGGTAGGAGATCATGGCAATATAATGAAGCACCATTTCTTCCTGCAAAGGCACACTAAAAATGGGGAAATCCCACATATATAAACAAGCTCTTATCTACTAGGGATAAGAACTCATACTTATTTACAATACAGGGGAATCTCCCACCTTGAAAATATGTCATGTGGATCCATCTTAGACGCCAGAAGATTATACACCGACCGTCCAGACTTGATCCTGAACCCCAGACATAGAATCGACACAGTTCTTCACAACAGCTACAGGAACCAAAGCCCACCTGGGACATCCTGAATACTACTGGATCTCCAACATGTGCCAGTTCTAATATGATATCCTGACAACGAGGAAATTGGGAACAAATGGACATAAGAACAGGTTATCCTACCTTACCAACTAATGATAAAACAAAATCGGAAGACTTACCACACTATGGGCTGTGCAAAAGCCAAGAATGTGATCTACAGATGACCGGCTGATAGAACCATGACTGTGCAGTATGTATTCTGGGACCAACAAGAAAGCCCTAGTCTAGGGTTTGGTCTAGTCCTGCATAACAATCATGACCTCCAATTCCAGAGTCCTGACTGAGGCAATTGCAACTGAATGGGTCTTCTGGAAACATAACAAAAGACGATAACCCAGACTCCATCCGAGTTTCAGCGCAAGGGCCAAGACCACTAACCACAGAAGACAGATTAAAATGACATCGAGGAAATAGAACTTCTAAAATCACAAAGAAAGTCTTCATCATAAGTTCCACTCCTTGACCTGTGCACAGACTGAGACCTCTAGATTTAGAGGTCTGTCTTTATCATCCAGATCGGAGCAGAAGTCTTCCATACGGCACAAAAACACCAAGGGAAGAGTAAATGAACGTGAAAGGAGTTTATAGATAATCCCATGACAATATATTCCAAGGGTAGAGAAACTCTGTATCTCTTAGGCCAAGGGGATTCCCGTTTCGGATGACCCCAATATTTATTGTGCCTAAGCGGGGGTGGGGGGTGGGGGAAGACAAAAAACACTAAATAATCCTTCCTTTTTTATTTTAATTTTTTATTTTTTATTATTTCTATATCTAGTTTTTGTCGATTTCTTTGTTTTGGGGTAGATATTGAAGTAGTTGTCCATATTTTTAAATTATATATTTACTTTTTCTTTCTTCTTGTCTCTTCTTCTTCTTTGCGCCTTGTCATATTTCCTGTCTCAAGACCATGGCAACTATGTGGTGCATATGTTTAGTGCTGCAGTGCTCACTGGATATCTATTTAATTCCTCTTTTTGAACTGTTGTGGTGTTTCACCTTCTTCTTTTCCCCATCATCCCTCAAACCAAGGATGAGAGCCTCTAGAATGACTCCGCTCATATTTGGCGTAGTCGATTTTTACCCCATTATATTACCTTTCTCTTCCTCAAACAAAACCACATAACTTGAACTTTCTAGTCCCGCCTGCCAATTAGAGGGGGCAGTAATGGAGGCACCAAGACCAAACAGTTATAAGACCACTAAGTAATAAACTAGACACAGAAGGGACCACGCATTCTAGCACCCCCTGGGGGGGAGAGTGGAGGATATGGGTGGCAGGATGGGAGCAGTTGTGGGAGGACAATTCGGGGGTGGGAATTCCCCTGATTCAATGTAAATATGTACCTGGAATATTACTGTGAACAATATGCAAGCCACTATAATTAAAATAAAAATTATATTTAAAAAAAAGAAAATCAAGCACCCTTTCTCTATGCTTTTTATTTTTATTTTTTTTAGCTTTCTTTTCTTCCGCATCATTTTAGTTTGAGATACGTCATCTGTCTCAACCTGTCAAACAAGGCACTGTGCATGGCTAGCAAACAAAAAGTAGTGTAGTTCACCTTATAAGCACAATCATTTACCAGTGACCATCTATGTAAGTGATGAATAACAAATCTTGGTCATCTAGGGGTAACTGGGAGCAGTTAGTTTAGATGTTTCACTAGCAATTGGATTGAAAAACTGAATTCTTTCTTTTCTTGTAGATTTAACTGCTTGGCAAAACCCTAATCCACATGCAAAAAGAAAAAGGCTAACAAACATTTTTGTTTGTTTCAAAACAGAAGAATTCAGATATAAATTTTCAAAGGTGTTCTTGCCAGTGTAGTTGACAACAAGGCTTCCAAAGCAAAGATTGAAGCTCTATCACATCCCTGAAACAGAAACAAAGTTCATCCAAACTTAGCACTTTGCAGCCCTAGGAAACTTTTGGGATTATGAAAAGAGAAAGAAAAATCCTTCTCAATATACCTGAATTATGTATGAGCAAGAAATTAAAGCTGAGCAGACTGTAAACCATGTGACATGGTACCTTTTCAAAACCAGATCTGAGGTACCAGAAGGAGTTTCTCCTATCACTGCACAAAATGATCCAAAATCATCTTCTTGTGGACTATTTAATTTGGATTTTGGCACTGCTGGTTAACTGGAGCTGTGTGTGGTTCCTATCACAGATACTGGAGCAAAATACCTGCTTTCAGATTCCACCTCCAACAAGCAGGTATAGAATAACTTCAGGCAAATTAACTAACCTATCTATGCCTTTGTTTTTAATCTGTGAACTCCAAGGAGAACTAAGCCATGTTTATAAATGCCAGTAGCTAATAAACTCTAAATATCAGCTATTAAATTCTGTACTTCTCACTTGATAAGCTTAACATGCATTTATCTAAAGGTAAAGAGGGGAAAAATGCAAAAACTGTTCCTAGATGAATTTTTAGAAGCCCACTGTGTTGCCTAAAAAAATATGTTAATAATATGAGGCTATCAATATTGTCTAAAATAACACCATCAAGACAGAGTCATGGTTAGGGTAAAAGTTTCTGCTCTTTCTGTGAACCCTTTGGGGATCACAAAAGAACATGCTTTGTAATGCTATAGTCTAAGAGGCTAACACCACAGATTATCATATCTCACTAATAGGACCAGGAAGAAGATAGAGGAAGTTAGCTACAGTAGTCCAGGAGAAGAGAAAAATAGAGGTGGACATAGCTGGGGACCTTCATCATCATTATCATCCAAGGAGTGTATTACATTGGCCCTGAGGTAGGGGTAAAGGTTTGAGGAGACCACACAGAACAAAGAAATACACAACTTCTAATTTCTGGCCTGCCATATGACCTCAGATTACTCACTACTATACTTATTGTTGTTATGATTTATTTTTATTGTTGTTGTTTTGAGTCACAGTGAGCCATGCTCAGGGTTTACCCCTGGCTCTATACGCAGGATCACAACTGGCAAGCCTTGGGATGCTGGGGATTAAACCTGGGCCAACCACATGCAAAGCAAACACCCGACCTGTTGTATTATTTCTCTGGGCCCAACTACTACACTTTCTAAAACCTTAATCTTCTGCAGTTTAATGTGGCTTTTTATCTAAACAAGAGATTTAAATCCCTTCTGATAGCCTAATGAAGTTCTAGACCCCTTCTTGGCAGAATGTTTTAAACCAAATTTAATAAATTACACAGAATTTCACCAAGCTACCAGTTCCAATGAAATTGTTTATCTCATAAAAGTTCTAAAACAAAATAATCACCATAATATAGAACTTTTTATTAACAATTAAAACAGAGACAACACTATTCATGTTGATCCTGAAAAGATATGACCAGGAAGATATTTTGAGATACAGTAATAACATGCTATATTTGTGATTCTTTTTTTTTTTTTTTTGGTGAGGGGTAAAATGACAAAATCTGACACAGATAAAGCCACTGTGTTGGTGGCAATAATTTAGCCAAGAGTGCTAAAGTTCAACCCTAGGTCAGTGAAAGGAAAGAGAAAATTTTTCTCTGCCAAATTGTTAAACCCTTTGAATTGTATCCTCAGAGTTCCAGCTCCTAATCAAAAGGGTAAATTTCAAAAGACCCTTTATCATGCCAATGACCTAGGAACAATGATTACATTTTGTCCCTGGCTCTGTCTACACAGAATCTTCCCAAAGAAAATGAAGAATATCCTAGCCATTCCAAAAGTGTGGAGAAAGGTTTACAAGATGGAAGTGTCTTTCTTCATTCAGTCTAAGACAGTCAAAGTTAAGAGAGTACTGATTGACTTGGAAATGAGGCACCCAAACACTCTCTGGATCTCTAAGCCTACAGGTAAATACAGATGAAGTGACATTAAGACCAATTATCCACAGCTCCAGTTCCTGTCCCACCTGCTCACAGAGGTCCTCCAGTCTTCATGAAAAGCCCCCACCAAGGATTTCTAGGAGCCACCAAGGCACTCCTCAAAGAGCCTACAGGCAGTCTGACAGCCAGTCACAACACCATCTGCCATTTTTTCCAGTGCCAGCTCCCCCTAGTGTCCTCAAGAAGGAACCCCTTGCTGTCTCTGCAGATGGTGTCCCTTCGGAGAATACTAATGTCCAGATGCTTCCAAAATGAGAAGAGCCTGTCAACTGAGGCAAGGAGGGTTCTTGCCCAGGGTCCCTGCTTTACAAAAAACACAAAATCACCAACTCACACAAACCACACAAACAGCATTTTTTTAAAAAAATACGCGACCTCCTTTAGTCATAGGCATCCAGATGTCCCTTTAGCCCTACACAATCTTACTTAGGATGAGGGCAGATCTTTTCTCCTGCATTGCATATCTACTCTTTGGCTGCAACTAAAAACTGAGTTTGAATGTCCTAAAACCATGAGGAGGCAGTTAGGCAGTTAGGCGAACAGCACTTTTTAGAGAAAAGATCCAGTTTCCAAAGCATTTCTTTGAGATGGCAGGAATTCAGTAGATTTTTGTATAACAGTAGTGCCAACTATCCTTTTCCTTGTTTATCTTACTGCTCTGATGAGTGGTTCCAGAGTTATTTAATGAATTGGTATAGTATTTAGAGCTGAACCTGGCACCAGAAAAACAATTTGCAATTAAACAACTTTACTTTTTATTACATTTTAAGTTTTAAAATGTAAAATGCAATACAATGAAATTTGAATTTTATTTTTTAAATAATTTTCTTATTTGAGCACCATGGTTACAAAGATGCTGGTTGGTAGCTGGGTTTCAGTCATAAAATGTACATCCTCCCTTCACCAGTGCAATTTTTCTGCCACTAATGTCCCCCTTGCCCTGGTTCCCCCAACGACTACCTGTCTTGAGACAGGCATTCTATTTCTCTCTCTCTCACTATCATTGTCATAGTAGTTGTTAGTGTAGTTATTGAATTTTAAATCTGCATAGGTAAGCTGCATCTAACATTTAGTTAATTCTTTTTATTAGCAACCAAAAACATTAAACCCTGAATCTATACATAATTTTGACTCTATTAAGATATTCAAGGTGGCAATAACCTTCCAAGTATACTTCTGAAAGCTTCAGCTTTGTTTAGATAATCCTGAATTTACAGTGTTTTACTTATTTTTTTTTAATTTTAATTTTTGGGGAGTTAGGCCACACCTGGCAGCACTCAGGGGTTATTCCTGGCTCTGTGCTCAGAAACCACTCCTGGCAGTTTCGGGGGACCTTATGGGATGTTGGAGATCAGACCCAGGTCTGTCCCGGGACAGCCACATGCAAGTTGCTGTGCTATCTCTCTGGTCCCAAATGAGTATACCTTTATCCACTGCACTCCCACCATCTGGACATTTTTTTGGTCTTTTGTTTTTAGGTCATACCCAGAGGAGCTCAGAAATTACTCCTGGCAGGCTAGGGGGCCCATATAGGATGCAAAGTTGATCAAATCCACGCTGGTCACATGCAAGACAAATACCCTATCCGCTGTGCTTTATCTCCTGCCACTACATTGTTTTATAATATATATTTGCCTTTTTATTTTAATGCCCAATTCTGAATATTTCATAAGAAAAATAATTTTTGAAAATAGTTTAGTCTTCTGATTTTGCTTACTCTTATTAATATTGATTTCATTTGGATTTTGCAGTGCTGGGGATCAAACCTCCAGTCTCACGCATGGGAGACATGTAATCTATGACTGAGCAGCATTCCTAGTCTCATTCACATATTTTTCATTCAATTACATTTTACTTTTAAATCATTTAAGAATAAGTATAAGCCAAATGATGGTGGGATGTGTAGTTTCCTTCTCAACAGACAGCAACAAAAAAGTTAAAAGGGGGGGGCAACAAAATTTAACATTACTCTATCTGCTTCAATGTTTTAAGCTGGAAACAAAGAAAATAGGCATTTTTTTTTCAAGTACCCATATAGATTTCCTTAACAGAACATTACAGATTCTTCATTTAGTGAAGATTTAATTACTGTTCAGGACAATAAAAATGAGCCAGAAAATTATTCCCATCAAATGCACAACTTGAACAGGTCTTGAAATCCTGGCACTGTCTTATTCTTTACAAAGAAAAATCTAATCACTGATCAAATTAGGAAGAATGAGTATGGGCCTCTGTTTGAACTTTTGCCCTGGAGAGCCCCCAGTTGTTGGCAGTAATAGATATCTAGAGTTCTGAGATCTTAAGATCCAAACCAAGCTTGGCTTCTAGCCAATTCTTCCTCAAACTGTCAGAAAAACAGTTCCATCAGACTTTTCTTTTTTTGGTCTCACTCTTCTGAAGCTCACTAAATTCATCAATAATGTCCTTTGGTCATAGATTTTTCCAGTCAAAAGCTGGGTAAAGTAATATGCCCCTTCATGTTCCATCCTGGAACTCGTCTGTTCCATCTTGGCCATATAAGAAACCACTGCTGACTATGAGTGATAACACTGAGAGAGAGTCTGGACTTTAGTCAGAGACAGTCACTGAATGAGCTTCTCCCTCTCTGTTTGAGTTGTCTCTCTGCCAGTCTACAAAGCGTTGTGCTGCCATAAACTCTACCAGCTCAACATCACAGATCCATTTCCCTACCAAATGTATTCAAATCCAGGTCTGTTAAGAAGAAAAACAGAGTAGAGGCAAAAGGAAAAAGAAAAGAAACAGGCCTTAAAAGCATCCCCCTGAATTCTATTTATTATTATCTCGATTTTAATTTATAGAGCACAGGGAAATGTTTTACAGAGTTTGTACCTTTATACCTTGATGTTTAGAGATATTTCCTAGACATATGGATTAAGAGATTGACTCCTACAATAATCCATATCAAGTTTTGTTTAAATATCTGTATAAATTCTGTATAAACCTTAACTTTCTTATTGTAAGCAGAAAGAATCAGTGATCCTGCAGTTAAGTATGCCTGGAAATTCTTATACACACATGCACACATGTCGGTGATGGGATGAGGAGATACCCATCAATCACTTGTAGACTATTAAATGAGATATAAGGAACCTCAATTTTTCCTGCCCTTTCAACCAGTGACCTTTCCAATTAATTACTGCTCTCTCCCCACCAATGCTAGTCACATAGTTTATAAGTTAACTTAATACTAATGTTATTCTATTCAGAAATAACTCATTAAGGTTCTCAAATGTTAGAAAATAGATCACAGATCACTGTTATCAATACCTATCCCTGCCAGAAGTTATTTTATATTACTAGTGTATAAACTCTAGCATATCTAATTATGATGTATGTTATAGAAATTACATAGAACATGACCAACCATAAGTTCCATTCCAAAGATGTCTAACAGGATCTGAATAAGAATGTTATTCTGGGGATGTGGAGAGAAAGGAACTCTTATCCACTGCTGGTGGGAATGCCGTCTAGTTCAACCTTTATGGAAAGCGATATGGAGATTCCTCCAAAATCTGGAAATCGAGCTCCCATACGATCCAGCTATACCACTCCTAGGAATATACCCTAGGAACACAAAAATACAATACAAAAACCCCTTCCTTACACCTATATTCATTGCAGCACTATTTACCATAGCAAGACTCTGGAAACAATCAAGATGCCCTTCAACAGACGAATGGCTAAAGAAACTGTGGTACATATACACAATGGAATATTATGCAGCTGTCAGGAGAGATGAAGTCATGAAATTTTCCTATACATAGATGTACACGGAATCTATTATGCTGAGTGAAATAAGTCAGAGAGAGAGAGAGAGAGAGAGAGAGAGAGAGAAATGCAAAATGGTCTCACTCATCTATGTGTTTTAAGAAAAATGAAAGACATTCTTGCAATAATAATTTTCAGACACAAAAGAGAAAAGAGCTGGAAGTTCCAGCTCACCTCAGGAAGCTCACCACAAAGAGTGATGAGTTTAGTTAGAGAAATAACTACATTTTGAACTGTCCTAATAATGAGAATGTATGAGGGAAATGGAGAGCCTGTTTAGAGTACAGGCGGGGGTCGGGTGGGGAGGAGGGAGACTTGGGACATTGGTGATGGGAATGTTGCACTGGTGATGGGTGGTGTTCTTTACATGACTGAAACCCAAACACAATCATGTATGTAATCAAGGTGTTTAAATTAAAAAAAAAAAAAAAGAATGTTATAATCAGTAAAAAGATTGTAAAGTGTGCTCCAGAAATGTCACTTAATTGCATCTGTTTTGAAGTATAATCCACAAGGCCAACCAGAAAATGGAATTAATTTTAATTCAATTTTTGCTGTTGTTGTTAGATGTACAGGCTACACCCAGAGATGCTGGGAGCCAGGGCTGGGAAGAGATAGAAATTCAGGGATCACTGGACCTAATCTTGTAGTGCAGGGGTAGGGACAGAGAATAACATGGGTGCCAGAGTTTGAATTCAACACCATATTCAGCAAGACATGTGCTGAATGTACCCTTCAAGCTACATGTCTAGCCTTTTCATTTAACATTTTTATCAGATTTCCAAAATGAATCAAATATAATCATTTAAAATAGGGTACATTAACATAATAAGTGATTATCGTTCTAACAAGTAGATATTTTAAAGAAGGTAAAAATATACTCACAGATATTATTACTGTAATTCACTAGCTTAATTTTATATATTAAGCAGCATCCTTCCTGAGAACAGACTATATAAACCATAGCTGAGGAGTTAAACCATGCTCCTTCCAAACACACAATTATGAAATATCTGATTTAGAAATTCCTTTCTATAGTACATTAAAATGTCTCTAATTATAAAATTATTAGTTCACAAGAAGTTTCCATTAGATATTTATTTAAACAGTTTAGGAATAAGCAGTGAGTCCAAACAGCTCTAATTTATCAAAAGCGATGCTATGAAATATTTTCTAAGTGAGCAACAATTTGTTATCACTTAGAGCAATCTTGTGTTTTCATATGTTGTGTAGTATCCTCTCCATTATTCCTCATTAACATCAATTAGATTGTCCCACAGTATCAAAATAAAGCATGTCCCTGGCCAACTTCTTCCATACCTATCCCAAATAAATGAAATATCTAAATACAAACATCTGTCTTGTTTTTGTCTCTTGCAAGGCACATATTCAAATGCAAGAAGATATATAAAAACACAGCACAAATGCATACTTTTTTAAAAGCAAAAATACTCCACCAAAGTGAAAGAAACATTTTCCTTCTAGAAAAAAAAAACATTCAAGCATTTATTTTTATAAAATACTTAGAAATTTAAGTGAGAACATTCATATACCTCTTTAAAAATTTGCTGAAATGTTCATCATTTCTCCAAATTCAAAATTTATATTTTTCATAATGTCAACAAATTTCATTCAAACTTATCATGTGCATATCTTTTTTTTTTATTTGCTTTGGAAGGAAAAACAATACAGCTCTATGACAAAGATCATCACATTTTCTAGGTTTGAATGAAATTTTTGCTATGTAAAATAGGTATAAACATAGTGGCAGGTTCTAGTTTGTCTGATTACTCATGAAATTTTATCAAAAATGAGAATAAAATGAAAGCCTTTTCTAATTCAGAATAACCATACTGAATAACAAATACCTTAAGATTCAAATTTCTCAATTATAGGTGCTAGATCAAAGAAAAGCAAAACATTTGAAAACTACTGAGGTGATAAAGATGGCTAAAAAGAGACTTATGAACTTGGGAAGGGGTCTTTTACTACACTGCCAGTTTTAAGGGTCCCAGGAGAAAGGCTTAAATCAGTCTCAACTATCCCTCTTCTGAGCTAGGTCACTAATTATACAGACTTTCTCAATGCCTCCACTGCAGAAAATGAGTCTAGCATTAAGGAATTCCCTGATGAAAATGGACATTTATAAAATCTCTCAATACTGATCTTATTAATTTATTCTTAAACTTCTGATAAGGCAGGGGAAAACAATATTTTGCCAAGTCACTCTATCTTGGAGGAAAAGGCAAAGAATACCAAAGCCCTAATAAGTAAAGAGTGATAAGGAGAATAAGTGGCAATTTCATTATATGATATGAAATGACAGTCCAAGAATGAAATACATATTTACTGACTGTGCAATCAAGCAAGTGAAATGAATGAATAAATGAATGAATGAATTCATTTATTGTTCTAAATACATTCTCATTCACCAAACTTTCTTAAGATACAAGCACTTTTCCTTCGAGGCCACTAGGCCTTTTAGTAAATTAAAGACTGATCTGATATGATTTAAGAAGCACAAAGGTGCTTCTTAGAGAAAGATCTTTCACTGTACCCAATTTGTGCAAATAATTTATTTAAAAAAAGAAAAACAAAAATTACTCAACTAAAATATATCATGTAAATGTCACCTCTCTGTATTCATAGCTATTTGATACTCCTTTTTAACAAAGCACTTTAGTTCCTTTATTATTATTCCTTAATGTGAAATGATTAATAGTATCCCTACCCATCTGTATTAGACTGCTGAAACTCTGCTCTAAATTTCTGTGGTTACTTGTGACACTAACTGCCTATGGCTGTTTGTTTTGTCTGTTTATTGACACATGAATATCATTGAGAACAGGAAAATAACTCTGTGTGTGAGTATGTGAGAGTGTGTGTGTGTGTGTGTGTGTGTGTGTGTGTGTGAGTGTGTGTGTGCGTGTGTGTGTCTACAAATGCACGTACTTCCCTGGATTGTTCTCTGTGGAAATCTCCCTCCACATGGGAAAAAAGCCAAGGAGAGCCCGAGGATTTCCCTGACCTTGAGCCAAGGGTGAGGCACAAGTGTACCAGATAATCAGCTGGTTGCTCTAAGAGGAAGGAGTGGGAAGAAGGAAAAACAAAGAAGGGGAGAAGAGAAAAACAGAGCTCCATCTTTCACTTGAGAGAAAACAATCTTTGGAATCTAATAGGTTTTTTCCCCCCTCGATATATGAAAGTCTTCAAAGATTAAAGCACTCTCAAGTGATATTTCTAAAGCCAGCCCGAAAGTTAAAATTTAATGAAGCTTATAAAAACTTGACCCATCGAGGAGAAATCACTGAAGATAGCTCAATGTCTTCTCATTAGTAAGATTTGTTTATATTTTCAAGACAAGTAATACGCATTAGAATGTTTCCATACCTATCCCACTGTTATGTATTCAAAAGATATTTCTAATCCTTAAATTTCCAAATACTTTGGACCTTTTGTAGATCATTACATTGGTGAGATTATACCATTTTACATTTCTGAACATACCTTCCTTAAATACAGAGAGGCTTTGGGTCTGATTTACAATAGTGAACAAGTAAGAACTCTATTCTCTATAAACCTCCTCCTCTCTAGATTTCTATGATTCTTGTTTCTGTTTGGCTTCCAGCAACATTTCTGACAGTTAAGATACTTTGAAATCCTCTAACTAATGTTTAAGTTTTAGTTGAAAACTTTTTTTTATCCCCTACATGCATCCTGACATTTCCATGTCAAAATTAGTATTAAACTCTTTTGTGCTCTCCTTTTCTACCCTTTTCTCTACTCATTTCAGTGATCACACTTATGATGAAAAACGACCTGGATTTTATTTAATTATGAACATATTTTACATCCTCAACTAAACATTCAGCTACATGGGGAAAACAACCATGCTAATTTTTCATACATTTTAATACCAAACTCAAGCTCTAACTCTTAAGACATAAAATAAGATGGACACATTTTCTATCTTTTAAAGACTTCCTTAGAAAATATTTCCTGATCCCCCAAGCCTTTCCTTCTAACACCTTCCCCCGCCACATACCCTCAAGTAAAAGCCTATGATTTCTTTCTCCTGTGCATTTGCATCACTTTTTATTTATATATCTCTTGAGGTACTATTTAAGCTTTCTTTCTTATATCTAAATCAGGTGTGTACTCATCTTATTTCTGTTTTATGTTTTTAAAAACTGCTGGGCTAAAATACAAACTTAGTCATCACTGTATTCCTCCAACCATCAGAACACTAAATTACATATGGCAGAAATGCCATAAATATTCATTGTACTTAACTGAACTAAAACTGCTCTTAATAGCCCCAACAGCTCAGGTTCCCTGTAAGATGGATGGGGGTTCAAGCCAACTTAGTGTTGGCGTCTGTGATGATTGGTGTTCTCAAAATTTCCACTTAAGGCTGATGACAGAATCAAGTTCTGCCATAGTCAATGAATCATTTATTTGTGCACAAAACATCCTGTTAATGGAAATCTTTTTATGGCACAAGATCTAAAATATATTTACTGCCCTATAGTTATTAAATGTTTGCTTTAATCATTAGTACACAAGATAATGACAAATGATAATTACAGGATCATTATATATGCTTAAACTGATTTAATCAAGAGCATCTTCTGAAATTGAAAAACTACTCAGAAAATGGGCATGGGGGTGAACTACAACTAGGACCAGTCAAGTCACTGCTACTATCAAAGTTAAAAACCTAGGGGCGCTTTTGTTACAAACACTACTTATTACATGAATAATTTTAGGTTCAAACAGCTAATACATTCCTTCGCATATAGCTCTCAAATAAAAATCCCTGTGCTTTGCTGAACTAGACTGCCTTTGTTAATACATCATAGCCAAGGAGAAATGAGTGTTTGTGCATTCCCTAGACTTTCCAGCCTGCCAAAAACTCTTTCTTTGCTATGCTATTTCAGCAAGTCGTGAGATGACAATGATCATGCTCCTCAGCAGGAAAAGATAGCTATTTTTCCCATATGTTTTTATTTTAGGAGGCTAAAAGGCACACTTTTGGCTGTTGCAAGCACTCTGACAAGTACACATGTTCCTGAGGAGGTGAATTTGTGGGAGAGTTTTGTCAGACGAAAAGACTAACAAGAGCTAAAATCATCCTAAGCAATTGGACATTATTTAAGGAGCTCAGATCAGCAAACAAAGAGCAAGGAGACTCAAGTCATCTAGTGAATTTTTGCTTTCAACCATGAACCTTCAGATAAAGAGGCAAAGGAACATGTTTATTTTTTTCATCACCTGTTATCTCAAACTCAACTGGTGTGCAATCAAATTCACCATCCTGCTAACCAAACTCTTTCTTTACTTCCCCTTTTCTATTAAGAGAAATATTCAAATTCCCAGGCTGAACACTCAATGGTATCATTACAACTTCCTCCTGCTCCTACCCCCAGAGCATACATACATTAATGCTTATACATACACACCCCTACACACGCAAACCCTCCTATGTTTTAACAGGTATTCATTCCCACAATGGCTTCCTGTTGATTTACCTTCTAGTTTTTCTCTGTTCTGTCAACACTATTGCTACCACTCTAAACTGACTCTCAGTACCTTTCTCATATCCCACTGCACTAAGTCTATTGTACCCAGAAGATACTCTGGGTTCAACTTGTAGATTTCCAATGAACTTATCTAAACACAGTGCTAGTACTTAGAAGCTAGCGACAATCATTGAAGACACTAATCTGTGAAGTAGGAGAGACATAAGAAAAACTATCGGGACTGAATGTAGACACCTTAGGCATCATTGCAAAGTATAAGAAGCAACCAACTGAGGAAGAGATAGAAGTTAAATTAGAATTCCATGAACCAGAAATTCAGTGTTCTTTCAAGTTTCTGAGCAGCGCTTTCTTTCGTTGTGATCTACGAGTGGGAGGATTCATAAAGGGCACAACATGAGGTGACAGTTCCCGTGTGAATTAATGTAAATGCCTCCTAAGTGGCTTCTGTACTTTCAAGGATTCTAGCGCCCACTCACTCCACCCTCACCTCTATACACCCTACGTCATCCAACACAATCCACCAACTCACCTTTCTAAAGCACAGCTCAGATAATATAGCTGTTCAGCTAAAAAGAAGTGCTCAGGGGCTTCCCACAGGCTGAATTCAATGTATCCTGATTGTTCTAAAGTCTCAGAGGGTTGTTTTCTAATCACATTATATCTATACCTCTGTCTCCCAGAAAGTCTTGATATTCTGAAAACTTAGGGTTTTATTTTTCCAAGTAGTATTTCTTTATTCAAGTTTTTTTCCATTTTTTTAAATTTCATCTAGTTCAACCTTCAATTGGTTTTGTCCTCATATAATCAAGATAAATATACTAAAATGCCCCTATTTGGGTAATGTAGGTGATTTTGCTTTATTCTCTTTAGGAGAGGAGCTGAGTGTTGGTGGTTCTACTTTAAGAAAAATTTTCTACATTCAAATAGATCACAGAAGCCAGTAAAATGAAATTTAATAATAAAAAGCTGATTCTATTTTTTTTAGTAAATTCAACAAAACAATACGATCTACAATTTTTAAAATCACTATGTTGAAGGAAAATAGATTGTATTTTAATACTAAGTCTTGAAAGTGTTATGACTTGGAGAAAACTATGCAATATAAGTTTCTGGCCTCCATTGCCTCCAGTGCCAATAAAACATAACATCTACAAAACTTATTGCCTTGAATGGGATTATGTAATATACAGGTTGCTTATAAACTGTAATACATTGGTAATTCACATTGTCAGAGACAGAAGGTAAACAATTATTAAAGTTACTTCTATAGGTGTAGAGAACAAATTATTTAAAAAAAAAAGTTCTTCCTGGGGCATAGAGTGATAAAACAGAGGATAGGGCACTTGCCTTGCATATAGCCAACCCAGGTTTAATACCCAGCATCCCATATAGTCCCACAGCCTGCCAGGAGTGACTGCTGAGAGCAAACTCAGGTGACCCCTGAGCATTGTGGGTGTGACCCCAAAACAAAGCAAAGGAAGAAACAAAGTACTCCCTACAACCATTCTCTATTGTAAGATAAAATGAGGAGATAAGATGACTAGACATAGAGGAATACAATTAAATTATACCAAAGCAACCCTTCCATCAGTTTTACAGATGGCCACAGGATACATACGACAAAAATGTGCTTTTCTCATACTACAAGTTTAATAACTATATGTTAACTGAATAATGATTCAGTGGTTAGGTAATAAATTTTTGAATGAAAAAGGTATAACCCAAAGACATGATTTGACACAGGAAACAGGAAAGTGTCAAATTATGGAAAAAGTAAGAATAAAATTTTGAAACAAGAAAACATATAACCTAAGAAGTTAACAGTAAGTGGATCTATTCTCATTGGCTATAATGACAAAATAAAATGGTCCTTGTAGCCAGAGTATGAGTAGCTGTAGATTGCATATCTACAGGGAAATTCTCCATCACAAATATTGTTATCTCTAGTTACTGACAAAGACAAACCTAAGAACCATGTGCATATTAAGAGCTATAAAAAAAGACCTCTGATCAATTCAGAAACATTCTGAAGACCTTACTACAGTAGTACACCTAAAGTTTACACTGGATTATGTTTGATAGCAGGAAAAGTTGTAATAAATCCATCTAAAAGGGAGGCCAGAGTGAGAGCATGAGGGCATTTTCCTTGCATGCAGTCCACCTGGGTTTGATTTCAGCATCTCAGGAATGATTTCTGAGCATGGAGCCAGGAGTAATCCCTAAGTGCCACCAGGCATGACCCAAAAACAAAACAAAACAAACAAAAAAGTCATCAAAAATATCTGGATTAACTTCCAATAGTATCAAATTGTTATAAAACTTGCTAATAGTTATAGAACTATAATGAATTAAACGTTTTCTTCAGGGCCCAGAAAGATGGCACAGCGGTGATTGCCTTGCAAGCAGCAGATCCAGGACCAAAGGTGGTTGGTTCGAATCCCGGTGTCCCATATGGTGCACCGTGCCTGCCAGGAGCTATTTCTGAGCAGACAGTCAGGAGTGACCCCTGAGCACCGCCTAGTGTGACCCAAAAACTAAAAAAAAAAAAAAGTTTTCTTCATTTTTAATTTTTACATTGGTATCCATAAAGACCAGAACATTTCATATAAGGCTATATCAAAAGAGGGAAAGGACAAACAGATGGATGAACATTTATTCTTAGGAAAATACATTATTGAAGCAACCACAGAAAAAAGAATTTCATATTTTATATTTCAACATTTAAACTAAAAGCTCAGTAACTTTTTAAGCCCAAAAATACTAGCTATAGGGGCCAGTGAGGTGGCGCTAGAGGCAAGGCGTCTGCCTTGCAACCTTGCAAGGGCTAACCAAGGAAAGACCGCGGTTCGATCCCCCGGCATCCCATATGGTCCCCCCAGCCAGGGGCAATTTCTGAGCGCTTAGCCAGGCGTAACCCCTGAGCATCAAATGGGTGTGGCCAAAAAAAAACAAACAAAAAAAAAGAAATACTAGCTATAATTATATAGAATGCTCAGCAATTTTATTGCTGTTTTGAAATCTGACTTCTTAAATGAATATGGAAACCAGAATCCTGACCTTAAAATATGTTAAGAACCATATAACACAGACTCTCACTCAGGACATGCTTAATGCATATTAATTTTCACCTGTACTCACCCTTAGTCAGCTTAAAGAAAATGTCACTTATAGAATTCCCAAATTGTTACAGTCAATGTAATAATGAATAGAAATAGTTGTATGTGGTCACAGGTCCACAATACAGGTAATTACTTGGAAATGAATAATGTCAGTACTGGTCAAATGCATTAGCTACTTGATAGAAAATGGCAGGACAGAAAAAGCACACCATTTTAAAGATAAAATCATTTTAATTTACTTTTATTTTTTTACAATTCCATTAAAGGAACATCATTTAATAGTGAGGGGATCCTTTTCTACCTTGCAAAATATTTTCTTTTTAATCACCAATTTAAAGTATGAAAACTTGAGCAAATTTGAAGATTCATGATTTGGGAAAAAATATTCTCACTCCTGGATAAGGCCAGTTCACAAATAAGGTCACTAAAAAGTTTCTGGTTGAAACGATAAATATTTATTATAAAATTAGCTCTCTAATTTTATATGAAGTATACCTTCCTAAAATAAGCATTTTACTTTGTTGCGAAAACGTACCCAGATCTGGATTTAAACTCACGAAGTAAGAAATCAGTCACATGACTAATAGAATAATTATTGTTTTGTTTAAACCATTATAACTACAATTACCATTACTAATCAGCAGCAGCATCATAATCACTACCAGTTACTAAGCCACAGTGCATGCAGCCTATGTTTAAACTTCATGCAACTTTACAAATTAAATCGTATACTTATGTAAACTAAATCAAAATAGTGTCTTTAGATACCCTTGACCCCAAAAAGCGAACTTCACCAAAGATGTTTTGAGTTCCTGATGTCAGGCTTCCTAAGTAAACAGAAACCCACTGCACTCAAACTGCTAGCCACACCCCAAGAAGCAAGGACAGAAAAAGTCTCTTTAAAAGAATTGAGCTTCAGTGCCACTCTAACTGTGGGGTATTGTGAGAATAATTGTAAAGACAGCTTTGTGAGTAAATGGAAAATTCAATGTGGCAGACAAAGACATTAAGTCGGTGGTTTAGAGTATTAATTTTCATCTTTTAACATCTATTACAACGATTGAAGAAATTAAGGCTTTGCTTTTGAAACTTTTTTTTAACATTTCTCTTCCTGATGGGTTTTCTGTCTAGCTGCTTTACACCCTCTCTCATAATCTAAATAAAAAATCTGAATGGCCCCATTTTGCCATAACAAATACTGATCACAAACTAATCACAAATAAATGTTGAGTCATAAACTTACAGACAAAACGAAAAGAATCCCAGGATTTTCACACTTGATATTTCTGCATTCAATAAATACTCAAAAGCTTTATGAGTAAGTCATAGTCCAGGGCATTAGATTAAAAAAAACGATGACTCCTAACAGGCAGAGTGAAGCACTAGGTGGTTTTGCATGAGCATTATCAATGAAAAGCCACTTGGCTTCATCATGTGCTAAGGTGGCTGTTGAAAAAGAAAAGCTCTCAGTTGGGTTTTGACCCCCCCCCCTTATTTTTATGTTTTATTTTATTTTTATTTTATTTTATTTTATTTTTATGTTTCCCTCTTATTCAATATTATTTATCAGTTTTTAAAATTCTCCAGCTTGTTCAATGGAATCATATGGAACAATTGAGTATCATCAGGTCATGTTTAGAATTTAACAAAACTCAATCTTATGATCCAGACTAGGCTTAAATCTTTTCTCCAAATTGTTTCTGTCACTATATAAAGGGTTAATTAAAACATGCATCTGCCTGGATTACATGTTTTTGTACCAAACCCTAAAATCAGTATCATTTAGACTCTCGATGCCAAAAATCTGTTTGGCAGAGCCAGCTTTACTCTTCTGACATTTTAACAGTAGCCAAAGTCCTGTTCCTACTATATTCTGTCTTGGCACCATCAATAATTTGTTAAAAGCCTAAACTCTTACTGGTTAAAAGTTTTCTATCTCCAGAGCTTTCTGAAGCAACAGAGCAACCAATAAGTTGAGCAACTGATCAAGACCTTAAGATTTTTACTCTTACTATAGAAAGCTTTATGTAAAATGAAATGTGACCTTAAAATAAGGAGAAAGACAAATGTTGATGCTATCTGGGATTTTAATTTCATGCTATAAAGCTTAATTGCAGATATGTTGCTAAGTGTAAAATTTGATATTCTCATATTACCTAGTGATTACAAGAAGAAAAATAACCACTAAACCATTTTATATAAGTAGGAAATATAGTACAGGGGTAAGGTAGTTGCCTTGCAAGCAGCTTACCCCAGTATAATCCCTAGTACCACAGAAACAAACCACAAAACTAAGTCTAGAGTAGGCCCTGAGCATTGGTGGCCATGATTCAAACCATCCCACAGGGGGAAAACTAAAGTCAATTAAGAAAAAAGGAGCTAGGTACAAATGAGAAACAATATACTCTAAACTCACCTTTCTAAATTTAGTTCTTTCAAATATAGTAAAGTCTTATATATTTTACAAGTGTTTATCATATTTTAGAACCTCTTGTTATGTCAAATTTTATGTAAATCTTAATGTTTTACTTTTGAGTTCCTTCCAATAATTTTAAAATCAAACCCATAAAAAGTACTTGACTTACCCAGACCATGAATGTTAACGAATTGGCAGAAGTATTCCAAACAAGTAAATGTATTTAATTCTTCAAGTAGATCTAATTATCATTGTTCTTTTTAATAATTCAAAGACTCCACCTAATGAAGAAAGAAAAGGATATGATGTAGAGTAATATTACATACTTTATACATAAACCATATAGAATTAAAGTGAAAATTCCTACTATATCTCTTCCTGAGTTACTTTTCTGATTTAAAACACTAAACCAACAAGCATGTAGCCACTGGATTACACTTTTCAGCTCTGGATCATGTAGGTCTTCAAGCATAATGAAAACGATAACATAATATGACAAAGTGTAAGAGCAGAAGTTTCATATTCGGTACTCATTGGCAAAAGTAAATAATGTCAATTATTTTTATCAATCATTAATAAATTTAAATCAATCAATAAATTTAAATTTGGGGCCGGGCGGTGGCGCTGGAGGTAAGGTGCCTGCCTTACCTGCGCTAGCCTAGGAGACGGACCGCGGTTCGATCCCCCGGCGTCCCATATGGTCCCCCAAGCCAGGAGCGACTTCTGAGCGCATAGCCAGGAGTAACCCCTGAGCGTTACCGGGTGTGGCTCAAAAACCAAAAAAAAAAAAAAAAAAAAAAAAAAATAAATTTAAATTTAATAAATAAAATAATTTACTCATTATCAATCATTATATATTCTAAATTTGCATACTCAAAATTAGATAAAATTAAAGATGCAAATGATGGCTTTGGAATTCTAGTCATGGATTCTTATTAACAATGCAATAATAATCTACAGGTTGCAGTTCATCAAGTTAAGTTCTAGCTACACAGTGTCCCTCCTTGTGGTAGACCATAAACTAATAACTAGCATAAGTTTTCAAACTTTTCCAAGAACTTTATAAACCAAGTTTTCACAAAAAGTATTCATTTAGCAAAGATCCATCCGTAGCTTGATCAAAATATGTAAATAACATCAATAATTCAATTCATTTTACAGTAGGTACACTTTTTTAGGAAGTCAAATATTAAAATCACTATTTCTACTCTAAGAAAAAGTTTCAGAGAAAGTAAGTTTTCTCTATACAGGCAAAATAAATGAGATGCTTGGGGGTTGAACAGAAGGATGCAACAGAAAAATGGATCATATCCAGTTATTCCTGAGTCAGGTCTCCCCTTAATGATAAAGTTGGCAAGTTTTCGAATCCCATATTCAAATACTACCACATTCAAGTGAAAGTCAAAAATCTATCTTATTCCAAAGTTGTAAATATATGATTTTTATTATGCATTTTGGAATTAGTCATATACTATCACTCCCACCATATAATAGCATAATTGACAGTATTTCATTTAAAATAAGAAGTTTAAAATAAATCTACTGCCTACTATTACAAGATAGGCAAAGATTAATAAAAAATCATTGCTAGTGGAAGACAAATGATAACTATACCTGCTAAAAATTTCTTGGCAGATATGAGAAGTACATTTTCACTTCCAATATAGCCTAGTCTAGATGCTAATCTTACTGTTATTCAAGAGAGTCACTTATAGACCTAATTTGGATACAGAATCAAAAGGTATCTTATTCACAGAGATAATAGTCTTTATAAATTCTCTAGGGCTCTTGCCATAAATATGATAAGAAGTATCTCAAATGGTTTGGTTATTTTAAATTACAATGAATTGACAAATGTAAGTACCTAAACAAAAAACTGCAAAAAAAGCATAACAGAGTTTTTACATTTGAATATTTAGAGCTGTGAAAATACTATTGTACTTTTCCAGGGCTTTTATGAAAGCATGACAAACGCTCTTTGAAATATTTTTTGTAGCTAGCTTCATAACATGATCTCTGAATTCTTTCCAAGACGGTGTTTGTGCTAGTTCACTGTTTAAGTGTTCACTGTTATCACTTTCCAAGAAAAGATCTAGGGCCTGTATTCCTATGAATACTTGAAATGTGGAATAGCCTGAAAGATGCTTATGAATTTTTTTGCTGTGAATTTTTTTCTGAGTGTGATGTGAAGCTCTACTAAGTCTAGATCTGGTGCTAAAGAAATGGTATTGGGAGTAAGGTGCTCCCTTGCCTAGCCTGGAGTGAAGCCAACTCTGGCTACCAGTGCTACGTGACTTCCCCCAGCACTACTACCAAAGGACACCAAAGGACACTCCTGCACAGAAAGCCAGGAATATCGTCATGAGAACTAATAGGTGTAGTCTCCTGCTCCTCACCTTCCTCTTAACCCCCGAAGTCTACATCTGCCAATTTCCTTCTATCCTTTTTCATTTCCAAGGTCCTGTTATCAAAGCATTATGCAGTTTTCACTTGGTTTCTTGAGTTAAAATGTCTTTCACCAGTAATAGAGCATATGCTTTAATTTCAACATAACTATGGTCAGTGATTTCAAATTACTTAGGAATTTTTCAGTGATGATATGGATACCTCATATTAAGTTTCAAAAGTAGTACATACTAAAATATTAGTCACCTATAAGGATAATTCAGTTAACTGACCACCCTAATGAGCAGAAAAGATAAAAATCTGTTGCCTGCATAACAGTCAAACCTCCTATGTATAAACCATGATAAATATTTTTTAGAAAAGAATAACACTTTTCCTATAATAGTAGGTCCACTACAATTTCTATACCAGAGTAATAGAATTAAAATAGCTTAATAACCTAGCAAAAGCAGTTCAATCTAAACCTTCTCAACTTCATATTCTTTTTTTTTTTTTTTTTTTTTTTTTTTTTGGTTTTTGGGCCACATCCGGTGGTGCTCAGGAGTTACTCTTGGCTATCTGCTCAGAAATAGCTCCTGGCAGGCACGGGGGACCATATGGGACACAGGGATTCAAACCAGCCACCTTAGGTCCCGGATCAGCTGCTTGCAAGGCAAACACCGCTGTGCTATCTCTCCGGGCCCCAACTTCACATTCTTATTGCCTGCTTCATCATTTTATAAGAAAACAGTGGGAATACATTAAGCTGAGAAGCTTCTGCACCTCAAAAGAAATAGTGCCCAGGATACAAGAGCCCCCCACTGAGTGGGAGAAACTATTCACCCAACACCCATCAGATAAGGGGCTAATCTCCAAAATATACAGGGCACTGACAGAACTTTACAAGAAAAAAAAACATCTAATCCCATCAAAAATGGGGAGAAGAAATGAACAGACACTTAGATAAAAAAGAAATACAAATGGCCAAAAGGCACATGAAAAAATGCTCCACATCACTAATCATCAGGGAGATGCAAATCAAAACAACTATGAGGTACCATCTCACACCACAGAGATTGGCACACATCACAAAGAATGAGAACAATCAGTGCTGGCGGGGATGTGGAGAGAAAGGAACTCTTATCCACTGCTGGTAGGAATGCTGTCTAGTCCAACCTCTATGGAAAGGGATATGGAGATTCCTCCAAAATCTGGAAATTGAGCTCCCATTAGACCCAGCTATTCCATTCCTAGGGATATACCCTAAGAACACAAGAATACAATACAAAAACCCTTTCCTCACACCTATATTTATTGCAGCACTATTCACAATAGCCAGGCTCTGGAAATAACCAAGCTGCCTTCAACAGACGAATGGCTAAAGAAACTGTGGTACATATACACAATGGAATATTATGCAGCCATCAGGAGAGATGAAGTCATGAAATTTTTCTATACATGGATGTACATGGAATCTATCATGCTGAGTGAAATAAGTCAGAGGGGGAGGGAGAGAGAGAGGAAGAGGGGGAGAGAGAGAGATAGAGAGAGAGAGAGAGAGATATGCAGAATAGTCTCACTCATCTATGGGTTTTAAGAAAAATAAAAGCCATTTTTGCAACAATCCTCAGAGACAATGAAAGGAGGACTGGAACTTCCAGCTCACTTCATGAAGCTCACCACAAAGAGTGGTGAGTGCAGTTATAGAAATAACTACACAGAGAACTACCATAATCATGTGAATGAATGGGGGAACTGGAAAGCCTGTCTGGAGTACAGGTGAGGGTGGGGTGGGATGGAGGGAGATTTGGGACATTGGTGGTGGGAATGTTGCACTGGTGAAGGGGGTGTTCTTTACATGACTGAAACCTAATCACAATCATATTTGTAATCAAGATGTTTAAATAAAGAAAAAAAGAAATAAAAAAGAAAAGAAACAAAAACACCCAGTTAGGTTTAGCAGTCATATTTTGACTCCATGAGAAAACTTCAATACACCTAGACTTTGTAGTTTAATCAGCAACAATGGAGCAATTTATCATGAACTAATACTTAACTGTGCTTCCGTTATTTCTATACAATGTATTAGATAGTTCATATGAGGCTGGACTTGAGTAATTTTCTCTAGTTGAGTGGTTTGTCCCCATGTGTCTGCAATCTGTGTTCTTCACCAGATGTGAGAAACACAGGACTCCAGGAGCACTACAGTTGTCCTTGCCAGTGCAATCAGGAAGATGAAATCAGTTCCTTAAGGAGGTATGGCCCTGTTCCAAATGGTGTCCCAGGGTAACTTTTTTTTATATCCCTGACTAATCTGGCCTAATTCTTAGTGGTCATCAAACACTCCTTTTACAGATGATGACCCTGAAGCCTAGCAGGTCCTTGCCTGTGGTCATGCATCTAAAAGGAGGATTTCCAACTATTCCCCTATGCCACAGAGCTTATTTGCCTCCTATAAGTAAAAATTCATGAATATTCAGCAGGAGTTTATTGAGTGCCATCATATTGAAAACATTTCTTGGTTCAAAATAGCAGAGTCGAAGCAATAGTACAGCAAGCAGGGTGCTTGCCTTGCACAAAGTTCAATCCCCAGCTCTACATATAGACTCCTGAGTCCTGCCTGGAGTGATGCCTAAACAGAAAGCTAGGAGTAGGCCCCAAGCAGTGCCTATGAGAGTATGCAGAATTAAAAGAAATGGAGGACAGGAATGTAAAGTAAGAGAAGGTACAAATGCCAAAGGCTCTGTGTCACCCTCTTTATCACAGTCACAATCAATTTGTTTCATTGCAAAATCTGTGGAAAATTAGCTTGAAGAATAAAGAAATTCTTTCACTTTCATATTTAATTTATTTAAATATTTTTGTTTGTTTTTCTTTAGTGTCACTCAGCTGTGCTCGAGGCTTATGTTTGGTTTGGTATTCACTCCTGACTCAGTACTCAGGAATCACTCTTGATGGTGCTTTGAAGTACCACATGGAATATAAAGGTTCAAACCCATATTGGCCATGTGTAAGGCAAAGCACTAGCTACCGAAACTATCTTCCTGGCTCCACACTGGGAATTTCTTAAGACAGCTGCATGACCAATATTTTATTCTTTAATTCTCTTTCTAGTTTTTTTGTTTTGCTTTGTTTTGTGACCACACCCAACATTCTTAGGGACTTACTCCTGGATATGTGCCTTACTTCCTTGTACTCTGACCCTGTACTGGTATGTCTTGGTAAAGCTCAAAAATCCAGAAATCCAGGATGTAGGGGAAAATATCACAGAATCCTAGTTGCCAGTTAGTTAATACAGCTACCTACTTAGTCATTTTTATGATGAAATTATTCTCACTTAAAAAACATATTTTCATATATATAAATTTATAATAAACTGTGATTATGCTAAACTTTCATTTTGCATTTCATAAATATATACTATATTCCATGTATTTCACATGTTGTCATAATATTTAATCATTTAATTATTCTTATTTGTGGAGCATTTCAATGCTCTAATTTTTAAAAAAAGATACTATTTTTCTTTAAAATAGCAACAAATAGAATTATACAAAGGATATGAATATCTTTATGAGCATCATATTTGTAGACATGTTAGTGTCAAAAGGTTAGATTATCTATCTACAAAGCCATCAATAATACATGAGAAAACATTTGCACATATAACATATAGGATTAAATATTTTATTGATTTAACATAAAATAAAGCTTGTTTGGTTCTTTTTTAATAGTGAGAATAATTATTCTTTCCTTTAAAGTTACATATGTTCTATACTTTTTATGAATTTAAATAGACCTTGAATATTACTTATATATGTTGATATACATATGTATGTATAGTAGCACTTACCTACAAGAGTTTTTAAACTTTCATTTTAATCATGTATTTTAACCATGTATAAAAATTGCAATTTGTATTTATAGCAAAAATACATAATCAAACATCTGTGTATGATAGTGGTGCCATAGAAAGGGCACTTGCTTTGCATGTACCAGACCCAGATTCAACTCCCAGCATCAAATGGTCCCCTGAACCCACCAAAAGTGAGCCTTAAGTGCAGGGTTAAACTCTGAACATGATCAGTGTAATACCCCAAACCAAAATAAAATCAATATATTTGAAAAAAGGTTTAGAGAGAGCATATTCCCATTAAAGGTTTGATCATAAAATTGTATTGAATCACATGCATTTTTTAATATTTTATTTTCCCTTGTAAGAAGTAAAACCATGTACATCATAATGCATCTCTGTAATTTATTAGATCCTATACTTCTCATTCTTTTGCCTATTTTCTTGGTTTGTTTATTTGGTTGATTGGTTTGAGCTTTGGTTTTTAGGCCACAGAGGTTACTCCTAACTCTGCATCCAGAAATTACTACTGGTAGGCTCAGAGAACCATATGGGATGCCGAGGATCAAATCCAGGTGGGCCACGTGCAATATAAACACGCTACCCAGTGTGCTATCACTCTGGCCCCCACCTCATTTTCATTTCACTGCCAGGAAATATTTCATTTTATGAAGTACAAATACTTAGCTGTGTTGATGCCTCACAAATTTCCTTGAATGCATACTTCTACAAGAGTAATATGCTTTACTTTTTTGGCCTAGAGGACAGAGTTCAGGAAAGGCTCAGCAATGTAGCACTGGCTCTGTGTGTGTGTGTGTGTGTGTGTGTGTGTGTGTGTGTGTGATATTGTCTAAATTTTTGGCCTAGAGAAAAGAGTTCAGGAAAGGCTCAGCAATGTAGCACTGGCAGTGTGTGTGTGAGTGTGTGAGTGTGTGTGTGTGTGTGTGTGTGTGATATTGTCTAAATTGGAGCCCCATGGTCACAATGTTTTTTTTTCTAAATTTTTCTACTATTTTTTTTCTAATTTTTCTTTTACATGTTGGTGAATATTACTCAAATCAAAGGAAGTTTCTGTCTTTCTCCTTTTGGGGGAATTTTCAGAGCTTATTTTCTTTTACTTTAATTTTTTATTGTGACCAATGTGAATTACTGTCTTTCTTGATTTAATGAACCCAACTTATTTGCAAACCTAGTAGCTACTTTTAATCCATCTTATGCTTTAGAATAGTTTGATAAAATAAATAATTCTAGACATTATGGTGATCTGAAAGAGAATATAAATTAATGAAAAGCTTAGAAGGGAAAGAGAAAAAAAAAAAAAGGATTGCTGCCTAAAGGTTGACAAATAAGGAAAGAAGCTGTTTTCTCTCCACACTTTCAAAGTTTCACTACGTGTTAAAGCTGAGTGAAGGCTTGAGTGCTGCATTTCTCTACTTTCCTAAAGAAACACATAGAAAATGTGGCAACTATTTAACCTAAGCCTCATTTCCTGAAAGACTGCAAGATGCCCACAATTTTCCCCCCAGAGTTCAAAATAGCAGGCTGAGTGGGTGTAAGCACTTGAAGTGTAAAAGTGGAAGAAAAAAAAAAAGAAAGAGAGGGAGAGAGAGGCAGAAGAAAGGAAAAGGAACTCATACTTTCTTTTCCTCAGTATAAAAAATTTTGGAAAACTTCTAATGATGTGGATATAATAGTGTCTTGAAACAGATTACAAATGACAAATTACAAATGCAATTCCTGCAGAATGGAATAGCCCTGACCAATCACAGACATTTCTCTTTGTATATTACAAGTTCACTGGGACAGACACAGGTTTGTCCAATCTCCAGAACACAGCCAAAGTAGGAATTTGTAGAGTCCTGGGTCTCTATTCCTCCTAAGGAGCTACCTAATTCAGCTTTGTTTTTAAAACATGCATGAGTCACCAGAAGAGTTTCTGAAAACGATTATTTGATTTCTGGAGGTCTGGGTGGAATCCAAGTGTCTCAAATCCCTGGGTGATGCAGAAACATAAGGGTGAAGTCCAGACTAAAAGGCACAGCTCTAGCACAGTGGTTTTCAACTGCTGGCCACACACTGGAGCTGACCAGCAGGTGTGAAAAGATTGAAAACCACTGCTCTCATCTCTAACAATAGTTTTCTCAAGCCAGACTACAGAAATAACCAACCAATTCATGCAGTTTGCAGGGTACCTAACCCAGGGCCAGCTGTTATGGAAGATAATGAAGTACATAATGAAATACTTAATAACATGAGCTCCGAGCCAACGCATACAAAAATTATTCTTAAAAAAATTTAAAGTACAGGGGTCGGAGACAATACAGCCAGAAAGGCACTTGCCTTGTACTTAGAGCAAGGTGTAATTCTGGCACTCCATATAGTCCCCCAATCTTGCCAGAAATGGTCCGTGAACACAGAGCCAGGAGCATCACTGGGTGTGCTCTCATCCAAAAAAGCAAAGTACTAACTGCTAAAATGTGAATGTGTGAATTCAAAACTTTTACAGGCGCTGAAAATAAGGATTCAGGAGGACAATGGCTTCAATAGAACAGGTGTGTCACAGGTTCAGGATGGTTGTATAGAAATTGAGCAAGCTGAGCACCAAATGACAAGAAAGGGAAGCCTCAGGCTCCCAGCAAACCTACAACATCTGCTTCTGATGTAGAGTTGCAAAGATAAGCATTTGAAATTTTAATTAGAATTACATTTAACCAGGTCACAGGGATGCTTTCCCTCTTCAAAGTATGTCTAAAGGAAATGGAGAGATCTACCTCAGTCTTATGCAAATTTTCTCCACTGGTAGCAGCAAGTTTGCTATTAACATTTTAGGTACTAGTCTGGGAGCAAATTACCACTTTTGTGTATATACTTATATATTATACTTATATATTTATATGTAAATATAAATACACATATGAATGCCTTTGATTAGCATAGGCCATTATAAGGAACTAGTTAACAGCATTAGAATGTATCTTTTCAATAGAATAAGCTTCCATTATTTCCTGTTATTTTATTTGAGTTTTACTTTTATTGGTAAGAATAAAACATTTCTCCTTTAAGATACTTTTAGATGACACAAACCCACACTACACGCCCTCAGCTCTAACATTCTTCTTCCCTTTCCTCCCACATGGGCTGACAACAGGAAGTGAACACATCCAGAAGAAGAATAACATTATTAATGAATTGCACCTTAGTGCAGTTTTTTTTTAATTCCCTTAGAGAGTTTTTTTCCTATCATTCTATAGTGTGTTGGGTAGCAAGCCCAATGGATTCAACAGAAATGGAAAAGAGGACTGCAAAAGTCAATAGAATACAATTCAAACTCTGTATCTATTTTTAATGGAAGAAAGGCACAAGGGGGTGAGGGAACCTATTAAACTGAGAGAAAGAAAAAAAATATGAATAGAAGAAATTGTTCATTTCCACAGTCCTAGGTCAGATCATTCTGTACCTTCGTCATGACGGTATTGTAAGCAATAATGGAATGTATACACATATCACCCTTCATATTAATTTTAATACCATAAGCACATTTTAACCACTGGTACTAGTCCTTCTACATCTACCAAACCTCCCTGGGCTTGCTGGAATAGGAATTAAGCCAAGGGATTATGGCTAGATCTTACCATTTCAAAGCATGTAGTCTAAAACAGTGTAAGCTTACTAGTATCACAGCAGCTGTGTGAAATAAGTTGCTAGAATTTAGGACACAGAAATGAAACCAATAGGATTATTTATCTCGCTTTCAATCTAATATAAACCTTCATATGTGCAAAGACTCAAAAATGACCAGAAAAAAAGCGCAAGATGGCCAAACTGCTGCTCATGGATGGCTGCAAAACACTTAAGAGAATGCTGACAGACATGCTCATCCACCCCACCCCACCCCCAAACACACAAACAGCAATGTCTGTGTTTGACAAATCTCTTCCCCTTTATTTGTTTGGAATCCTTCCAAGGTGTCTCCTATTGGGTCATGAGGTTGTGTTGGCTGCATTCCCCCCATCCCTAACACTCTTCTTCACCCCAGACTGCCAAATACACATTGTTCTCTCCTTAGAAAAAGAACATAATTTATCTGTAATATATGCCTATATATAATTATAAACTCTGGGGATGTTATAAAACAATGCAAAGAAGTAAATAATGGTTGAAGAGATGGGTTGGGGAGTGGGGTGACTAGAAATAAAGTAATACACTTCCCCTGTGAGAGAGAGGATAAAACTAATTCCATAAAAATCTTGTACTGGGCAATGAGTAAACTCAATAACAGATACAGTTTTTCAGATCTCTAAAGCAATTTCAAGATCATCTCTCTCTCATTCTCTCTGATGTCTCTATCTCTGCCCCTGTCTTTCTGTCTCTTTGTCTCTGTCTCTCTCACTCTCTCTCCACCTATGCCTCTCTATTGACTTCCCTCTTCTATGTACTTGCCTAGTCTTTTGGCCAATGAGAAAGCAAATCCTTGATTTTTCCTTACCCTCGATGCCTTTCCACCTGCCTTGAGAATTACTAATACACAACACCAAAAGGGAAATGAGTTGTATTTGCCACTGCACAAATTTCTAGGTGAATAGCTGGAACCTGGGTGGAAAGAGATTCAGTAAAGAATGATTTCCCAAGCCAGAATGATATTCTCGCTAACCAGGCTGCCAGGCCTAGATCAAATGAAGGTCGATGCAGTGTCCCAAGAGGAAGCTGTTCAACTGGCCAGGTCGGTTCCTCTGAGCCCTGACAAGGAGGCCCTGCAGACTGACAGTCGCCCTGGCAAAGCTGGTGTCCCCCTGGGCCCAGAGGCCCTCCCCCAGATGACAGGCATGGAGTCAGCAGCTAGCCAAGCTGAGCAGCCACGGGGGGGCAGCCACTTGCAGCTGACACAAAGGCAATCACCGTCCTCTGTTCTCTGAGAGTGCTAGAAACCTCTGCTGATTTTGACTGGGCTGTGGAAAATGTTTCTGGAGACAGGACATCCCTCCAGGCATTCTGGGGGAGTAAAGCCCGGGCCAGGGTAACAAGGGCCTGGCCAGAGGACAGCGCACTCCTCACTTCAAAGCCTGGGAGGCTGGCCAGTGGCCAGAAACACAGAGCAGCAGGGGAGTGCTTGCCTTAGGACAATAGCACACTGGGATGTGGGAGAGAGTCTGGATTCCAAGCACTGGGGAGGTCTGCTCAGAGATTTCACCCTCTCCTGTCAGGGTGGTGATTTCATTTCCTTTGAAGGAAAAAAAAATTGAAAGAAAGAAAAGGCAAGACCATACATTCCTCAATATTCTGTCTACAAAAGCAGACATCACAATGCAAGTGAATGCTCTCTGGTCCTTGTCAGTTTAGATCATTTAAATGCAAACCTGACTGTTTCATTGCTAATATCCTCCCAGATTGTTCCCATCAATTCTCTTTAATTAGAGTGTCATCACACGTGAAATAGAACACAACAGCTTTATTTATTTATTTATTTATTTATTTTTTATTTAACAAGATACAGCATAGAGTCCCATCAGGGTAACAAGGACTTAGGGTGAGACATGGGCCTTTGTCTCTGTCTCTCTCTGTCTCTCTCTCTGTTTCTCTCTCTCTCTGTCTCTGTCTCTGTGTCTCTGTCTCTGTCTTTGTCTCTGTCTCTCTCTCTCTGTCTGTCTGTCTTCTCTCTCTCTCTCTCTCTCTCTCTCTCTCTCTCTCTCTCTCTCTCTCTCTCTCTCTCTCTCACACACACACACACACACAAACATGACTCAGCTCCTAGCCCAGAAAATTCTACCCAGCTAACTCAACCCTTCTGCCAAACCAAAGTAGAAGGAGTTGAAGAATCATTTTCTAGCCTCCCCCTGCAATCATTTCTTGCAGGAAAACAAGAGAGCAAGAAAAAAAAACTGTAAGAAAAGAAAAAGAAAAATCAATCATTCTCCCTTCCTGGCACAGAACCCAAGATTCTGATGGGCCAAGATGAATATTTCCAATGTGCTGATATGCTTTCAGGGGAGCAAACACAGGGAAACTCGGCACACTCAGGCCACTGGAGTGACAAAGTGTCCTAAGAAGCCACACTACATAAACACTCATTAGAACAGAGCAAGTCCTGGGTGTTTTCCTTTGAGAGGAAATGAATAGAGGTTGAGGTCACTCAATTCTAATCCACCCTGTACATCAGGGTTATCCTGCTACCGACACATAGTCACTTGAGCAGCAGTGCTATAACCCAGAGAGTCATCCATAGTGGCATTCTGGGGGTGGAATGACTTCCAACTCTTGTTAATCCAGTGTGGGGAAGGCCAACACACACTTTTATTTGATTGCATAAAATCTAGAACTATTTTCAGCCTGTGAATCATTTTTCTGGCACTTTCACCAGTCCTAAAAGCATCTTACAACCTTGTAAACCAGATTTTACATTCAATTTTCACTCATTTTAATCTGAGCAAATACATAAAATAATTCTGCAACATTTCTAATTATGAAACCCTGCTGTAGAGGCAGAAATATAAATAGAAAAAGTAAATCATTTTAAAAATATCTGCAATCAGCCCTATGTTTTCTTCAGATGATTTTCAAACTCAACAAAAACCTTGGACAATTACCATTTTACTACTTTGCAGGACTTCAGTGTCTTGGGCCACAAATCAATTCTGTTTTAGTCACTCTTCATAGACTTTGAAGAGAAATATTAAATAATGGAATAAACTGCTAACTGATATAGGCACAACTTTAGCTATTTCTGTGATAATTCAACTGGGAGTTGTGTGGAATATTAGAAAAACAGGATGTTTTGTTTGTTGTTCCTATAAAAGGCTTGTACAAAACTAGTATAAAACTATAAAATACACCAAAACTAGTCTATGTGAAGTCTATGTGAAGAATGCTAGTATGTAAAAAAAAAAAAAAACGGATGGAGCTCTTATTCACTTATCCAATAGTTTTTGGTCAATGTGGGATGACTTCTAGAATAAAATCTTCCCTGCTATTTTTCCTCTGGACACAAAAATGAAAAACAGTACTTGTGCTATGGTCCAGAGTTCTAGTGCTTGAAACTTATTTTCAGGACAGTGAGTTGGCAACACTTGCTTTCCAAATGAACCTGGATTAACTCAGGGTAACTAGATAGCTGTTCCATTACTGAGAAGCCAATCCCAACAACACAGGATTGCAATAACAAACTTTTTCTAATGTTACTTCAGTGCCATGTGATGAATTGACTGGCAACAGAAGATGACTTTAAGATTAGAGGATCTATAGATGACTTTAAATGAGTATGACCAGCAAACCCAGAAATGAATCGTCTCTGTGAGAAAGTATGGGACGGAGGCTGGAGTTTTAAGGTCTGTCAGTGAAATCCTTTTCACTACTTTTCACTACTTCCTAACTAAGTAAGCATGCATGCTATCCACTTATCTTGACCGATGCAGCGCAATTAAGAATGGAAAATGACTGGAAGAAAGAGTATCCTGCAGACAACTGCACCTACATCTTCTCCCTTGCAGAGTTGAGCTCTCCTCTGTCCATACAAAACTATTTTGGGGAAAAGCTAGAATAAATCACTCAAAATTCTGCATACGCTCCCATGAATCTATGAATGGGTCTCCTTTCGAGACAAATGCAAGTTTTGGTCAGTTAACCTTGAGCATAAGAAGGGAAAGAAGAGTACTCTTTTTCACCTAAGGTATGTATATTTTAAATCAAGAATGCTCAAAAAAAAAAAAAAAAAGAATGCTCATGGAGAAGCATAGCACAATGGATAGGGCCCTTGCTTTATGCAGTTAACCTGGGTTTGATTCTCAGCATACCATATGATTCCATTAGCACCACTAGGAATAAACTCCTGAGCATTGTCGGGTATAACAAACAGCCTCCACCAAAAATGAATATTCACAGTCTCAGTTTTAACAAAACAACCAAAATCTTCCTTAAAATATGTAACCATTTACAAAACATTTTTGCCTGATCAAATGAAAAATATGTTCAATCACATTTTGTACTATCTGTTATTTCTCTATTAGTTCAAAAATCACTTTTATTGTTTTTTCTTGTTGTTGTGTTTTGTCGTTGCTGGTTGTTGTTGTTGTTGTTGTTGTTTTTCCCACTGAACCACAGATCTTGAATCATCTTGTTCTGCCTTATAAATTGAGCGGGGGGAGTGGATGATACCAGGAGAAGTCACTTGAAATTTTAGTGGAAATAAAAAAATGATCAGACCTAAATACCAAACTCAAAGTCACAGACAACAAAATCAAGATCCCCAAACTACAACAAGCTATACACAAAGGGGACCTGTTACATTAGCAGTCCAGAGGGTAAATGCATGCTGGGAACAGGGGTGGAGGGAGGAAAACATTGGTGGTAGGAATGGCCCTAACTCACTGTCACTATATACCTTAAATATAATGTGAAAGATTTGTACATCACATTGGTCACAATAATAATTATTTTAAAATAATGACTTAAAAAAAGGCATGTGCCAGACAACATACTTGTCAAAAGAGGCACACATGTGCTTCCTGACTTCACTGCAATTGCTTTCGTACAAGTTACAGGAGGGACCTCAGGAGAGGTAGAGGCAGTTAGCAAGGAAGGTCTAAAAGGGAAGAAGACACTTGAAATCAATCTGGGTAATCAATAAGTGAAAGTTTGTCAGGTAGACAAAGAGAAATAAAGTTTGAGAGAAAATTTTAGAACAAAGTAGGTCTAAGGGCCGTTTAAAAATCCCCATAAAAATGTCCATGCAGACTGATATTTTAATAAAATCTTACAGAAAATGGAAGCTAAAAATCCAATCTGAAAGATCACTGCCATCATCAGCATCTACAGGAATATTTATAGGGCTAGGGTTTGGTTCAGTGGTAGAGCACAAACCTTGCACGTAATGGGGTCACCGGTTTGATCCCCACACACCTCGTATCACATATTGCATGCTTCTCAGCAGTGCTATTGTGATCCCAGAATTAGAACAACTGTGCAATCTCTGGCCAACCACAATTGCATGTGAGACCCTCAAATTCTGCAATAATAACAGCAATAAAAGGCAATGAAACTATATACCAGTTTAGAAAGCTTCAGAGAATAAATTGTTGAAAAGGACAAGGTGATGTCACAGAGATGGGAGGTGGGGGGGGGGATTAAATGCTAAATGGAGTTAAATGCAAATGAACAATCGATCGAATATTTCAAAGATCTAAAACAAAATATTTCATCGAATTCAAGATGCAGAAGTTACCGAATACTTCATTCTCCAGCAGGTGATCAAAACTAATGTGGCTGAAAAATACAGGAGTTAGAAGGGGCTTCCATTTGTGTGTTTACTTTTCAAAGTGGAAGCTATTTTAGCATGTTTATTTTTCCATGTTTAGTGGCCGTTAGTAACTAAGGTCCTTAAACAAATGTCCTAACAAGATTTTCCTGGACTAAGTTTCAGCCCCAGGAGAGAGAGAGAGAGAGAGAGAGAGAGAGAGAGAGAGAGGGGGGGGGGGGAGGGAGAGAATTATAATCTGTATTGAAATTTCAAATCCTCAGCAATTAACTAATAATCATTAATATTGATCTGGGGAGCCAAAGGTAATTACGAATAAATCCAACAAAAGTGAGGAATTTTTTTAAAAATATATGAGACAAATATAAAAAGGAAGGGAGGCATCCCTTTTGCATGGACTGAATCTATTAGATCCTCAGCAGGAAATAACTTTCCTCCAGCACTGCTTGGAGTGATCTCAGAGCACATCTGGGTGTGGCCTCAAAACAAAACAAATGAAATTCGGATTGAAAGGCAATAACAAATTCTAATCATGAAATTCAAGTAAAACATTACAGATATTCTCCATAAACTTCTACTTTTCATTTCTTAAACCAACACAACAAAACAACTTCCATTGCGGAAAAGATCAAGTCCAAGTTTAAATTGTGTAATTGCTTCTGACAAAAATATCTTACTACAACCACCCAGATTCAGAACCTTAAACATTTATCCAGCCTACACCTGGCTATGAGTGAGTACACCAGTATGATTTTGGAATGGGCATCTCAAAAGAATCCACCAAGTACACCTGCTCAGTAGCTAATGACGGGGCTCATCTGGCTCTGAGACAAGTCCTCTCTGTCAGTGGCTCTTATCCTGGAAGAAACTACATGACAGGAAATACTTGAATGAAAAGAATAAACAAGGAATTACATCAAGTTAAAAACATCCCTTTTGGAGTGTGATGGTTTAATTTGCATGGTGAGTGAAAACCCAGTTTACTTCAGTGGATCAACATTTGGGAAAAGAAATGGTTTCTTTAGAACTTTGAAAATGACTTATTAAATCACTTCCTGGGAAATGCGTAACTAATAGAAGAAGCACCTTGGGTACTTGTGCAACAAGTTTAAGTTTTCCAACTCCCTTCTTCTTTAGACTTTGAATAAGTTATGACAGAGAAAAAATAAAATCGAGAGGTGGCACTTTTTTTTTTATATCTGAAATATTTAAGGCTGGTGACATATGGTTTGACCAAGATTGGAGGCTCTCTGCCCTAAGTTCCCATAAGACCTAGAAAGTTGGGTGGCATTGGTGGTGGGAATGTTACACTGGTGAAGGGGGGTGTCCTTTTATATAACTGAGTCTCAACCACAAACATGTTTGTAATCATGGTGCTTAAATAAAGAAATTTAAAAAAATAAAATAAGGGACCGGAGAGATAGCATGGAGGTAAGGCCTTTGCCTTGCATGCAGAAGGACGGTGGTTTGAATCCCCGCATCCCAGATGATCCCCTGAGCTTGCCAAGAGTGATTTCTGAGAATAGAGCCAGGAGTAACCCCTGAGTGCTGCCAGGTGAAACCAAAAAAAAAAAAAAAAAAATACTGCAAAAATACAAGGCCATTTATACCAAGAATTATCTGATTTCTCTCTAAGGTGTCCAGATCTCTTCAGCAGTTCAAATTCTCTTTATTTTTATTTCCATAAATTAAAAAAAATAGAAACTAAAAAGTTTGGATTTACTACTGAAAAAATTAAGAAAAAGAAAGATACAGAAATAGCAATGAAGTTAGAAATGATCGTTAATCACATAGAATGAGAAAGAGTCAACACTTACTGAGTCTAATGTTTCAGCACTGTGCTTAGTGATTTATGTGTATTTTCTTATTAAATCTTTTATGAGACAGGTGCTTTTTATGACCTTCCTGACTGAAGACTTAAAGCCACAAGTGTTTAGGAACCAATCATGGTCCCACACAAGTACTGAAAAATGCATTTTTTAAAAATCCACAAAATCCCATTCTAGCCCAATGATCAGTTTATCTTTACCTCTTAATTGTTGTTTAAACACACACACACACACACACACACACACACACAGAGTTTCTTCACTAATATGTGAGCTCTTACAAGTTAATAATAGGATTAATAATTGAGAATTTGAAATTTTGCTTGCAAAATACAAACACACTGTGAAGATGCTTGGGGTACAGAGACTAGAACAGAAAGTACAAAATCAACCTGGCATGGAGCCAATCCAGGTTTATTCTCCAGTAGACCCATAATCTCTGGAACTCATCAGGAGTGAAGTCTGAGCTCAGAGCCTTTACTAGGGTTTAAACCCTAATAATGTTGGTGTGGTCCCCAAATAAAAAACAAAACCACAGAAAAAGATATTTGGCTTAAAGAAAGCCTTGTATGAAGAGTCACTGCACAGAGTATTTAGCTCCACTCAAGATTTTGATCAAGAAAACCACTACGAAACAAGAAAACTGTCCCATTACTCATTTCTCAGTATCTGAGCTGGAATGACAGAATCATATGGCAGTCACTTCAGGTGGGTCAACGAGATCTTTGTACATCACTGATGAAATACTTTCACACTCAGAATGAAGGTCACTGCTCCAAATTTGGAAACAGTCTCCAAATCTTTCTTATACAGCTCAAGAGTATTCTTTTACCCAGATCACTGTCCTCATTTCCTTTGGCACTGAAAAGTGTTTATTACTGTAAAGTCAAACTAAAATTGATGTGCTTGGATAACTTTATATGCCAATCTTCCATTAGATTAATTTTATAGGCTATGCCATGTACTTCTCTAGAAAATAAAACATTTTTCATTATCAAAAAAGCCACAAATTTCAAAAAAGGAAACAAAACTTTATTGCATGTTATTTACATTTTATTTTTCTCTTAAGTAAAGGCACAAATTTAAAGGCAAAAAAGAAACAAAGCTTTACTATATGATATTCTTTAAATTCTTTGCTTTTAATTTTGTTAAATGTTACATATTAAAGAAAAATGACAAAACTATCATTATGCTTTTCTTATAAAATATTCATAAGCTGGGGACTGGAGTGATGGTGCAAGTGGTAGGGCATTTGCCTTGCACAGGGCTAGCCCAGGATGGACTGAGGTTCAAACCACTGGCATCCCATATGGTCCCTCAATCCAGGAGCGATTTCTGAGCACATAGCCAGGAGTAACCCCTGAACATCATGGAATGTGGCCCAAAACAAAAATAAAAATATATATATATCCCCCCCAAAAAATAAATAAAAGGGCCCGGAGAGATAGCACAGTGGTGTTTGCCTTGCAAGCAGCCGATCCAGGACCAAAGGTGGTTGGTTCGAATCCCGGTGTCCCATATGGTCCCCCGTGCCTGCCAGGAGCTATTTCTGAGCAGACAGCCAGGAGTAACCCCTGAGCAATGCCAGGTGTGGCCCAAAAAACCAATATATATATATATATATATATATATATATATATATATATATATATATATATATATATATATTCTTAAGGAAGTCTTTGACTCAATTGTGCAGTTAACAAAGAATTGCGTTTTCCCCAAAACCCTGATTCTTTATAGGACTAGTTAATAAAGGGGAGACACCGAAAAGAGATTGCTGATGTATAGATGCAAAGGCATTCTATGTAATCAGAAATTATGATTTCAGATAAGATTAAGACACTTCAAATTCTTCCTGCTATAATTTGATGAGATCTTTGAGAGGTGATTAAAACTGACACATGTAAATGCACCATAACTGTACTTTCTTTCAAAATAGCCAGAGTCCCTGGGTATTCTGAATTGAATTTGAAAATTATCTAGGGGGCTGGAGCTATAGCATAGAAGATAGGGCATTTGCCTAGCAAGTGGCCAACTAGGGTTTGATCCCTGGCATCCCATATAGTCTCTCAAGCCTGCCAGGAATGATTTCTGAATGCAGAACCAGGAGTGACCTCTGAGCACCACAGAATGTGCCCCCACCAAAAAAATTATCTAGACTATATTAGAAACTTCCCCCTAAAAACCATTGAATATCATTCTTACATCCTAGCATGCATGCATGCTAATAAATCTAATCTATTAATGTGTGCAAAATTGTAGCCTATTTAAATTATATTTAAGTAATAATTTCTTTATTTTAGCACCATGGTTACAAGCATGTTCATAATTGGGTTTAAGCCATAAAATGCACAGTTCCCTTCACCAGCACAACTTTCCCACTCCAATGACGCCCATTTTCCTCCTCCCCCATCCCTTGCCTGTCAACCAATTTAAAGGAAAGAAAAAAGAAGCAGAGTGTTTAAACTTAGAAGAACTTCTCAAGGCCTATAGTCAAAGTTTCACATAACAATTGATTTTTGCAGGTGGGAGGGGGTCACACCCGCCAGCACTCAGGGGTCACTTCTGGCTCTGCACTCAGAAATCGCTCCTGGCAGGCATGGGGACCATATGGGATGCCGGGATTAGAACCACCATTGGTCCTGGGCCAGTGCTTGCAAGGCCAATGCCCTACCGCTGTGATATCTCTCCGGCCTTCCCATAACATTTTTATAATCATATATATTATTTCTTTTGATATTCTTTCTTTGGCTCTTTATTACACTAAATACTCCCTGGTTTAACTATATAGACCTACAACACATTTCTTTAACTTGTTCTAGAACCTGCTAAGATTCCAGGTGTCTTTTATTATTATTTATTTTCACTACTACTACCACACCACCACCACTACTATGTTGTTGCTTCAATTAGTATCTGAAGTCGTAGACTAACATATTGTTGGTTATTTCTCTTTTGGTTGCCTTTAGCAAAGGACATAAACAAGAGCATGCCCAAAAGGAATCCGAGGATAGTGCCAGATAGCTACTTTTCCACATATCAGAAGAGCAAGTCACAGCTAATCAGTCTGTCTATCCTTACATCTAGAATAGTAGACAATGTAGCCTCTATAAACGGGGAAGTTTATGTTTTCTACTCAGATCTCCTCTTTGATTTCTGTAAAGCATACACACTTAAAAGAGCTGGTCTAATACTTCTCTTTCAATTTCTCAAAGTAGACCCATAGAAAAGTATTCATGGTTCAAAAGTTAGTTCCTAAGATTTGGAATGTGACATTTTAGAACCAGAGTCACAATTTGTGGTTGATATTCTAAACTAGTCTTTAAAACTACATAAATTGATTGAGAAACAGTGTAAAAACACTTAGAAAAATAGTGCCAACCTATTCATAACATGTGATAGAGTTTCTATTAGCAAAAAAAAAAAAAGAAAAGAAAAGAAAAGAAAAGAAAAAGAAAATTACACTTAAAGCTAGAATCAAGGATAGAAACTGTCCTCACCTTTTCCTACCTGGATCCTAAAAGTCTAGGTAAAGGGCTAAAAAGTAATAATACAATAAGAATAGCATGAAGCATTCTCCAAGGCCTCCTCTGGTCTTTTGTCAAAAATCTTCATGGTCTCCAGTCATAAGCCACAACAAATGCAGTGAAAGAGCAAAAGAGAAAAGAGGTCACAGAAAATAAGCGAATCTCAAATGTGAGCAATGATGAAAAGGGAGTGTCCTGAAGCTGAGGTCAAGAGGAAGAGAAAGGGAATTCCTGCCACAAGCCAGCAAAAGGAAATCCCCTGGTTCAAATTGCCCTTCACTCAGTTACAGAGTAGAAAAATTCATTACTGGTGATTTAACCCTCACAATCCTGTATTCTTCCGAGGCTTCTTAAAATTAAACTCCGTGTAATAACTGAAAATTGGCTCAGGCTAACAAATACGCAAATTTACCATTCACCACCTATGAAGGTTCTCTCCCAGTGTGCACCGATTCTCCAGAAGACACAAAGCAATTTTGATGGCCATTTCTCCTTAATGCCAATGGGGAGATGCACTACTATCCTTTAGCAGGTGGGAGGCCATGGATGCTAAGAAATATTTTTAAATCCATAGGATCACCTCCATAATGCAAAAAGATCCATTTCCAAATTCCTTTCACTGAAGAAATAAAATCAAGAAAACCAACCATGGGGAGAATGGCAGAATAGAGAGATATGGCTTGAAATGGGTTTCATTTGTATCCTTTTCTGAAGCAAAATTGGGAGCAAGGTGATGGGTGAATAGAATCCCTGCCAATGATACCAAGTGCTACTTCTTAATAAACATTTCCAGAAACAATCCTATTCCTCATGGAGCATTCAGTGTGAAGCCAGGAAAGCCAACCAGTCTCTGAAATACTCCCAGTTCCCAATGTTAAGTCATCATTACCCCTAGGAATGGCCCCACTGGGAATATTAGAAGGAAAGAATCAAAACATGGCCACTCACCAGGACACAGGCAAAGCAAGGGATGTTCTCTTCTGCCCCTCTCTTTCTTCAGTGAAAAGGACAAATATTTTGACGAAGTCATTCCCAATCTCCCTTGAAAAGTCTAACAGCCCTTATGGATTTCTTACTGGATGGTAATGAGAAGGGGAAAACTCCTAGAAAACTACTGCCAGCGATTCTGTGAAACTGCCTATAGTATGGGGTGTCTTATGTAAACCTGGCAGCCCAATCAACCAAACAGTAAGTAATCCCTCAAGAAAAACCTTTCTGAATAAAGAAAAAAAACGGCTAGAGCTGGAGAGAACAAGTGTCCATTTAGCTCCAGGCTGTGTGAGAAATGAAGATGGCACAGAATCAAGGAAGCAACCCCAGGAGCACACAGCAGGAAAGGCCTCATCATTACATACTGGCCTCTTCAGCTATGGCTTCCTGCACAGAGAGCCATTGCCTCCAGAGCACTCTCTTCTCATTAGTAGGAACCGAAGAAGAGGACAGTGTGTCTCTCATGGTGTTTTTGTCAGAACAACAAAATCAAACAGAGCAAGGAGGGGGTGGCCAGCACGACATGAATTTGAGGAGCCTTTGGTTGTCCTGGACCAACACTTCGGGTATTTCTAACTCCCGGGGACAGACCCTCATTAGTCCTAGGAAACTGCTCAGCCATTCTGAAGGATGGACTGGAAATACGTTCATTGATTCACTGCTTCCCCCCTACAGAAGGGATGACGGCAACAGCTGACATCACCCCCTGAGACTTCCGAATGTGCCTCCATCTGTAAGTTCAGAAGCACTCAAAGGAATGGGATCCAAGATGTATTCAAGTTCCCCCAGGTCAAGAAAGTCAAATATCAAATTGCTATCTCTCACGATTTAAAAATAATAATAGGAGCAGGAAAGGTGGCGCAAGTGGTAAGGTGCTTGCCTTGCACGCGCTAACCGAAGACGGATCGCAGTTTGATCCCCTGGTGTCCCATATGATCCCCCAAGCCAGGAACAATTTCTGAGCACCGTAGCCAGGGGCAACCCCTGAGCATCACCGGGTGTGGCCCAAAAACTAATAATAATAATAATAATAATAATAATAATCTAAAATATGAAAATGTGAACTAAATATACACCGGGTTTTTGTTTAGTTTGTTTTTATGAAGTTAAAGGGGAAATATGGATTCATTTTCCTTTCAAATTAGAACTTGCCACGAATATACTTCCCAACTGAAACACCATGATTTTAACATGGGTTTGTAACAGGTTCCCGATTAAATTTGTTTGTCTGCTGGGGTGGTTTGGTTTTGTTGTTGCTGTTTGGTTTTTGGTTTGATCTTTCGAGAAAGCATGGTAGTTTTTAAACCATTTCTCATTTGCCTTGGAGAAGACTTGAAGCTACTGTCTTGTTACTTGTTGCCAGGAAGAGTGAAATAAATGCCAAAGACCTACCCTCTCTCATTTAGATATAGTATCAGGTTAAGAACAGTCTCCTCAGTTCTGTGACCTGCTCCTTTTCAAAACCAGATTCCCCACAACCACCAGCCATTCTCACCCACCCCATCCAGAGAAAACGTGAAAACAATCTCCTTTGACTCTGGTGAAACAAATAAACAGCAACGAAAACAATAACAAAAAATACATGTGAAGAGCTGACTTCCCCCTTACTACAAATAACCAAGATGCCTGATGAGCTACAAAAATCAATAGCAGTGACAACAGACTTTTTCTGTATTGGCCTGAGCAGTCAGGAAGAAGGGGTTCTGATAAGTCCACTGCCTGGATCAAGCATACTTCACAACAGAGAAGCGTGAGTAATTTACTTATTAAAGAGATAACTGTAAAGGCTGATACAAGCATAAATCCTTCAACACAAAAACCAAATGCTTGGTGTGGCAATCGTAAATGCAAACATAAGCAAGGCGCTCTAGTTCAGTTTCTTCAACTTCCAAAACTCAGCTTGCCCTTTCTGTCCTTAAAGATGACAGCCCCATGTGCATCAAGAAGGGGCTGCAAGGGGAAGGTTTTACTTAGAGGTACGCCACCTTTACACTGAATTTAACACAGAGGAAGCTGAAAGGAAATCTCAGTGACTACACTAATGTGGTCTTCTACACACAGATGCAGGGCCCACCTAGGGAATGCCAGGACTTCAATTTGGTTTGATTGCACTTTAGGTTATTCAAACAAATACAAATTGAACTCATAATTACTCAAAATGTCCCTCCTGAAATCATTTTTCTCGTAGTTCCCACAAATGAAGTGGGAATGGTGCATTTGTTGAGATGCTGGGAACATGGAACACCATCTTGGAGACCTTCATTTTACTTTTTCTATCTTTTTTTCACTGCCATCAAACAAGAAATATAAGCTAAATAATTAGCAGTGTGAAATAATGGTAGAAAGAGAAACCTGAGTTAATGAGTAAATTGAAAAATTATTCTGTCGCTGGCCATCAATTGCATCTATCAACTTGAAAGAAAACAAGAAAAAAAGAATCCAAAAAAGAGGGCATTCAAGCAGTTTTTCTACTGGAAGCTCTTGTATAGATCTTAGGACTGGATCATTCATAGCTTTTGGAATAGATTCCTGTTCCCCCAATGCTTTTATTTTGCGTGTTCTCATGGGTTTTCGGGGCTTGTGAAAATTGTTTTCCAAGCACCATTCAGCCATAATGACCAGATTAGTACTGATAATTATGCTCGCCTGTCTATAGGTTTGTCAGCTCAAGAAATCCACAGATAACTGTCATAATGAGCAGAAATCGACTTCTGGCACAGCTCTTCGAACCACAACGCATTAGAAAAACAACCCTCTTTGCAATAACCAGTTCTGGGCATCACTCATTAAAAAAGACTAGTTTCCTGTTTTTCTCAAAAACTTCAGAGTGTGGGTATTGCTATTTTTCACCCCACCCACACCTTTTCTCTGTAATTGTTGGAAGATTCGGTGCTGTAAACACCTAATCACGGGCATTTTTTAAAAATATATTACAGCCCCGGGTTAATTTTAGGTCACATATGTCCTTTCCAAACCCTGAACACACCTACGCAAAAGCCTGAGGGAAAAAAGAGCTTTGGGCACTCTTGGGGGGGGGAGGGGGTGGCAGGAGAAAGAGGTGCCTAGAATAGAGAGACAGCGTCCTCCTGAAATAGAATCTAGGCCCTGAGATTGAGACAGGTGGGACAATGATACTTCCAAACAGGCTGAATACTGCAGAGGGAGTCTGGAATGTTCCAATTTCACATGGCAGCAAACTTAGTGCCCTGCCAGACACATCATTTCATTTGTACCAAGCTATTCCTCTGCCCTTCTTTGAAATACTAATTCCTTTCTTCCAAGAGGAGTTCTAACTGAACATGCTCAGAACTGCATGGTTCTTCCTTTTCCTGACCCCATCAGGTCCCTACTACAATACACATACACACACACACACACACACACACACACACACACACACACACACACCTACTATAATCCAGACCCACCCACACAATTCACATTCCTGGTGCCAGACCACACAGATACACAGATATACATGCACACATACCATATCCCTGCTTCAATGAAGACCACACAAACACACACCACATACTTGCTGCAATCTATACCACATACATACACACACCAAGGCTCGGATGCGATCCAGACCACACAGACACACACAGACACACAGACACACAGACACACAGACACACACACACACACACACACCAAACCCCATTGGTGTTTACTCTCATCTTTCTTATGAAACCTGTCATCAACAGAAAGCTCAGCACCTTATAAATTGAACAATAAATTTGCTAGAAGTTGTTAAGTAAATCATTCATAATAGCCTGCTGTGGGAGGTATTCTGCAGAGCTGTAGAAATAAAGATAGAAGCAGAGCCCAGATTTTTGTCCATAAAGGTCTTTGACTATCGTCAAATATTGGTCACTACAAGAAAAACTCTGAAGTTTCTCAGCCAATAGTTTATGACCTGTCTCAATGCATTTGGACTTAATCCCAGAGCCCTGGGGATGGCTCAGTGGATAAAGACACCTTTCTTGCAAATATGAGGTCATGACTATGGCCTGGTGCTTTCTGAATACACAGAGCACAGACCCAGGAGCCCTGCTGCCAAGGACCCTGTGAGCCACAAAGAGTATGTGATCTCTAATGCACATTAAGTATTAGCACTATAACTACAGTATGCAACCTCTCACAAGCACTATAGCTACAAACGTTGAAGCACTGCAGACAGGAATAAAGCCCCAATCAAGCCAGTAGGTGAGCACCACAAAAGTGTGTGACCCTGCAAGCTCTAATATCTAATGGCTGAGCCCCACTTGCTGTCTCTCGCTTCTTCTCTGCACGTTGTGAGTAGCAAAGGCTTAATCCACATAATGTTGTGAAACTAAGACTTGATACTTTTTTAAAGGAAGTCAAAAATAAAATGTTTATTGCAATCCTGCTAAACAAGAAGTTGAGGTAATATCCTTAGAAAGTCACTGAATGGGAAGGATTCAAACCAAACTCAAACTCTTCCTTTGGGTGAAACTGCACAATAGGGAAAAAGCATAAACATGTTTTTCCCTCTTCTAAGTTCTCCTTTCAAAAGAAAGGCAGAAATTTAACAGACTGAATGTCCTCTCAGAGCTATGATTTTCTGCATTGTAAAAGGAATAAAAAAAAAAAAAACTCTGAGCCATTTGACTATATTTAAATAGACATGTTGATTCCTTGGGATTCCCACTCATGTGAAGAAGAGCCAAAGACATAGAAATTTGAATGAGCTCCTAAAAGTAGAAAAATTAATAAATGATTCCTATCATGTGTTTCAAAAATTTTATTAATTATATGTACTTAAACAATATTACCCACTCATTATCACTGGTCACTGACATGCCTAACCCTGGTAAGTAGATCTTATTCCAAGCAAATTTTGCATCTTTTCTAGGTAAAAAGTAGCATTTTAAAAATAAGAACCATTTTATTAAACTTCTAAAAGCTTCATTTATCTATACAAAAACTTTTTTAAAGAAACAAGTTAAGCCAATCATCATTTCATCAAGAAACTGGATTGATGTCAAGGAAATAAAAAATCTATTTATTACATGTATACACCAGATAACTGAAAAGCACCACAGAACCACACACCAACAATTGCCAATGAAGGCAACACAAAGAACATATTCAATTGCTGAAGTACATTTACAAAGGAACATGGTGGTTGGGAAAACAAAGCCTCTTTGCTTCTGTACATTTGGAAATAAACAAAATCATTGTTGTATCTTACTATGACAGAGCAGTGAAATCTTTCCCTATTCATTGACAGATCAATGACAATGGACATTTCAATATTAATACTCATGGCTGATCTATATAAAGCAATTTCTGATAGAAATCTCTAACATCTATCCTAGAAGCTTCAGGTGCATAAATCACAGTGTCTACCTAAGAAAAATGCTTTGTGTCATATTAATCTTCTATCTAACTCAATAGCATTTGATGAAATCTAAGCCATCTGACCTGTCCAACAGAATTCTAGCTTTGGCAAATGAAATCGATAAAGTGGAATAGCACCACATAAATAACAACGATTTTAAGAAGGCAGAGGTGACACATATTTTAGAGTCAGGCTGATGCTAAAAATATAATATTCAAAAAAAAACAGAAGCTCTGTTTGGGCTTTCTTTCCAATTCGTCAATAACAGTCCATGAAAAATATCAAGTCATGGTTTTCACAATACCTCACTTCTAGCTTTATCTAGCCATGTTTAACATATTTTGAGAACTTCCTCTGTAGTAAAAACTGGGACAGATGTTAAGATTGTATAAGAAATAAGCTACAATTCTTTCTATGGACAATTTCACATGCAAGGAATTGTGGGCAAGTCTCTAAACACACACACAAGCAAAAATATGTGTTTAAATTTCATTCTTATTGTTTTATGTTACTTTTGTTCCGTGTGGAGAAATGTTTATATTGTTTTAAGTCAAGATTGCATTTAAAAGCTTAGAAGGTTTTTTAAAATTTTAATCAGGGCTGGAGAGATAGCACGGCTGGAGAGATATCACTTGCAGCTGATGCAGGACCAATGGTGGTTCAAATCCCAGTATCCACTGTGCCTGCCAGGAGCTATTTCTGAGCACAGAGCCAAGAGTAACCCCTGAATGCAGCCAGATGTGACAAAAAAAATTTTTTTTAAATCAGACCTATATGATTGACTTTGGCCTCTGTTATTGGAAAGATCACCCAAGTTCTCCCCTGCACCACAGAATGAGGAATTCATTCACTCTTCATTCTGGTCTTTCAGCCCAGAGCTAGAAGGGGCCTTCACCGGCTCACTCCCTCCTCACTCCTCTTTCCAGTTAAAAGGATCCTACAGGTGGGCCCGGAGAGATAGCACAGTGACCTTTGCCTTGCAAGCAGCCAATCCAGGACCAAAGGTGGTTGGTTCGAATCCCCGTGTCCCATATGGTCGTCCCCGTCCCCCCCCGTGCCTGCCAGGAACTATTTCTGAGCAGACAGCCCGGAGTAACCCCTGAGCAATGCCGGGTGTGGCCCCAAAACAAAACAAAACAAAAAAAGGATCCTACAGGTCCCTTCAATCAAGGTCTCCGAGTGTAGCCTAAAAAACAGGATTCAGGGAATCACCACTCAGAATACATCTTTTCCTGACAAATCCACTCCTAGGTGCTCCTTAGCTACTGCTATTCAGATATGTTACGTATCAACTCGGCTTCTGTTACTCAGAAAGAAAAATACCTAGTCTCCAAGAAATCCATTTGTAAGTTGATAGGCACAAAGAGCACAGAGACTGGAATCTTTATAACATTATACTTGTTTATTTCATTGTCTTCTAAATATTTGGTAAATTCTAGGTATGTACATTTGGTTTATGTACTTCAACTAAGTTCCTTTATTATAAAGCTATTGCCATTCCTTTTTTAAAGAACTGCCTTTTATGGCAACTATGCCCTTTAGTTCAATCCATACCTAAAATTAATACAAAGAGGGTAAAATTTATTGCACAAAATCTGTCACTCATGTAGAACACACTTAATCACATTTTTTTTAGTATTCTTCTTTCCCTGGTGATCCCAAAAGAGCAAATTCATCAAAACTGCAAATTACCTCCCAAAGGTGATTCTCACCTTATACAATAACATGTGTGTGTGTGTGTGTGTGTGTGTGTGTGTGTGTGTGTGTGTGTGTGTCTGTGCTTGAACTTGGAAGTGAAAAATAGATACTCCAAAAATAGCTTCCTCTGACTTCCTTGTTCCAAAAAGTTTGTTACTGCCTTTGGGGATGGGGTTAGTTTTTAAAAGTCCCTCATAGAAAATTAGTAACAATTATATTACATTAGTAACATTCAATCACTTTTGAATCAAATCTCTGAATGATTTTCATGCATCTAGTATGCTGTAATTTTTATAAATCAGAATAAAATTTAAGCTGTAAGAGGTGGCCAAGATAGCACAGAGGGCTGGGTGCTTTGCTGGCACATGACCAGTTCAGGTTCAATTTCCTGCATCCTATGAACCCAACAACACAGCCAGTGTTTCCGAGGTGAATACAGGGATAAACCCTGATCACTGCTGGATGTGGTCCCAAAGTAAAAACAAACTTTGCAACAGATAACCTATCAATTCCAATTTTGTTTTTTACTGTACTTCTAGTTGCTTATTCAGAAAGGATGTAGTATGGTGTCCACGATGCTGTCAATAGCATTATGAGGAAATACTGAAAGTGATTTTTTTTTAATTCCAGTTTCCTGTGTTAGGGCACTTTTCTTGCATGCAACTGACCTAGGCTTAATCCTCAGATGGTCCCCCAGCTCTTCCAGGATTGATCCCTAAGTGCAGAGGCAGGAATAAGCCTTGAACACCTCCAGGTGTGACCCATAGACCAAAATCCTAACTTCATTAAAACTTTTTTGAAAAAGTTAACTTCTAACAAGTGAGGACTGCAAATATTCAACTGAGATGTGAGGAGTTGGAAAAACTCTCAAGAATTAGTGTTACCATTAGTTTTCTGTTTTACTTGCATAATTAATATAGTGATATTATTAAGTGCATAAGAACCCACCACCTCCTTCACTTGCAGCTTAATTAGGTGATTGACTTCGGGCATACTATAAATTATAATGGCAAGTTAATTACTCCTTTAATATGCACACTTGAAAGATTTATAAACAGGAATAGAAGAACCCACTACACTGTTGAAAAGAGGCACACCAACTGAAATGAAGCAAAACCCAGAGTGACTATAGAGAGACACTTTTTACAAGATATGAGACAGAGTTGAATCAGAAGGGGATTTACTTCAATACACAAGGGCCCTATTGCCTCTCAAGTTAGGAACCGCATTACAGGCTTCTATAGAACCTTAACTGTCTAGATCTATTGAAGGATCAAAACTCTCATGTTTATATTATGCCAGCTATGCAACAGCACTTTCCCCAGAAGGCAAACTCAGGCTCTGTGCAAACAGAGACCTTCATTTACATCCTCCCTTTGCCATTGGTTAGCTGTGACTGTGACAATGTCAACTTCGTCCAAGCTCCAGTTTCCTTGTTTCCTAAAGAAAAGACCTAATTCGCAAGGTTGAAGGAAACTTTTTTTTTTTTTTTTTTTTGGTTTTTGGGTCACACCCGGCGGTGCTCAGGGGTTACTCCTGGCTGTCTGCTCAGAAATAGCTCCTGGCAGGCACGGGGGACCATATGGGACACCGGGATTCAAACCAACCACGTTTGGTCCTGGATTGGCTGCTTGCGAGGCAAACATCGCTGTGCTATCTCTCCGGGCCCGTAAGGAAACTTTAAATGGGATGGCATGTTGCTAAAGATTTAGTCTCTGCCTATTACTACTTCTAGAACATAGGCAGCATTTGATTCTCCTCATGTTTCCTCATCAATAATATGGCAATAATAATAGACACCACCTCTAAAGCTTAAAGAAAACTAAACCAGTTGCACTGCATACTCTGCCTGGCTCACAGTAAATACTCAGTAAATGTTAGCTTTTAATAAATCACTGAGTATCATGACTGCCATACAATTCCTGTTCCCCAGACTCCAGACTCACAGATATTCCCAACAATAAACTGTTCCTGAATCTCCACTTCTGCTGTGATGTTTTCTTTTAGAACCTAGGAAAATTAATTTCTCTATTATCCCTTTATCCTGTGCCTGTAAATAACTGGGTAAGCACTTATCCTTAAATTTAGAGAACACAAATATTATTAGTTGGGGAGACTTTTCATAAGGTACCAACAGTCTTAGGAATCAGAAAATACTCTCGGGAAACAAACAGATCATCTGGAAAGCAGCAAACACTCTGATCTTTATGATGATAAAGATAATTATTGGGAAGATTGTATATATAAAGGATATGTTGGCATAAATAGTTATAGGATGTGCACTATTGTATAAAGGGCTCTCTGTTTATCTATAAAAATATGTTTTTGGGGGGCCAGTGAGGTGGCGCTAGAGGTAAGGTGTCTGCCTTGCAAGCGCTAGCCAAGGAAGGTTCGTGGTTTGATCCCCCGATGTCCCATATGGTCCCCCCAAGCCAGGGGCGATTTCTGAGCACTTAGCCAGGAGTAACCCCAGAGTATCAAATGGGTGTGGCCCGAAAAAAAAAAACACAAAAAAAAATGCTTTTTCTCATTTGATTTGCTTTCATTTTACCTTAATGGAGTTAAAGTACCAAGAGATACAGCCCAATGTGGCCAATTATGCTTCACAAATACTAAAAGTAATCCTTGAACAGTCTGTAGATATAAAAAGACCAAATAAATCAAGTCACCACTTTTTATGGGGTGAATAATTATCTTCTACACCCTGAGTAAGCTAAAAAATGAGGATTTGAAAGAAGATAAGATCCAGTGGGTCATAAGAAATCTTAGAAGGAGGCACTGATCCAATGTTTCTAACAGACTCTGACAAGTGTGGTCTGAGTATCCTCTACTAAACAACTGGAGAGGTGCCCAGTGCAAAATTTAGTTTAATCAAAACACTCTTGTTCTGAAAGCATCACTGTTAACTAATACAGGAAAAAAATACTCTTTTTTGCTAGTATGTTTTCATTTGTCATGTTTTAAACTTTTCATGCCATCAAGACTAAGTTTATGTTAACTTTGCAAACAAACTACAGAAGAAAACCAATGAACACAAGGTATCGATAAGAAGTTCTTTTTATACAAGTCAGACAAATTTATATACTCTGCCCATTTTTATTATCTTTTAGTGGTACACAACACTATGGTTTTCAATCTCATGTAAGATATCTGATCAAAAATAAAGAAAAGATCTGGTCTAAAATGTCTTCGACAAGACAGTTGTTTTCTCCCCAGATTGACTGCAACAGATACGCTTTTGATACACAGAACCTGAACACACCATCTCCACTTCTTCCTCCACCCACTTTTGTGACCACTTTGGTAAGCAACAGCTGCAGCTGATCTAATACTCAACTTGATTAAGAACATGGCATAAATAGAAAGATTAAATGGCATAAGGCTGTGAATACTGGGCATAACTCATAAAGTTTTCCCGAGCTGGTCAGGAAAGAAAAAAAAAATGACTGAAGAATCTCTATGTGCCATCAGTCATTTAGAAAATATGTGAACAGATAGATGGTTGATAATGAATAAATACATTTACTAACATGGAAGAGTTGAAAGGCACTCTAGTGGTTTTATGGTCATAAAAATTCCGAGAGGATCCCATGTGAAATTCTTGAAATTTGGGGCTAGAATAGGTCATTTATTTTTGTCTATGCTCTTAGTTAAAAAAATTAATTTCCAACAGTCTCAGAGCCCATTCATCTGAGTAATTCAAACTTCATGTCTTATATATTGCCATCTATACCTCTAATCTAGCACAGATTGGCCAAACAAAGGAAACAGGTCTAATCTTAAAACTAGAAAGACATCACATTCTAAGACTGCTGTGTCAGTAATTTCCGCTTTCAGGAGTTACACAAGGCTGAAACAATAGTTACCCTACTGAGCTATAGTTCACTTAACCTCACAGAACAGCTGATGATTGATGAAAGGTCAAGAGGGCAGCAGACTTTGGGTGCACAACACCTCAATCTTTTATCAAATATGGCAAGAGGCCATGTACTATGATAACGGAACAAATACTTCCTTTGCCATACAGTAAATTCCTTCCTCGGATTGGCTAACGCTTTGGACCATAGTTCACATGAATAAAAATATGCTTTATCATAACCAAAACACATTTTAAAAAGCAGTCACTTCATTCCTGGGCCAAGTGAAATGTATGCATTCCCATGATAGCTAATAATTAGGAATATACATATATATGAATGAAATTTTATCTGTCAAGTCACTTGAACTTTCTATTCTGTGTATGAGGAACTAATAAAATGTTCTAATCTGAGATAACATTTAAGATGTCTCAAACCATTCTTTATTTCCTTACATTTAAATTTTTTAAGGGGAAATACTTTGTTTATTAAGTTATGTTAAATGTAATTCAGAATCGAGGGAATATATCTATATCTACATGAAAAATAGGTAGTGAAGTATAGTCAAATATTTGGAATTCTCATTAATTTTACGGTAAAAGATTAAATCAGAAAACATTTTAACCCATATTGTGGAGAAAAAAACTTACCTTTAATAATTGCTAAATACATTGTATTTTTTTCGTAAAATGCAGTACTTTCTGCATGTTTCTATGAGTCTAAACATCGATTAAAAATCAGAGTGAATATAGATTTAGGTGTGATAGAATATTTTGGTTTGTGTTTGTGGTCACATCCAGTAGTGTTTATGGTTTATTTCTGTCTCTATACTCAGTGATCATTCCTGGTGGGGATTGAGGGAGCCACCATTTGGAGTGCAAGGCATCAAATGCAGGCATGGGAAGGCAAACACCCTACCTGCTATACTATCACTCAGTCCCCAAGAACATTTGAATAGAAATTGAAAATGCTAGATCAACAAGTTCTCAAACTAAGATCATTTTTTTGTGCTTTTGGGTACATTTAGAAATGTTTGCAAATATATCTGATAGTCAAGACCAGGAATAGGGGGAAAATGTTGTTATCAGTATATTAATGACTAGGGAAGCTTTTAAATATCCCACAAGATACATAACAGCCCAAAGTGAAAAGCTGTGAAATCCTGGCCTCAATATTGCTTAGAGAGTAGATAGAGTCATTGTTTCCTACATCTTCTCTGAAAAACAAACTACAAACAGATTTTTTTGGGGGGGCCACACCCGTTTGATGCTCAGGGGTTACTCCTGGCTATGTGCTCAGAAATTGCCCCTGGCTTGGGAGGACCATATTGGACGCCGGGGGATCGAACTGTGGTCCTTCCTTGGCTAGCACTTGCAAGGCAGACACCTTACCTCTAACGCCACCTCTCTGGCCCCAAGATTTTTAAAGTACTTATTCACATTTTAATGCAAAAAATGATATATTCACTTGATAAATATCATACCAACTTAAAAAGAAACTTCTTATTTAGAAGAGGATTATTTCATAAAATGTTAAATATAAACTAAGACCAACTCAATCTTGTCTTATTAAAAGAAATTAAACTATTCAATCATTCTTCAGCCCTTGGTATTTTTTTAAATTCTCAAGAACTCCACTGAATTTTCTTTGATAACTTTTTTATGGGTTTCTCTACAAGATTCAGTCCATGTTATAAATATAACCATTCTTACATATATAGTCAATGAGGATTAGTACAACACCAAAAAATGAAAATGATGCCCTCATCAGGACAACCACTTTCCTGACCCTTGGGTCCCACCCCAGCATACTAGACTGTGTGTGTCAATCACGTGAGGTCCCAGATCTGTAAAATCAGACTTGCTGTGAGAAGTGGATGGACTAATTGTATGGAAAAGAACTTTAAGAACATGCAGGCAACATCCAGAAGGACTCCGCCCATTTTCGCGTATTTGGTTTTTTTCCCCAGTTTATTACTTTTCTCTTCTTCAAACAAAACTACATAACTTGAACTATCTAGTCCCACCTCTCAACTAGAGAGGGAAATAAAGGAGATATCAAGACCAAACAGGTGTAGGACCACTAAGTAGTTGCTAAGCACAGAGGGGATCACTTAGTCTGGCAGCCCCGGGGTGAGGGAGGAGGATATGGGAGGTAGGACGGGAACGGAGGTGGAGGGAGGACAATTCTGTGATGGGAATTCCCGTGATTTTATGTTAATTTGTATCTAAAATATTATTGTCAATGCTATGTAGGCCACTATGATTAAAATAAAAATTATATTAAGAAAAAGAACATGCAGGCAACATAAAACAGGTAAGCTTGTTTGGATGTACATACCTTAGCAACTCACTTGTCTAATTGCCACCTTCTTGCTTCTAGTTTCTCCAATAACCCCTACCCTACACTTTTTTTTCCTCCTCCATGAGACCTACCAGCAAGTGCAACGAATTTCTATCAAATAGAACCTAAATCAGGAGAAGCAATGAATAGGGTACATTTCATCACACCAGCATGGAACTCCACTTCCACTTCAATCTGATTTGTTCATTAAACCTAAAATGCTGCAGGGACCAGAGAGATAGCACAGCAGTAGGTCATTTGCCTTGCATGCAGTCGACCTGGGAGAGACCTGGTTCGATTCTCAGCATCCTATATGGTACACCAGCTTGCCAGGGGCAATTTCTGAATGCAAAGCCAGGAATACCCCAGAGCGCCGCTGGGTATGGCCCAGAAACCAATCAATTAATAAAGTTTAAAAAAAATTTTAAAAAAGCTGCAAATCCATTATTTTATTTAATTTTTATACTCTCCCCTCATGTAATCACTTTATACATTTTTAAAACTATTTTACAGTATTTTGTTGAGGCACAAAGAAATCAAGAACATGACTTATTTTCTTTTTCATTTTGTTTTGTTTGGAGGCCATATCCAGTGATGCTCGGGGCTTATTCCAGGCTCAGTACTCAGGGATTACTCCTGGGTGGGCTCTTTGCCATTTAGTATCAGGGATTGAACCTGGGTAAACTGTGTGCAAGGCAAGAGCCTGTCCCTCTAAATTATATCACTCTGGCCCATACATGACCAATTTTCACACAGCTAACAATGAGGAATCAGGGTAAGATAACAATTCCAGAATCCATAGTTTTAAAACATCACCAAGAACAGTATTCTCACTTCAAAAGTAAGTTGTAAAATCAAATAGCAATTTCCATAATGCTAGCCTTACAGTATGTATCAGTCAAACAACGCACTATTGCTACACACTAGAAATATGTAGAATTTTTTTCTCTTCATAAACCTCCCCATTACCTCCTCAAGCAGCCCTGGAAAAATCAACAAGTGTGCTTCAGACAAGGTCCCATGAGAAAACCAATTTTTTCTGAAGCAAAAAGTAGATTCTCCACTAAGATGGTCACAATCCTCTCTGACATTGGGGAATTCATTGCTGGTATCTTGGGTGAGATAATGTCATGAAAAAAAAAATAGGAAAATAATAATCATATATGTTTTTAGGATTGCACCTCTATGTACATTATCTTATCAGCATGGATCATCCATCCATGAAGAGAGAAAATGTATATAGATATTAGAATAGTAAATGCAAAATAAATTTGAGGTAATCAACTAAAGAATTAATGTTCAAAATTCCCAAGGTTCTTACTTATTCCATGGTCAAAAATGTAATTTGGAAGTTGCTATGAGCCAGGAAAGAACATGTTATCTTGTGATTCCAAAATAATATTGAAAATTCTTATTTTCTTTTCAAAGGTGAAAGTAAAGCAAAAACTTTATTAAAATTATCCTTCCTATATTTATGTATTACAAATAAAATCTCCTAAATGCCAAATTGACCTATGGCCTACTTATAAAACAGATTCAAAAAACTGAAATCACAGAAATAATATTGCCTGGGCCCGGAGAGATAGCACAGCAGTGTTTGCCTTGCAAGCAGCCGATCCAGGACCAAAGGTGGTTGGTTCAAATCCCGGTGTCCCATATGGTCCCCCGTGCCTGCCAGGAGGTATTTCTGAGCAGACAGCCAGGAGTAACCCCTGAGCACCGCCAGGTGTGGCCCCCCCAAAAAAATATTGCCTATATAAGTCTGCATTAAAATGCTAGTTTGCAGCTCCCATTTTTATACCTTATTTCCTAGTCACTAGTATTCCTTGATGGCAGCTACAAATGACGTATGGAGTATGGAACTGAAGCCATAGCATAGAGTTAGAGTGTTTGCGTTGCACACAGCCAACCTGGGTTCAACCCCCAACATTACAAATGGTCCCGAGCTCGCCAAGAGTAGTTTCTGAGTGCAGAGACAGGAATAACATGTGAGCACTTCTGGGTGTGGCCAAAACAAACAAACAAACAAAAGGAATATGATATTAAAACAGGATATTAAAATTAATAAAAATCAGTTACCAGCTACTACTATAAAATAAAAAGTCTTAGAAAATAAAGAGATAGTATAATGAAGAGATTGCTTGCCTGGCAGGTGGCCAACCCAAGTTCAATCCCCACCATCCCATGTGGTCCCCCAACCCACCAGGAGCGATACCTGAATGCAAAGCCAAGAGTAACCACCTGAACACGGTTGGTTGTGACACTAAACTAATCAAACACTCAATCAATAGTCTTAAAAAGACATTGTTGAAAGCCATACACAAAATGGTTGTGCTGACAGTCCAGGGGACAAAGGGTGGGGGGAAGGTATGGGAAGATGCTGGGAACAGGGGCAAAAGGAATTGCCCTAACTCACTGTCACTAAATACCTTAAATATCACTGTAAAAGACTTGTAATTCACATTGGTCTCAATAATAATCTAAAAAAATAAAAAAAAACATTGTTGAAAAATACAAAAGTTACAATAAATTCAGCCAGAGATCATCTTTGAACAAAAGTGAAAAGAAAATGTCAAAGGCACTGCAACAAAAATGCTCCTTTTGAGACAGGTCCCAGGCATTCAGACCTACAGTAACACATGGGAACAGTCTTCTAAAACTACTGTGATATCTTCTGGATCACTGCCATCACCCGAGAAAACCCCAGGAAGTGGTTTGATTGAGTAGCTGGACCAGTGCATAGGAATCAGCTGATGGCTCCCACATACATACAGATCGTAACAATGAAGACATTGTGAAACCAGGAATAACCTTCGTTTATCTCCAGTAGTTTGGGAAATCATTTCTAATCCAGTGAGTGTATAACCTGGGAACAAGTCAAATGGTTAATTATTCACTATGAGTTTAGTAATTAATCTGTCTTAGACCAAGTATTGTAGGACCCGAATAACATGAGGATGTCCGATGTCCAGAACAATGATCCTTTGGAACCATCTCTGAGGAGCAGGGAGCAATCGTTCCTGAATAGTTATGGCCAACAAAGAACAAAGCCTAAGCAAAGGCCAGTTCCTGGCAGAAAAAAAAAAAATTCTAAGTGGATGGAGGGTCTAAAAATGTTTTCAAACTCAGTTTGCTTTAAAATATAAATTTATGGAAGCTTACTAAACATCGCAACAATATCTGGTGAGAATCCAGCTGTTGCTGAGTCTAGGGAGTGGTGAGCCAGGGAGCTCACCTGGAAGAAAACCAAAGAATGTCAGAGTCGGTTCTCATTGAAACAGCATTCACGGGGCGGAAGAGTGGAAGAGCATGCTTGCCTTGCAAGCATCAAACCTGGGTTTGATTCCCCATGCCCGATGTGCGACCGAGAGATCACCAGGAATGATACCTGAGTACAGAGCTGGAAGTATTTCCAAAGGGTAGCAAAATATGGTCCAAAAGCAAAACAACAAGCAATAAAAACCAGCATCCACATCTTTATCTAAATTGAAAAGTTTCAAGTCCTAGAACCAAACCATAAAACTAAGGAGATACTGATTTACTTAAATGCAAAGGTTTGATTTAAATATTCACCCTTGTCCTACAATTGAGGTTAATATCCTTTGATGGACAATTTGGAGAGCTAAATAAAGATTTTCATAAAGTGTAGGGTTTTTTATTTTTACCAGTTCATAAATTTACCATTTGCCATTCTCCAATGTACTAACTTCAAAGTTCCCACTTTTATTGATTTGCTCCCCCCCAAAATACAGTTAATCTGTATGCCCTGTCTCACTAATCCCAGACGCTATAGAATCTAATAAACTACCACAGGACTGAACTTTCCTACCAGCAATGTCAACAATGCCCTTGTAATGGATAGTCTTTTCAAAGCAACTCTTATAGCATTACACAACAAGCCCTAATTGGGGGGTGGGGGGGAACAGGGGGGAGACAGGAGAGACACACCCAGGGCTTGCTCCTGGCTCTGAAATCAGGAATTACTCTTGGCAGTGTTAAGGGGACCATATAGGATGTTGTAGATACTCAATCTGTAGATGCCTGTCTCTGCTGTATGTAAGGCAAGCACCCTCCCCACTGTACAATAGCTCTGGCCCCAGCAAGCCATTTTTATAGATACCATTTTTCTTAGACCCCAAATGAGTCTATGGCACAGTATAGAGAATACAATCTCCTGTTTTAACTCTCAGCAGTTTACCCAACAAATATCAGTTCCCCCATTTAAAAAAAAAAACAATTACTACCTTTTTGGAAATCTATTGTACCTATTTACTAGAGTGGGGAAGAAAAGAGGGTAAGATAAAACAAAACAAAACAAAACAAACAGCTATTCACCCCTAATCCAAACAAAGCATTTATAAAAGCAGGTTTTTTTATATCATCCAAAGAAATGAGTACCTTGAAAATAAGTTCATTATACAAAATGGTAAATTCTATGACAGACTGAGAAATAATCCAATATTTTTACAATAGTAAAAATAGTACCATAGGGCCACTACATTTTATTTTTTAAAGATTTAATACTGAATTATTTGAAATCAGTTCATCCATGAGTTCAATATAGGTTTACTCTTTATTTTGAGCACGCATTTTCCTGCAACTCTAGATTAAGAGATAGTCACCTTTAGCAAATACTGAAAGAAGATTATATACAACTAGATTTATATAGTATATAAACAAGTCTGTGGTTCTCCTTGACAGGAAATCTTCCTACGCAATCCCCTGGTCAACTTAAGAGCAGCAGATAAAAGAATGATAGTAGATACGTTTTTAAAAAGAATATATGAAGGTGTTAGAGCGATTATATAGCAAATATAATATTATATAATAAGTATAAGGGCACTTGCCTTGCATGCAGTTGGCTCAGGTTCAATTCCTGACATCCCTATTGTCCTCAGAGTGCAGAGCCAGGAGTTATCCCGGAGCACAGTCTGGAATAAACCTTGAATGCTGCCTGCCAGATGTGGCTCCAAAACCAAAGAATATGAAGTGCTCTCTATTTTCTGAATTAGTAGACCAAAAACTTTTCTGTTCCTAAGGTGTAAGTAACAACCCTCTAAAATGCAGGTTGAGAAATCCAACCCACAGCGATAAAAAAGGAAAAAATTGCCTCAATCCTTGAGTTACTATGACTTCTGCTTAGAAAGGGATGACATACTGTACTTGAATTTCCCCTCGGCCATTTGCTATTAAAAGAAACAAGCTGTTCTGAAGATAAGCAGGAAGAGGATATTCAAAATGTGTAGGCGGGCTATTTTCATAGAGTTCTCGAAATTCCAAGTACCTGAACAAACCGCACCAAGTTAGAGATTAGATTCATGCTTCAGCCTGAGTTGGTAGTATAAGGTATGCCCACTTATTTTGCCTCTCAAATGTCTGAATATGAATTTTTAAAACTCTATATTTAGTTATATGTGCCATATATATTTTAATACCAAAATTTTTTAAAACTAGGATTATTCACATGCTGTTGGCAAGGTATCACATCATTTTAAGTCTCAATTTTCTGTTTCCAGTTCACACCTACTTGATTACTTTTTTAAAAAAGGAAATCTATTTTGTCCCAGTAAACAGAAACTAAAAAAATAGCCCAAACACCCTTAAATTTCTGAAACTATTGTTTTGGGAAAACATCATGCCCTTATTATTGAATTATAAAGCATGAACGAGTGTGTCATATAAATGCTAGGACTATAAGTTGCCCGGGGAATTGAAAAGTAGTTTGACTATAAATTAGAACCCCCATATCTAAAAAAATAACTAACTAGCAGAGTTAACGAGCCTCACAAACATAAAACGTTCCCCACAGAGGAGTATGGACTCAGGAGAAGAAGGAAATCCTTAAGGAATTTGTCTATAATAGTAGAGAGAGAAGGTCAATCTGGGAAGGAAGAGAGTAAGCAAAAGCCTAAAGACATGAACACTGTGGAGGTCAAGTGGACTCCCTTAGACAGCTGAAATGATAAAGATTAAAAACTGTCTAGGTAACAGAAGTTCACTGGTCACCTGTCCTAACACCTGGGCTTTTCTGATAAGGAAACTAGGCTTAAGGAAAGTTAAGTTAAGTATTTAGAAGAATCTCATGTCTCTTTTTAAAACTCTTGCAAGCACTCCAAGAGTACAGAGCAGAGAAATAGACATCAAAAAGCACATTAACAACTAAATGAAACCTTTTTTAAGCTTCTGCTAAGTTAAAAGAAAAAACCAATGTGATTTAAAAAAAGGAAAAGAGGAAAATGCTTGAATGGATCACTGACCCTTCAGTTGGTCAGCTGGCCAAAGAAGTGACATTTAAGTCTAGAAATGAACAACCTGCAAAGACCATGGCAAGACCAACTGAGCAAGGTGAAGGCACAAAATGAAGGTCAATGTGACTGTAGTTTAATGGGAGCTGGAGGAAGTGGTGGTAGGAAAGAATAAGCTTGCAAACAAGTTTTGATTCTGATAAACTCAAAAGCACTGAAAATTGTTGGTGGATTTTTAGCAAGAGAATGCATTATACAATTAATATTGAGTACCAAACTCTGGGGAGTGTTGAGTCAGGGAAGCCAGTCAAAAGCTTTTGCAGAGGGGCCAAAGAGATAGTGTAAGGCAGGGTAAGGCGCTTGCCTTGCATGATGCCAACACGGGTTAGATCCCTGCATCCCATATAGTCTCCTCAGCCCCACAAGGAGTCATTTCTGAGTGTAGAGCCAGGATTATGCCCTGATCACTGCTGGGTGTGACCCCAAAACAAAACAAATAAAAAAGCGGTTTCAATGGTCAGAGAGGTGGTTTGGAGGGTGGCAGGGAGGGAGCTTGCCTGGCCCAAGGCCAATCCAGGTTAGATTCCAAAATCTTCTCAGGTCCCTGGAGCCATGCCAGGGGTAATCATGGCCACAGAGCCAGGAGTAATCCCCAAACACAAATAGCTGTGGCCCCAAAAGAAGCAAAATAAGCTTTTGAAGCAAACTAGGCCATCGGCAAGCAACTTGCTGGAGGCTGTAGCAGAGACAGTGACAAGAACACTCATTCAGCATTTACCTGAAAGAGAACAGAAACAGCTTCTAAGATGTAAGTGGAGTCTGAAGAGGAGAAAAGAAAAATCTGAATTCTGGAGTTTGGACTGAGCAATAAGGGCTTTCTTTTACTTAAATGGTTGTTTAGGTAAACAACTTAATGGTTGTTTCTTTTACTTAAATAGAGAAGATTTGTGGGGGTCAAAGCCATAATAAAGATTTAGATTTTCCTTTGGCTACTCAAGGAATATTTGATATTCTCGTAGGATAGTCAAGTTCACATATTTCAGTATTCTAACTGAAAACTTAGAAGATCCATTCTATAGATAAGACTCCCCAAATTATTAACATATCGATATTTAAAGGTAGTGCCTATATCCCCTACAGTTTAGATTTCTTTTTAAGAGTAAAATAATTGAAGGCAAAGAGCTTGGGGTACAACACAGGGATGCAGAGAAGCCAAAGGAAACAGAGGAGGCAAGATGGAAAAAAAGCTTCTCAAGTGAAGTATATGAAAACCAGGGAGAATGAAGCATTTCATTAAGCAAGGCAATGTTAGTCAATTACTCTAAAAAGTGTAAAAGTTAAAAGTATAAGGCATAGAAAAACTAAAGCTTTGGCAGGAGTTATAGCTGGGAAGGAACTTGAGACAAAGGGGTCAAAAAATCTGAAGTGTGGGTGCCAGAATGATAGCATAGAGGTAGGGCGTTTGCCTCGCTTGAGAAGGACGGTGATTCGAATTCTGGCATCCCATATGGTCGCCGAGCCTGCCAGGAGTGATTTCTGAGTGTAGAGACAGAAGTAACCCCTGAGCACTGCTGAGTTTCCCAAAAACAAAACAAAACAACAACAACAACAAAGAATCTGATTGTAGGTGAACTGTGATGTTTCCAGAACCACAACTGAAAAGCAGGTCTTGAATTCTATTTCCTGTATTTTCCTCTGCCTCTCATCTTGTGTACTTTAAATAAAACCTTGTGCTGGGAAGAAGGGTGCAGAAAGAAAGTTCTTGGAAAGATGTACAAGGTCAGTTCTTGGATCATAATGGAAGAGAGCATCTTCTCCACAGAGTGATAAAAATCTGATGGAGGCAATCAAGTGGATGAACAAGCCATGAAAACTAGAGTAAAGAGAGTGTGAGGTAAGGTTAATGGCTTAAACCTGAATGCTACTGACATCCAAAGCCACCCAACAAGGTAAGATTAAATAATGAGGTAGTAACCAAAAAGTAATTTGAATAACTCTATGGTAGGATGTGTCATGTGACAGTTTTTTTAAAGGAAGGCCTAAGGTGATCTACCAAAAGACTGACTTTCTAAAATTCTGTTCATTCCTTTTGATTATAATTACAAGATGGCTTCTTTTATTATTGTTAATACTCGAAGAAAATTTAAACTCATATTCCTAACCACCTTTTACTTGATGAGCAGCCCAGGAGGATTACTAACAAACTCAAGTACATATATCCACCTATTTTTATTTTTGTTATTATTGGAGGGCCACACCCAACAGTGCTCAGGGGTTACTACTGGCTCTGCACTCAAAAATCACTACTGGTAGGCTCCAGGGACCATATGGGATGCTGGGGATCGAATCTGGTCGGCTGCATGCAAGGCAAACACCCTGCCCTCTATGCTATCACTCCGGCCTCCTCCAGCTATTCTTAAAGAAGAGTGCCTCCTTTATTCCACTTTTATTAGCTGGCCAGCTAATTGTAACTAAGACCCAATGAAGAATATAAAGTCACAACAATAATCATATTCCCAATAAGTAATATGTAATTTAAAGTAAACAAGTAAATAACAGATACAGATATTTACAAGGGTGGAGCCCACCAGAAAATGAATGTCACACTCTTGCAATATATTATTTAATGAATCCCCAAGCATCTGTTGTTTCATCAATTTTCACAGCAGCATAAGCAATTCTCAAACTCTGTTGTCAAGTATATATTTATTTCATTTAAACTTCTGATGTAGTAAACTATCTCCTCAAAATAGATAAAAATTCAAATGGGGGATCTTAGATAGATCATTCAGGTATTAGAGGTACATTGCTTGCATGTGTGGCCCCAATATCTATCCCTAATATCACATGTAACCCATCCTAGTAGTCTCCTAGCACACTAATCATTTTATCTTTATTAGATGAGTGTCACTGTGAGGAGTCACCAGCTTCCCTAAATACTGCTTGAAAGGATCATAAAACAAATTTTAATATTTATTTAATATAATAGATTTATTAAAACTTCTTATATTTATCTATATGCTTATTCTTATATGTATTTCTTAATAAAATTTATATTCATTTAATAAAATAAAACAAAAGTAATTTTTAAATTAAAATAATATTTTTCAATTCAAGGAGATAATGATAAAAATTGATTACTTTAAATTTTTATTAACCTGCTCATTAATCACTGCATTGCTAAGAAATTTTTATAAATTCCTAACCCTTTGGATACTGTATTTTCCACACAATTCAAGCGTAAAAAAATAACATATCTATACATTCATTGATAGGATACTTAAGAATACATTCTCAAATAAGATTCCAGATCATTTGTTCTTCCAAATCAAAATTTACAGCATGTTTTAGAGATTGACTTTATTAGAGATGAATTGAAGGTGGAAGTGACAGTTCTTCAGTCAGTGGTCAAAGCCTTCCAGTAGGCTGGAAGAACGACTCAGTAAGTTGTGAAGAACATGTTTTGCAACACACACACACACACACACACGCACACACACACACACACACACACACACACACACACTAAGCCTGTGCAAACTAAGTGCCACCCTCTCCAAATTGTCTCTGAGCCAAACAGACACTGTAGATGGTACCAGGGAATATAGAGTGCTTTCTGTACCTTCCCAGATATCCTGGCAGGAGACAGACTCTTCCTAGTTTAAGGAGAAATCAGTCAGGAAATGTGTGTCAATCAACCAAGTAACAACTTCTTAGCAGGATACTACGATTGCAGACAGACAGCCTCCTGACATCCTGTTATAATTGAAGATGCGTCATCTCAGTTACAGAAATCACAGGGCTAGAATGGAGCAAGCTCCAGAAACAAGGTGAGGGCATGATGTGGTACCAAGTGTGAAATGGTGGATTGTGTGTTCCACAATCCACAGAAAGGGAGAGGGATCCCCATACACAAGTTCAAGTTGGAAAAGAGATTCGGGTCCAGCAGCAATTCCGATGCAGAAAATAATCCACACACAGTTGAGAAGGAATAGCAGGCCAGAAACACACCGCAAGCTGTTCACCCACAATCCAGTTGCCTCCACCATGTGGAGCCATCAGCAAAGATGGTAGCTCCTCCAGGCCTCCCGAGTAGCTTTTATTGGGATAAATAAAGCCCACCCCTAAGGATGGGGGGCGAGGGAAGCCAGATGAGAAGGCAATGAGGAAACATCTTTTTAACAAGAAAACAAAAGGAACTAATTGAGAGACATCTAATTAGAAGGCAATATGAGGACCAATCCAAAGGCCTCTAGCCACACCAAGCACCTTCAACTTGAGCTTAGAAGACCTTCCTCTTCTTGGTTCAGACACTAATAATGTACGTGACCTTGAACATCTCACTGAAACTGTCTGAATCCTATATTATGTCATTGATAAACTCAGAAAAAGAGCAAACCCAGTCCTAGCTACCATAAGCATTTTATATGATAATAGTGAATTTGTAGGTATGTCTGGACCAAATCTTGAGAAAATAAAATTTCCCATTTTATCAAGAAAATGATATTTTAACCTGTAATCAAGGGGTAGTCTGTAGAAGGTTTAGATATTTACAGAATTCTGTTAAAAATTGTATTTTAAGAATATGTTATTTTCAATGAACCTTTGAGAACACAATCTAACAACACTGCAATGACATAGCTTACCTTTACTTTCTCAAAAGTGGTTGGAGTATAGAGAAGGGAATTTTAAGTGGGGCAAAGAACACATTGAGAATAAGGAATAAAAATATATTACAACTAAATATTACATGAACTACTCTTTTTTTTTTTTTTTTTTTTTTTTTGGTTTTTGGTTTTTGGTTTTTGGGTCACACCTAGCAGCACTCAAGGTTTACTCCTGGCTCTACACTCAGAAATCACTTTTGGCAGGTTCAGGGCACCAAATGGAATGCCAGAATTCAAACCACCTTACCTCCATGTTATTTCTCTGGCCCCTACATGAACTACCTTAAAAACAAGGCAATCACTTCTGGCATTCCACTAACATTCTGAATATAATCCTGTAACCCTCTTGTACCTCCTTTTTCTCCACATCTAAAAGAATTCCAATAAATTCTTCTGGGACAAACATACTATCTGGTGTACCACTATATTTACAGAAGTAAACACAGGGTCTGGCATATGTTCATTTTAATAGATATTGAGTGAGTGAGTGAGTGAGTGAGTGAGTGAGTGAGTGAGTGAGTGGTGAGTGTGTTAGGAAATTTTTTTGCTTCCTTTTGATCACATTAGATTTTTGTCTTGCTGCTCTCAAGGATCTAAACTCAGTTCTCTCTCGCTCTCTCTCTTTCTCACACATACACATTCCCTTCTTTCCCTCCCTCTCTTTCTCTCTTTCTTTCACTCACAAACAAGTAGAACATCACAATATTTCAATTCCTCTCCTGCGGGCCCAAATTCAACATTTCTGATAAAAGCCCCACAATATGAACCCTGCTCCAAGGAATAAAAAAATAATAATTAAAAAAAAAAGACTCCAAAGGTGAGAGAATTGAACCCTTCCCATGGGGACAGCTGAGACTCACGTGGACTGACAAGCAAGCTTTTGCCACCAGGCAGTCACCAACGTGTCCTACATAAGTGACAAAGAAACCTCTTTACTCAGGGATCATTATTTGCCTTTAATAGTCAAGGCTCTTTGAAGCCTGAAAGTTTTGCTCCTTTAGAAGCATTTGGTGCCCTTCCTTGCCTCATAAAGAAAAATAGTCTCCAATATGAATTGCAATAATTTTCATCAACACTGTTAAAATGAGGGGACTCACTCATACTATACAAATCCTAGTCCACACCTGTTCCTTGAGCTTACAAGATTTTGGGTAAATCTCCAGGAAAAGTTTAGCCTTCAGTTAGGTGCTGCCTTGACCTATTCTTCACCTAACACACCCCATCAATGTCCGGGACCCACTGAAAGCCACAATTATAGCCATAGATTCTTTACACCCCTACCTGGACAGAGCAGTTACACACAATAAACTCTGTCTTCTCACCAGTGGTTTTTCCTTCCTTTGCTCTAGAATCAGGAACTGCCCTTCCTTGAGATATTGGGATCACATGTCAGTCAGCCATCTTTGTTGTTGCTAGTGTTCAGCTGAAATAAAGCATGGGGCACACACCATCTTCTCCTCTCCTTGACTGATAGGTTTGTTTTATCTCATGTGAGACAGTTGAATGTATAGGGCCTTTTTATGGTTGGTACTTCTTAAACGTACTGCTCCTTCTTAAATGTACTCCCTCACGAGGAAGATAAAATTTTATTAGACTATATTATGTGAGCCTATGAAAACCTCCCCACTCACATAAAACTAACCTTAATGACAGAAGGAAACCTTTTTGAATATAACCTTAGCTAGTTCACAAAGCAGTCTTGCTAGAATTTTGTATTAAATTAGGTGTTTGTGGGCAATCAGCTACTTAAACATCTGTAAATTTCCATGTCAAGAATTTTTAAATGTCGAACCCGGAGAAATAGCACAGCGGCGTTTGCCTTGCAAGCAGCCGATCCAGGACCAAAGGTGGTTGGTTCGAATCCTGGTGTCCCATATGGTCCCTCATGCCTGCCAGGAGCTATTTCTGAGCAGAGAGCCAGGAGTAACTTCTGAGCAATGCCAGGTGTGGCCCAAAAACCAAAAAAAAAAAAAAAAAAAGAATTTTTAAATGTCTAGTAAAATATATAAAAAGGGACTTTTCTTTGAAATGCAAATCTTTGGGAAGCAAATTCCAAAGGCTGAGTGTAAATAATTGCAAAGACCTAACTAAGAGCAAGAATTCCCATATGAATGGTCATAAAGGGCATTCCTATATAGCCCTTAGTTTTGAGGCAATCAGATGTCATCTAACTTGAACAAATTACTCCAGAGAAAATTATTTTATTTGAAAATACAGGTTGGCTTGGGGGCCATAACCAAGGATGCTCAGGGCTTACTTCTGGCTCTGTTTTGTGCTGAGGAATCACTCTTGGTGAGCTCAGGAAACTATACTAGGTGCTAGGGATTAAACTTGGGTCTGTCATTATAAGAGTGTATAAAACATTATAAGAGACATATCTCCTGCTCTAAATTAAAAGAGAAGAATAAAATATTACTGCTGAAATACACTTTACATCTGCTATCGACTGTAGGGTAATTTGCATCTACCACTAAACTCCCTTTCTCGGGGTTGTAAAAGCCTGTGTCCAGCTTTCAACAGGAACTTCTACCCTGCTATCTCAAATGAGGACATCTTGTTGCAGAAATCTGAGTATCTCATGTTCTCAGTCACAAAGTAGATCTGCACATCTATCATGGAGAGACACTGCCAAATTCTGTCAAAGAAAGATTAAGACAGCATGTTCAAAGCAACAAATACTGCCTGACTAATGAACAAAGTTCTACTATCATCACTGAACTACAAGAGGACTTGGCCCAATGTCACCAATTCCCTCCTGACATCATAGATACAAGATCATGCACTGTCTCCTGACATAAAACACATAAGGTCGCCATCATCTACCAGATAAGAGAGCTTGTCCATTAGCCACTGTCAGTACAATTTGTAGTTTTGAGAGTAAAAGTTTCTAATCTTGTCTGTAACATGACAGTGAAATATAAAGCATCTTAAAAGTTGAATAATCACTAAGAAGAACTATAAGTTAAAGAATGCTTCAGTGCTATTAATGTGCTAATTACATACATCAAAAGTGAAGGAATCATTTATCAAATGATTTTTACACCTTCCCAGAATGAGCTTTCTAAGTGGGTCATTCAATTGTTCTGACACTGTCAGTTAGATTTTATCCTACTTATAAGCAATTCTAACTGTAACTTCATATAAATGTTTTAAGCAGATTTTTTATATTGTCAATATCCTCTTAGGTAACAGAGCGGGACATTATTGACATAATTACATGCTAACTGGACAAATGCCCATTACACCTAGCCATAGAGATAGCCCAATGGGCTGAGCATATGCGTTGGGGGAGGGGGGGGGGTAGAGGTGAGGGATCAGTTTGGATCAAAGCTCTGGTGCTACATAGTACCCCTAGCACTGCCAGAAACAACAATGAAGTTCCTAAGTACCAAGTATGCACCCCCCAAAATAAAACAAAATCTATACAGCAATAATTGTTTCTAATCATTTATAATAAGAGTATCTCCATAGAAACCAAGTATACTGAGAAATCTGCCCATAATAAAGCTCAGTGCCTTTACTGAAAAAGTCTTTAAAGTCATGATTTTATTTTAACTTAGGTTTACACATCATAAACTGGTAGCATTCAATATTACACCTTTGAGATTTCACAGTCTTGACAATTACAAAAAAGCTATGCACGTGACAAGAAAAGGGGAAAAAAGGTTTTCAAAAAAAGATTTGCATATGTAGTTATAAAAATGCTAAAGCAGAATCCAAGCTAAATTCTGCCAGAAAGAGACTAATTATTGGTGCCCATCAGCATACAGCCTTGAAATTATATTCTCTTCTCCAAGCAACAGCAGTCATCAGATTATCAAAATGAGGTTATCCTGTGCGAACTCAAACAGTTCTTATGCAGAAAAAGCACAACACAAATCAACAGATAAGTACCTATTTCCTTCCCACACAAACTATATTTTATGAAATATATTTTAAATGAAGAATGCAAAGCCCCCTCAATTTGCTTCTGCTCTCACACTCTTTGATATCAAAGTGTTCAGATGTTTTTAAGACAGGTAAAATTTCACCTAATAACAGCTTCTCCAATATAGGGTAAAGAAGAATATTAGTATTTGAACTAAACCCAACCTAAGTCTTGTTCAATTTTAATGTGACTCTTAGGAAAGTCAAGCCAGTTAACTAAAAACCTCCTGGGAACTTAACGAAATAGTCCTAAGCCAAGGATCTCACCAATATTTTACTGATTTCTTTCTAATTAGATGTATTATGAGGGCTTAATTTATTCAGCTACAAATGATTCACACACCAAAATCTCGAATTTTAAGTTTTCACAAACTTCAAATTACAGATTGATTGGCATGAGTCATATAGCTTATTCAAGAAGCAAATCTTTAAAAGAAGATGTTTTGTGTAGAGTGATGCCTTCAGGTTCTATTTATTATATTATTTGTGAAGATGTTTCACAAATTTTTAAATATCTAAAACTGAAACAATATGACTTGACAGTTGGCTCTATGGATACCATTAAGATAGTTCATTGGAATTGAAGTTATACAAATAATCATGAATATCCTCTCAATGAAACTGTATGAGACAAAAAAATGGAGATAAAAACCCCTTGTTTTGCACACCATTTTAATAACACAGGATTTGTCTGAGGGGAAGCAAGTTTCAAGATATGCTTCAGAATCTGGTTCCTAGGAGGCAAGATATTAAGAAATTTAAGTGAGTATAACCTTGTTAATCTGTGACATTATAGAGGCTTGACTGCTTTCTGGTGGGGAGCAAAATAAAGTTAGTAAAACAAAATAATGGATGTTACATTTCAACAATAAAAAAAACCTTAAATAAATCAGGAATCAACTTTAAATGATGGCATTGCATAATATTAAAGGGATTTTTCTTAATTGTGTCTAATTGTCATGTAAAAAAACAACAACAAAAGGTAATCACTATAAAGATAACCTACAATGATAGCAGGCACAGGCAAACCAAAATTTCTTTTATTGCCACCAGCAACTCACCCCACCTGTAGAGAACATCTTTACCTCAGCAAGAGATTAGAAAACTGCAAAGTAAAACAGACCATGCTAGAAACCAGGATGAAAATTAACAAGGAAGAGGAAGAAAAAGGAGGAAATAAGAAGATAGAAAACAAAGTTTCAGATATGGACACATTTACTTGTAAATCAATAACTTCACTGCAGTTCAGGACCCAAATTCACATTTATTGAGAGAAGTGGGCAAAGGAAGTGAGGGAGAAAACACGTATAGAATTCCGTTTGAATTCTTATGAGTAGTGCAGGGCTCTGCTTCCCAAAGCATGTCAATGTGGGGGGCACCGAGTCACACCAAAACATATCCAAATGAAGGAAACACTAGCTTCCTATGCGCCCCGGACACATGGCGTATCTCTCAAATCCAAGCCTCCCTCTGCAGACAGGAATTTCCTTCAGACCCAACTCGGGTTTAGAACTGGAGTAATTGATGTGAAAAACAAAAAATCCAATTAATTCCAGAGAACTCCAAGCCTTTCCTAGCCCAGCTCCTGCAGGCAGTGGGCGGGTGGGTGGTTCTTACTGTCCATCCTGCACGTACACAGAGGCACACATATGCAAATGCATGTCAACGTACACACACACACACACACACACACACACACACACACACACACACACACACACACACACACACACGTCTATCAGGGCTAAGGAACAAGCAGAGCCAGAATTGCAGCTGTTCATAAAAGGAATTCTCCCTCCTTTCCCCTCATCCCTCCCCCCCCCTTCCTACGTCCCTCCTCCCAGCATCAGCTGCTGAATAATAACACTCTGCTACCTGCCTTGAGTCCCTGTCTTCAAGCATTCAGGGAATTTAACAGCCTGGAAATTCCTGTTGTCCAATCGCTGAGGTCACAGATAAAAGCTAAACAACCACCGTGTTTCCCATCAATCATAAGTCACTCACTGAGAGAATGTATGTTAGGAGACCTGATGTAAGCAAGTCACCAGAGAAAATACCCACGGATGACGCATATCCAGGCATAAAAATAGTTACAGGGCCCTCAAAGGGATTATTCAACAGCCTACATTTAGCCTTTCTTACAAGAGACCTGAAGTCAATGTGCTCAGCCTAAACGGCCGGAGAAAGCTGAAGTTTTAACCTGCCTCAACAGACATAACTACAAATAATAGTTTTAAATAATCTTCTGCAATAATGAACTAGTCAATCACTTTTTTTAAACCCCTTTATAGACATTAAATAGTACCCCAAATGTCTTCTAAAATGCTACAAAATAATTTCATTTATTATCATGCTCCTTCAAATAACAATACTTCTGTTTTACCACGTACTGCTCAAGCATTAATGCCTAATCAGTGTAAAGGAAATCAGCATTTCTTGCTTTCCAAATAAATATTCAGAAAACACAAATTGTTGTGCAGTAGTTATAGTCTTTGAAAGTGTTCATTTAAATAAAGATCAGCTTGATTATGTGTCTTCAAATAAATGTCACACTTTACCTCAATTTTAGTTTTTTCGGAATTGACCCTGTATAGAAATAATCAGTGTCTATACATATTGTGAAATATTAAACATAGTAGTAGGAGGATTGGTCAAAAAAGCAACTAGAAGACATAATGTAATGCTGTGAGCAATTATTTTAACTGAGTTAGTGATAAGCCTTTACCAAGACTAAAATACAGATTTTTTTTTAATTTTGTTAAGAGGAAAATAACTATACATGTGTAACAATTTTAATAGTTTGGAAGTCATCTGTTCTCCTTTGCTTCCCACTCAAACATATGCACAGCTCTGCTACAGAGGAAGGTCTTTTCACATAGCTTTCATATCATATTAAAAAATGGTGGGTTCTTGTCACATTTTAATCTTTGAATATCTAAACATGTTCCCTTCATCAATTTCTTTCAGCAATCGTGCCACCAACACAACAACCAATAAAGGCAACAACCTAGATAAAACCGAAAAGTCTATCTCTGAGCTTGAATACTGCCTACTTGCATACCGATTAGTCTTAAGAACCAATTCGTTCAGAATAATGTATACATTTTCATTGTTTCTTAGTTAAGTATTAGCCATGGAACCTTTCTCTGTGAGAGGACTAATTTTAGTGCCTAATGCTATCTAACCATTCTGCTCAACCATTGGCAAAGTAACACAATTCTTCGAACTTCGAACAAGCTTGAGGCGTTTATAGCAATGTTGCCTTAAGTGAACCATATTACTCCTCCGGGGGAGAGGAGTTGAAATGATGGGGGGGGCAATGATAGCCTCTCATGCAATCTGAGGGGTGCCATCTGTTTGCTCACTTAATAAAGATAGATTTCTGGAGGTGTAAGATAATCAAAATCCCTTTGGGCACCTAGGGTAGAGGTCAATTCTCCAGCAAAAGAGGCTGACATTTTTTCCTCTGCTGGTAGGTTCTCCATCACTTTCCCCAGGTAAAGTAACACAGTTATAAATACAGGTGAGAATTATTTTAAGCCCAAAGATATCGCAAAGAATTCACGTTTCTCTCCTGTGTGTAGATGTGTCAACAGTATGTGTCCTACTTTAGGGGGCCGGAGAGATAGCATGGAGGTAAGGCATTTGCCTTTCATGCAGAAGGTCATTAGTTCGAATCCCGGCATCCCATATGGTCCCCTGAGCCTGCCAGGAGCGATTTCTGAGCATGGAGCCAGGAGCAACCCCTGAGCACTGCCCGGTGTGACCCAAAAACCAAAAAAAAAAAAAAAAAAACCTACTTTAACAAATTGGGCAGATATGTTCACTAGAGTCCTCTAGTTGATCACTAGTTACTAAGGCAATTTTGAAGAGACATATATGTAGAGACTTATCTTTCCCCACTTAAAAATAAGTTAAGGTCCTACTACAGTCTGCTCATCAATTGTTTAGCGATTAAATAGCATCAATATGAGATAGTGGCACAAAATATGAACTAGCAAAACAAATTAAGTCTTCCACCTATTTTATTTCATGTCTTCACTTATCAGTAAAGAAAATAAAAATAAAGAAAAAATACAAGAGAAATCCAAGCAACATTTTTATAATCGAATAAATAAAAGGACCTAATTTCCTCAGGAAACAAAAACAGTTCACAAATGTTATAGAAGTCAGTCAAATCTGTATTGAGGATACACAAGTAATTTTTAAGTAATAGCAATTTCTCATGTAGGCACTGTTTCAAAGTACAAGACATGATTATTAATCCAGAGATCACAGTAGAAATGTCATAAGAAATGATTTCACCAGCACTCATGCTTTTAGTTATTCTGTACCTTATTCAATTTACAAGTTAAGTTGTATAACCTATAAATTCTGTACCTGTTTTTAAAAAAAAATGGAATTTGGCTTGTAGTGTCATTTCCAGTTTCAGGGATCAGAGCCACAGCCTCACATGTGCACAACAGGTGCTATACCACTGAACCTCATTCCCAGCCTTTTTAATTTTTTTAAAGGAACTTCCTTACCCTAAATTAGACTTAATGCTGTTATCATTATATAAATCTGTGAAACTATTTTCTGCTGCAATGGAGTTAAGCAAACTATTGCTCAAAATTAAGGAATATATCCCCCCAAATATTAGACTATTTACTAGGTATTCTCTTTATGACTATAAGCAACATAACAATGTGATCACTAAATTATGACTATATTATTTTAACAGATGAGAAAGGTATACTCTATAGCAAACATAAATATATTTCCTAGAGTAGAGTGTATTAGAAGGTGTCTAGAAGATGTATTTAAATTCATCCTGTCACTGACAAACATTTCCTGGTAATAAATTTATCACATCGTGACTATATAAAATATTGGAAAAAATTGTCACTGGCTATTTTCCTGTGTCCAGTCTAGAGGAAAATTTATCTCTTTAGATGAGAAGGTTGGCTGCCCCTTTTAGTTTCAGTATAGTGGCAGGATTCTGTTTATTTTTTGTTTTTGTTTTTTTTTCCAATGGATTCTAAAAATGTCTTATTGCTTAAGAGAGATCTTTTCCAATTGGAAAAGAAAATTGATCTGAGAGCACTATATGGATTTGTGGTCATTTAATTCATTCACTTTTCCCTTTCCAGCTGAAAAAATATCATATTTTTGTGAACATGTACAAATACACTTTCCTCACATCCAATCTCTTACAGTGATGAACATTTATTCACCAGACATGGAAAACAAGTAAGTAATGCTCATCTTTCATGTTTTATTAAGCTCTGCTCCTATGTCTAATAAACAAAATATGGTCATTTACTGTTACTTTGCCTCTTTTTTATCTTCTAAATCCACCACCATAATCTTAGTTTTAGCCTTCAGTTAATAGTTCTTCACTTAGGCAAGCACAACAACTGTCAGAAGTTAGCCCTTTCCTCCAAAGAAATATTTGACATGACCAAAAGTGAATTTATTAAAACATAAATCTTATCATGGCATCACAGGACTTCATGGTTCCTTCAGTGGACACCCGTTTGCCCCATGTCAGAGATTCGGCATGATCAAATTTTGTTTACTTAACAGTGTTTTTCTGAATTCCTATTGGATTTACAGTTCCTTGAGGTTAGACACTATAATGTGTTGACAGCTACATTTCTGGTTCATTGGCTGAATGAAAGTAATAAATAATAGGAGGCTATTACATTAGCAATGTAAATTTTAATGAAGTCTACAAGTTAGATGGACGATCAAAGAGAGTTTCTAAGCTTTTAGGTCCCCAGTCTATAAAAGGGTGTTAAAATAGAATAGAAGAACATACATTTTGTACTTATTACAGTGTGCAGGTGGTAAAAATAGTAACTATTTAAAAAGTGGAAATTATTATCTCAAATGGTAAGTATTATCTCAAAAATGATAACTCAAAATAGTAACTAATATTATCTCTTTGTTATAAATGTTAAATAGAATAGTTTCATTTCCAATATACTCATGTATATCTGACATCAAAGTTATTTCAGCATTGACATATAATTATATATTCTATTATACAATAATAAGTATAATTTATATTTGTATAGAGTCATAAGAAGCTGTTGAAACTTGATATGTGACTTGGGTGACTAAGGACCAGACTTTTAAATTTTAACAAATTTAACTATAAATAGCTCCCATGAGACTGGGAATTGAGGGATCACCTTATTGATCAGTGTAGATTTTTTCAACTCTAAATTCATACACATTTTTGGAAAGGCACACTCAGCAGCATTCAGGATTTACTCCTGACTCTCGCTCAGAAATTACTCCTGGCAGGCTCAGGGGATCAGAGATGCTGGGGATTGAACCTGGGTCAGCCGTGTGCAAGACAAATGCCCCATGCACAGTGCTATTGCTCCAACTCACAATGATAAATAATTTAATATTAATATGTAATTGAGTCTTTTTTTTTTTTTTTGGTTTTTGGGTCACACCCGGCAGTGCTCAGGGGTTACTCCTGGCTGTCTGCTCAGAAATAGCTCCTGGCAGGCACGGGGGACCATAGGGGACACCGGGATTCGAACCAACCTCCTTTGGTCCTGGATTGGCTGCTTGCAAGGCAAACGCCGCTGTGCTATCTCTCCGGGTCCCGTAATTGAGTCATTTTTAAAGTGTGCTCACCACACACATTTGGAAGACCCTTACTATAGTTTAGAAAGGCATAACATGGCAAGTTGAAGAATTTCACCTCCATTTATATGTGAAGAAGCTGGGAAATCCTAACTCTTGACCATATCTTTGCAACTAGAAAGAAGGTGATGCCCTATTTGACTAGCTGTGGCTTCAAATCAATGATAACCAGCTGACTGACCCCAGGTAAGCCATCCAATCTCCCATAGTCTTATAGTCATATTCTTGCTAGAGAAAAGAAAGTATCAGTCACTCAGGAACACCACCCAGCTATCAACACTCTATTATTCTGCAACTTCACTAATTCAGTAACATCATGGAGATAAGATTTCAGATGTTCAAAAACCTTGCTGGTTCTCTGTTCCTCTTCACACACAACACTGCCTCTTAATCAGATATCTCGTTTTTCTTTTTATAGTGAATTGGATGGAATAAAGGAGCTCATTTTATTTGCTGCTAGTTAGGCCCTGTTTATTCTTTCATTATGGATCAATTATTGATCCAAAAACATTCCTCTAATAGTGTTTCACAAAGTGGGCAAATAGCTCCTGGAAAGATTCTGAAACGTTCAAATTGTCTTGGATGCAATTGTTTGTTTGCTACAGTGGAGAGTGGTTTTAAAATTTAAAAAAATAGAGAGAGAGATTTCCAGGAGGTCACTGAGTGATTTTTTTTCTTGGTTCTGAGTAGGGAGTGGTAAGTGAAACAAGTTAAGGAGAAAAGCTAGTCAAACAGTCAAAAAGGAGTCAGGGGGAGAAGGTATGTCTGTCCTTGCCCTTTCTCACCTGCTGACAACACTTTCCATCTGGAGATGGGAGATGTTTTTCTGGGTGGCTTTGATGTATTTTTCTAAGAAGCAGTAGCAAGCCCAAGGTTGATGGTAAAGACAGGCAGGACCCCTGTATCTAGGCCAGAGATAAAATCACAACTAATTTAGAGCAACATCTTGAACAACTTACAGAGGTCTTGTTTGGAAAAAGTGGTTCTTTGAACCACCAAGAGAGTTGAAGCTGAAGGTGCCTGGCTAAAGGCAGCCCTCCCCTCACTGATCCACACCACCACCCCAGGCTGGCATGGACCAAGCTCTTTCTTCATCCCTGAAGCAGGAGGTGCCAGAGAAATAAGCAACCTGACCCCCTGAAGTCTTTGGAGCCTGGTAGTAACCTGAGCTGCTCCAGGTTATTTTTGCTGAGGGTTGGTGGTTCTTAAAGGGACATCCTGACACAGAATGCAAATCAGTGAGAAGCAAATGGAACATAGCAATCTTCATCAGGCATACTCTACTGAAGGTATATACTAGATCCAAGAAGAAATGTATTTACTATATTTTCAAAAGGATAAGTTGTTCAGAAGGCTACTCCTGATTCATACTTGGTAATCACATCCAGCAGTACTTAGCAAAATATGCAGTACCTAGGATCAAATTCAGAACCTCTATCAATCATACACTATAGCTACTTTGAGTTTTCTTTCCAGTCCACCATACATGTTTATTGTTACAATGATGACTAAAATTTTATTTATTGTCCATCTGTTCTTATTGATCTTAGTCTATACTTAATTGCAATAAAATTGAAAGTGAATCCAACAAAAGGATAAATTATAATAAATATATAATAAGAAATAATAATTGGTTGAAGAGAGAGACAGAGAGATAGACAGAGAAAGAGAATGCTGACTAACCCAGAACTCTGAAGGGCAAAAAAAAGAGGCAGGTACATAGTATCCCCCCAAGCTGAGCCATAGGAGTTCTCCTGCTACTTAAGAAGGGAGTGCAGAGTAGAGATTAAAGGTGCAGATGGCTGCCAGGTCAGTTATTATGCTGTTTATATGCTCACTACAGCCTTTACAAGCATAATCATTCTGTTGTACAAAAAAGGAAAGCAGAGCTGAGCAAGACTTGAGCGAGACTTCATAACATAGTCAGAAGCTCTATGACGGGTCAGTGCAGGCCCTTCTATGCTGCCTTCTTGAATCGTGAAGATTCAGCCTATTTGGACAACAATGCTCCAGGAAACAACTAGTCTTTTCATTCTCTGTCCCACATCCCTAACCTGGCCAAGAGGGACAGAAATAACCCAGTAACTTGGAAAGTGTTATGTCAAGTCACAAATGCCTAGCATTGTAAACCTGCTCCCCCACAAACTCTCTGGGTGATTCTGGGCAAGCTGGTTATGTTCCCGGACACTCAGTAGCAATAACAGTAATACCTACCTCATCAGGCTGTTTGGAGATTAAATAAATTCATTGTTAATGTAGTATATTTGGAAAGATGTCTGGCACAAGGAACCCTTCAGTTAAATAGTGGCTATTCTTAGCTGCATTCATAGTCCTATTGAGCAAGTGTGTCATTCAAGTTGTCTTAATGTGGCAATGTGTAATTGTTAAGAAAAATAAAATACCAGCTAATTGTGAGGCAGGTCACTTACAGGCATGATCTCAAGGGCTCGCAACCCTGCAGACAAATGATCCTACTGCCCTATGCATATGGAGAACAGAAACTCTCAGAGGTGCAGTAATTTGCCCTACTTACAACAAGTAAGTCACAGAGCAAGAGTTTTCACTAAGATCTGACTTGGAAGCCTGCACTGCTCCCATGACTGATAATTGCTCATGGAGGTGAGCAGAGGACACAGGAAGGAATCTTCTGGTGCAATTCCAATCCACCCTTCCCTTAGGGTACTTGTATGGTTTCTCTAGTCTAACCTGTTTCTCCAGCTATAATTTGGTGGTGGCTGGGGTGGGGGTATCCACAGGGTGAAGTAGGGAGAGGGGAGCAAGGCCTATCTCTAAAGCAAGTTATCCATTCACTATCAATCTACAAATAATTCTACAGAGAACCAGAAGTACTCTGCAAACCTATCTGAACCAAAGAACTTTAGAAAATGACAAACTCTCTACATCATAAATGTTTAAAACAATATATAGATGCATAATATCTTATCACTTAAAACAATCTTCAGAAACACTAACTTATTTAATCTCTCTATTCAAAATAGCTATATATAAAGGTGAAACTAAGACAAAGTTAAAACAACTGCATCTAATGATATAATTAGAAAACAGTTGGGGCCGGAGAGATAGCATGGAGGTAAAGCGTTTGCCTTTCATGCAGGAGGTCATCGGTTCGAATCCCGGCGTCCCATATGGTCCCCCGTGCCTGCCAGGAGCAATTTCTGAGCCTGGAGCCAGGAATAACCCCTGAGCACTGCCTGGTGTGACCCAAAAAAAACCAAAAAAAAAAAAAAAAGAAAACAGTAAGTTCAGTACCTGAATATACAGATTTTCTGATATCATATGCATGTTCCAAAACATAAAACGTGTTGTTCTACTATACCTTGCTCTAGAAAATTATAAGCATATTTAATGTGCTACTATGCTTAGAAATATATCAAGGATGGGGCCGGGCGGTGGCGCTAAAGGTAAGGTGCCTGCCTTACCTGCGCTAGCCTTGGACGGACCGCGGTTCGATCCCCCGGTGTCCCATATGGTCCCCCAAGCCATAAGCAACTTCTGAGCACATAGCCAGGAGTAACCCCTGAGCGTTACTGGGTGTGGCCCAAAAACCAAAAAAAAAAAAAAAAGAAATATATCAAGGTAGATCCTAGTATTATTCTGCCTTCAGGCACTGCCCTTTACTTATACTGAAAAACTATAGTTTCATTGACTTTCAATGTTACTTTCCATCAAAGCAAAACTTATCTATGAAAATCAAGTCATTGGGCCATTTCCCAAAGGTCCAAGGTTGGTAGGACCATATCTTATTTGGCATGTCTTTGAGTGTGTTAGAATGTCTACTGTACTTAGTAAACATGCAATGATTTAATGCAACGCTGCTTAAGAGAACTATAACTTTATAGTATAATATATTATATAATATAACATAAGTACATTGTTATTTTTCTTTATAATTAGACAATTCATACATAAAATTTAGCAATAGAAGTGGTTTCAGGAGATTTCTAATAGCTTTATGGTGGACTCTGGTATTCTATATGTTATATAAAAACGATGGTAAACTTACTTTATTTTCCAGATGCTTTTATTTATTTTGCTTACATAATTACTCTGACTAAAATTTTCAGTACTATCATGCATTGGCATTAGTTATTCTTGTTTTATTTCTGATCTTAGCTGGCAGCTTTTCTTCTAAGATAAAGCTTCAACACTTCAATTTGATGTTAGATATAGACTTGCTTTAGTTATGTTGAGCTATGTTCCCTCTATCCTGCTTTCTTGGAAGTTCATATCATAAACAGACATTGAATTTTGTCATTTGCTTTGACTGCAGCAATAGAGACAAGATGGTTTTTATCTTTCATGTATTATTATATTATTATATGTGACGTTGATTTGTTAATGTTGAACCATATTTGCCATCCTGAATCAATTCCTCTTCATCTTGGTGTATAGACTTTTTAACAAAATGTTAAACTTGGCTAAGTAACATTTAATTGGGAGTTTTTACAATTTCCTTCATGCATACTTGTATTTCTTTGCTTCTATCTTTTGTGTATTTACTGTAGGATTTTGCTTTGTGGTTATTATAGGTTTAAGTCTAACAATTTATACCAAGAATATACATAGCACAGTATATTATTTAAAATAGGGGTCCACAGCAAAACATTTAAAACAACTGCTCACAAACTTGAAGGAAGACATCAGTAACAACACAATAATAGTGAGAGACTTCAACACTGCCTTGTCACTACTTGACAAGTCAACCAGGCTGAACCTAACAAGAATACTCTAGCAATGGAAGAAATTGGCCTAGTAGATATATAGGACTCTCAATCCCCATAAAACTGGATACAAACTCTTCTCCAATACACATGGATCATTCTCCAAAATAATACTCTTTGCTAACCCATAAAATATATCTATATAAAATAAAGAGGATAGAAATTGTATGTACTACCTTCTCAGATCATAATGCACTGAAATTAAAAGTGATTAACAAGCAGACACAGAGGAAAAATTTTAACACCTAGAAATTAAACAGCTCACTACTGAACAACCAGTGGGTCAGAGACAAAATCAAAGAGAATCAAAAGATTCCTGGAAACAAATAAAAATGAAGACACAAATTATCAGAACTTTTGGAACATAGCAAAAGAAGTACTAAGAGGGAGTACAGCATAGTATTGTATTAAAAACAGACCCTCTTATCTTGAGTATTCAGAAAAATCACCCCCAGATATATAATCAATTAATCTTTGACAAAGGAGCAAAACACGCAATATGGAGTAAGGAAAGCCTCTTCAACAGGTGGTACTGGGACAACTGGTCAGCCACATGCTAAAAGGCAAAATCAGAACTCTAACACCGTGCACAAAAGTCAAATCAAAACGGATCAAAGACCTTGATGTTGGACATGAAACTATAAAGTATACAGAAGAAAACATAGGCAAGACACTCCATGACATTGAGACTAAAGGCATCTTCAAGGAGGAAATGCCACTGACCAAACAAGTGGAAGCAAAGATAAACAAATGGGACTACATTAAACTGAGAAGCTTCTATAAATGAAAGGAAATTGTGACTAAGGTAAAAAAAGGTCATCCCCAGAATGGGAGAACCTATTCACCCAATACCCATCAAATAAGGGGCTGATATTTAAGATATATAAGGTACTGACAGAACTTAAAAAGAAAAAAATCTATTCCCAACAAAAAATGGGGAGAAGACATAAACAGACATTTCCTCAAAGAAGAAATACAAATGACCAAAAGACACATGATAAAGTGCTCCCCATCACTAAGAATCAGGGAGATGCAAATTAAAATAGCAATAAGATACCATCTCATGTCACAGAGACTGGCACACATCACAACACTGCTGCCATAGATGTGGGGAGAAAGGAACTCTTATTCACTGTCTGAAAATGCAGTCTAGTTCAAACTTTCTGGAAAACAATACTGATATTCCTTAAAAAATTGGAAGTTGAACTCCCATATGATCCTAGGATCACATAAACACAATACAATAATGCCCTCTGCACTTCTATATTTACTGCAGCACTATTAACAATAACCAGAATCTTGAAAGGGAAAAAAAACCACCAAATGCTCAAGAACAGATGAGTGGCTAAAAAAACTGATACATCTACAAAATGAAATACTTACAAAGCTATTAGAAAACATGAATCATGAAATTTGCATATATATAGATGGACATGAAGACTATTATGCTGAGTGAAATAAGTCAGAGGGAGAGAGATATACACAGAATAGTCTAACTCATCTTAAGAAAGATAAAAGACTTACTTACCACAAAGAGTGCTAAGTGCCATTAGAGAAATAACTACCAGGACAAAGATAGAGAAGTGCAGTGTCTGTCTCAAAGACAGGTAGGGAAAGGGAAAGGAGGGTCATGGAGAATATTGGTGGTGGGAAAGTTGCACTGATGAAGAGGGGGTGTGCATTTTATGACTGAAACTCAATTATGAACATGTTTTAACCATAATGTTTAAATTAAAAAATTATTTTAAAAAAAGGTATCCATTCTCAGAATACTTGAGTCATGTGGTCTAAAGTTCAAGCTCAAGATCTCACAAGATAGCTATGTTATGTATCACTTAGCTGTTCTCTCCACACTAGAATAGACCATTTTAAATTGATGGCAATATAAGTTTGGTACTATTCTAAATCTCAGTATTTACTCCTCTACCAAATGTTGTGTTCTTAGTGTTCACATATTTTCCCAAAGGTCTCTTAACTAATTATTATAATCATTTTTTGTGTGGTTTTTGGTTTTGGTTTTGGGGCCACATTCAGTGACGCAAAGGGTTACTCCTGACTATGTGCTCAGAAATCGCTCCTAGCTCAGGGGACCATATGGGACGCCGGGGATCGAATCAAGGCAAGTGCTCTACCATTGTGCTACCACTCTGGCCCTATATAATCAGTTATTTTTATTAATTCTTTTTTCTGACCTAAAATTAGTTAACTTTATAATTAATCCACTACCTTTACTTTTCAGTAATATGTATTCCTTCAGACCTTTATTCCTTTTATTCTTTCTCTTTTTTTTTAGTGTAAGACTGACATTCTACTATTGAACTACAATCCCAGCTTAAACATTTCATATTGCTAATTAATGTACTTTCTTCCACCCCACACCCTAACCCCCAATTGAAAGAGATCATTTAACACTTCTTGTCAGAGATTATTTGTTTTAATTTTAGCTTTTGTTTGTCTATAAAACTATCTCATCTTTAATTCTGAATTATGACTTTTATTAAAAAAATAAAAATTCAGGTTTTTTTTCACTTTGCCTTTTGAATAGACTATGACACTTCCTTATAGTTAGCAAAGATTTTTGTTTTTCCTTTTGAGCCACACCCACAGTGTCTAAAGGAGTTTCTCCTGGCTCTGCACTTAGGAATCATTCCTGGTGGGTTCTGAGGACAGTTGGGATACTGGGGATAGAACTCAAGGCAGCAGTGTATGCCAAGCAAATGCTCTACCTGCTGTACTATCACTCTGACTCCTAGTTCATAAAGATTTTATTGATTTGATAAATGATCTGTCTATATTTGAGGGGAGGTAGTTAAACTCCTTGTGGTTCACTTCTTTTAAAATTTTCTCCTTCCTTTGAACTTTTGAATAATTTTACTCATTTGTGTGGTTGGTCTTATTTGGAGAGTTATCTTATTTGGAACTCTCAGCTACTTGTATCTAGATATTGGTTTCCTTCCACAATTTAGCAAAATATCCCATTATTGTATCTTCAAATATTTCCACCTATTTTATCTTCTTCTTGAAGTAATATAATGTGAATGTAGTCATTTGATGTCCCAGCATTCCTATAAACTACCTTCATTATTAAAATCATTTTCTTTTGGCTGCTTTGATTGTATGAGTCCCATTAATTTCCATTGTCTTTAGCTCACTAATCTTTTCCTCTTCTCTAGTCTGTTGTTAAAACTCTTTAGTGTCCTTTTCAGTTCAATTATTATAATCTTCAATTCAGGATTTTGATACTCCGAGAGCAGAATCAAAGAAAAAGACTTCTTCAAATGTCTTCATTGTATTGAAAAATGTTTATTGGCGAAAAATTCGAGATAGGCTAACACTTGAGAATATATGTGCTAAAGTAATCATTTCCCACAAAATCATTTTTAACTTATTTATTTAGTCACCAGGAAATTGCAAGCACACAAAATCTTAAGGTAAGTAGCTTTTAGTCAATATGATCTAGTCAATCTGGTTATACCACCTAACCTGTTATAGTCATATTCTTCATTTTTCAACCCCACAGATGGTACCCAACGAGTTCTTCAATCCTTCTCTTCCAACAGTTCATCCTTTCTTTTCCTTTCCTTCTATCTCCTTGAGTTCTTTCTTCTCCTTTTCAAGGCTTCTTTCACTTTTCTATCTAAATCCCACTCTGAACCATTTTACCATTCTCTTTAACAGCATTACAGTTCATGTATCACCCTGTCCTTCCCTCCTCATCATAAATACCAGTCCTTTCTGTTCCTACATAAATAACTCAAAGTAACTAAGGGACAGTCAACTACAGAGACAAAGAAATCTCTGTTGAGCCTTCTGAAAATTAGCGTTACCATCTCATAATGTTTGAGATTTCATCCTTCCACTTTTTCCAGAGTGAAGTGCTAATCACTAAAGAAAACACAGCATGTGCCAACATACATATAAAATACAAAAACTTATGCCTATGATTTTCATAGTATTAAAAATTAGATACTAGCTATCCATGTAATGTACTGTGACAGGAAAAAGTTCAAGAAATACAATGACGATGGTTTAGTTTTCATCTACAATTTTATTTGTGAAAATGTAAATAGTTTACCTCCTTAGCTGGATATGTTTGTTTGAGTAGCTTTTTTTTTAAGTTTAAATAAAAGGATTTTCCCCTCTTTCTCCTTACTCAAACAAACAAACAAATAAATAAAACAAAAATAAAACACTTGAATTCTCTTTTCTGTCTCACCCTTATAGAATCCAGTATCCTGGAAACCTAAATTTTCATTCATTGCAGCTTTATTGCACAGAGAATGGAACATAACAGTTATCAACCAAGGGTTTTGAGCAGCCTGGGAATAAATTCTGTTCTCTAATACATTCTTTATTCCAGTAAGATTTTAACATTCCAAGCCCCTCCAATGGGTTCCAAGTCTTGAGATATTTCTGAGCAACATGGTAGTGATAACAAGTCATCCTTTATTTAAGAACTGGCTCTGAGACACACATTTACAAAGATGATCTCTGTGCCATTCATAAAGAGAATGCAAGATATACTTATCACTCCCACTTTACAGACCAGAAAACTAAGAATCCTAAAGTTAAAATAGCTAAAATACAGAGGAGGTTAGTTGAAGTAGTAAATTAAAACTTAGGCTTTTCCTCTGCCCAAACTGAGGATTTTTCCACAAATTACATCTGACCACGGATACAACAAATCATAAGACAGGCCTTTTTTTCTGAAAGGCCTGCTTAACTTCCTGTAGTTCTCACCCTGAGCAATGTCACTACTGTTTACTTTGTCACCAGCAGGGAACTGCCTCCTCTTTCCCTCATCCTTGTCTGTGACTCAGTCATGTAAGACTGTTTCCTAGCATGGCAATTCATCCTGTGCTCACTATTCTGAATATCATAGCATGTATTCATTCATTTTTACTTTTGATTTTTATTTCTTTTAAATATTTTTATTATTTCTTTAAATTGTTACTGTAATTACATGCAAACCATGTTTCCTCACCTAGACTTGGGTTCTTCTATTGCATTCTCATGATGCTGCCTGAGAATTTTTTTTTTTTTTTTTGGTTTTTGGGCCACATCTGGCGGCATTCAGCCACATCCTGGCTCTATGCTCAGAAATTGCTTCTGACAGGCACAGGAGACGGTATGGGATGCCAGGATTTGAACCACCGTTTTTCTTGGATCAGTTGCTTGCAAGGCAAATGTCCTACCACTGTGCTATCTCTCCAGCCCCAGCCTGATAATTTTTGTAAAACACAAAGCGTGTCTTTCCCTCATTGCCACCTTGAATAAAATAGTAATACATCAGCAAGGTGTACCTTTCTTGAGAGCCGAGCATTCTAGAGCCTTCCTATGAATTTCACCCCTCCTCTCTGTCTATTATCACTGATGGTATACTTCTCACAAATGCCCTGTTTTCATGATTTTGAGATTTTTGCATGTCAGTACTATTTTTCTGGCCTGCTTTTCCTAAAATGAAAATTTCTACTCATCTCGCAAGAATCAGCTCAAGCATTTACTCTTTGTCAAGCTTCTCAAGCATAACCAACTGCATCTCTTTAATGTCAAAGCTAGGTTCTCATACTTCCTTCTCTTCGAGTGCTTTTTTTACAGCCCATTTTGCTGTACAGTCTGCACTTTATTTCTTGAACATTATCTTCAGAGGTAGACACTTGCCTGTTCTTTTTATCTTTTTTTCTTGTATGCTTGGGTAGTATGCAACCATAAAGTTAAAATAATAAAGCAAGAAAGTTAATTTTTAAATTATAATTTATGTGGGTGTATTCTTCAGTCATAAGTTCAGTCTGAGAGTAAAATCAGAAAATGGTACATGCAATGGAGGAATCAAACCAGTCCTATAGCCTCAACTTGAAGCTGTTATATTTTGTGAGCAAACATTTAGCTGTTTGTATGTGTCCACAAGAACCTAAGATTTAAGTCTTGCATCAATAATTTCCTCCTACTTCCTTGGGCGGAAGGATTATATATATATATATATATATATATATATATATATATATATATATATGTTATATATAACATATATATGTGATATATTATATATATACAAGGGTATATGTCTATATATCATATATATCCAGGAGTTAAAGGATAAAGAATAAAGATATATGTTTAGGATAATATGATTTGAATCTCAAGTCTCTGAACCTAGTATAAATAAACATTCATACTCAATTTCAAGTTGAGGTGGAAAAAATATGGTCTAAGACTTAAGAGAGATTATTCTAAGTTAATTAGGATATATCAGAACATTAGATCTATTGCCTGGATCAGCTGAATTAAAGCAAAGCAAAAATAATCAACTTTTAAGAACAAGATGAGAGCTCAAAAGACTGGAAGTAAATGTTTTGCATACAGAAGTTCCAAGTTCAGTCTCTGGAACTATACAGACACCTGACAGCCTAGAGGAACAACCCTCAACCAACCATACAGGCAGAATTTTCTGGTTATGTGGCCCCAAAGCAATAAATAAAGGTCCTTCAGGGGCTGGGAAGACTACGGGATAATGCTCAGATTTTGACAGTGCCCACTAGATTCAATCTACAACACTGTATAGTTCTCTGACCATTTCTTGGTATAGGGCTAGAGAACTTGAAGCACCATCAGTGTGACCCAAATGACTCCCAAAAATGCAAGCCCAAAAAGCACCAAGAGCCTTAACACTGACTGACCTGGCCTAAAGGGATGAGAATCACCAGAACTCACTAAGCACATTTTGGGAGGGCCATCCACCAATTAAAGTAAATATAAAAATAGAAACCATCCTTCAGATTGCTCTATCATTTCTAAAAAGAAAGACAAGAACATGCATGTAAAAGAAAAAAAGCCCAGTAGTGAGTTTATGGCTTCAAAAGGAAGAAAGTAAGCAAAGGCCCTAGATATGGGGGTCGATGGAGACAGATGAACATAGCTGTGAAACAGGAGTGAGAGGAGAAACTTGAAGTTTCAGAGTTGAGCCAGAGGCCAAGTAATTGTGGACAGGAATAATTAATTCACCCATCACTCCATGACACCCAGAGCCTTAAGGAAAAGACAGAACACCAGATTACCGACAAAACTCTCTTTTCTACAGCAGAGAGAGCTGATTACAGCTTTCAAAAGGCCCTCTATGGCATGAAGGCTGCAATTTAAAGGCTCTTCCTAGGGATAAAAAAAAAAAAAACAACATAGAAAACAGCAACCAAGTATCCCTAAGGATACACAAAGTCACTATATAGACATTCTGAACAAGAGAAAGGGAGGAGAGAAGAAATCCCTTAATTCGCATTCTTGTTTGAATTGCCTTTTCTTGCATCCTCTCTAGAACAAGCAGAAAGCTTAGTGATAGCAGCTAGATCATGTAAAAGACCAGAAGGCAGCTGACATGAACTTCTGTCTGGCCTCCTGGCACAAAGGCCTTATTATAAGCCACATATAGAAATGCTGGGACAGGACTTGGAGGGTTAATCACCCACCACCACCTCCAAACTCACTCCCAACCCCACACTTTGAATGTATTTGTGTACACACACCCTCCGACAGGACCAGTTACACACGTTGCTATGGAGCTGAAACCTCTGTAGTTCAGAGAGAAGGATCACACTGTTTTCCTCCTTACAATAGCAGAAGTAAGAATCACTGCATAGTAATATTAGCTCTGCTTGGATTCCAGATTTTCAGCTGTTTGTCTTCATGTTATAGCGTACATGCTATAATATTTTCACTTACTCTCTGAAAGATTACCACAATGGAAGCTGATAGCAAACTGATACTTGTTTTCATGAATCCTTATGCAGAAACTTAGCACATGTCATGTGTGAGCTTCCTCCCTAGGGGCTCCTCCCCCTTTGAGCAGAGAGAGTTTGTGGCTAGGCAGCATCTTCAGGGAATTTTTGAGAAATGCAAACTAGAAATCCATCCATATTTCATAAATATTCTGTGAATCACATCTACTATCCTTTAACCAGTAGCTGGTTTCTTTGGCATGACACTTTTTTTATACTACTCTGATGAGTACTTTACCAATACAGTGTAACTATCAGAATCACATTTATAAGATCCTTGCAAATATGGATCTATTTCTGTGAGAACCTCTTGGTTTCATTTCAAAGTTGCTCAATTCTTACCATATCATTTAAAAGTCAAAGAAGAGATCTTCAAAATAAACTAAAAAGAGGAACATAAAGTGATTTCCTAATGTAACCGCAATCTTTTTGGCCACACTTTTCTGGATCTGGCATTTTCTAGAAAAGGGAATTTGTTTAGAACCACATGGAAAACCATTAGGAAATGAATTTTGTCTTCCTACCTGGAAATTTGCCTTCTGTCATATTCACACATTTTCATAATCTTGAGTCTCAGTGTCTCAGGTAAATTCACCAATCTGCTGACAAAAAGTTTTGTATTATGACTTCTGCTCCCACATCAAAACTTGTACATGCATAAAACTTGACAATGAATGCCAGAACAATAACATAACTGGTAAGGTGCTTGTTTGCCTTGCAAGAAAATCCAGGTCCAATCCTGGGCAACCAAAATAATCCCATGGGGTCCCACTAAGAGTGATTCTTCAGTATTGGGCAAGGGTAAGCCCTGAGCACATACCAGTGTGGCAAAAAAAAAATATATATATATATATAATTTTTTTGCTTTTTGGGCCACACCCAGTGATGCTCAGGGGTTACTCCTGACTACGTGCTCAGAAATCACTCCTGGCTTGGGGGACTACATGGGACTCCGGCAGATCAAACCAGGTCTGTCCTGCGCATACAAGGCAAACATCCTACCACTTGTGCCACTGATCCAGCCCCATATATATAAAATTTTTAAAATAGCTTCATAGAGAAAATGACCTGCTAACTAAAGCAGCAAAATTGTATCTACTGACTTAAACAATGCCAGTGCAAAATACATGGAGGAGGGAGAGATCAAGAAAATGGGTAATGCATGTTGTACCACACTACCCATTGTATGATATGAGATTAAAGGCTCCTAAACTTATTGGGCATATGGTCTCCCTTTACAAAAAAATTAATTCTTAATATTAATATTATTACCACTTCTCAAAAACTACCTTCTTTAAACAACAAGAATGTGTCTTCCCTGATTTACCACCACCCTACCCCACCCACCAAGAGGTCACATCCAAGTTTGAAAACATTGTGATGAATACACAGAATAAAACCTATCAAATTAGTTTATAAGCAAAATGATAAATAGTGATGACAGTGCAGAATACCTTAGAGAATAAGATAAGTAACCACTGAGCCCACACCAAAGTCAATAAATTATTTAAAGAATCCTCTTCTGCAAGGAATAAAGTTGAGTCTCCAGTGAAAGGTGGGATAATTTTCAAATATGGAAAGGGCAAGTAATGGGAACTTCATACAGAAACAACCCAGCTGATTCTACCTTATCCTGTGCATGAACCCTCACAGTATTTCTAATAATAGCTGCAAAGAAAGATACATCAACTCTGGGGTCTTTTTCTCCCATCCTCATACAAATCTCCAGTCTGCTTCCTAACCAACAATCTACAATACAAAGCAAACTTCTCAAAATATAAATTTCCCTAAAAGTTTCAACCATGATCTCTGACTAGTGTTTTTAGGTAATCAATTTATTTAGATAGCAACTTTTTTTTTTCTTTGATTTTGATCCTGCCAAAGCAACTCCAAAAGTCATTAACCAATATTTTCTTAACACAAAAAGTTGATATACTTTCACTATGACTAGAATAGCGGGCCTGTTACTGGTGATTTTGGCACTGGCTTAATGAGATGTACTCTGTCTCTACTGCAGTGGCAGACAAGGCCGAGAGTTCATCGTGAGCCAGTTACAGTCCACCATGAGCACCAGAGCCAGGCGCCCATACTGCTGGCGGAGAGGCATTCCTCAGTTTCTTGGCTGGGTGACAGCAACCACAACAGTCTACAAGGAGGGTGGAGAAGCAGTGAATAAAATAACAAATATTTGTGATGAAGCAGGATGTTAAAGAGGAGGGGGAGTGAAGGCAGAATATCTTAACCACTGAGTTACTAGAGTTCCTCTGTGACTGAAACCCTGCTCCCCTGTTGCAAAACTGAAAGCAATCAACAGAACTTTCCCCTTTGCTGTCGATAATCTATTGATTACTAATGCCCACTATCACCTAGGCACAGAATGTAAGACTTTAAGCCACTGAATCATTTGGGTTATTGAGCACTCCACCCTCCACCAATGTCATAACCATCCATTAGAGTCAGAAAATAATGTGAAAATAATCACTTTTTTAGGTTGCAGATGGCATTTTCTAGAGATCTGCCTTGGATTTTGATTCAATATCTAGTTTAGATGATTTTGTACCACATTACGCCTCTTGTCTATGCCACTTAATATCAGTAATAATATTAATAACTTACTGGATCAGGAGCATCTTATCAATAGTAAATTCAAGAAATTAGGAAATAAAGCACTACATAAGATTTATAATGAGTAACAAGACTCTAAATTCACTATGTGTTGTCTCAATATTCAGGAGTGACTCAAGTGGTTTCCATTTAGTCACATAATGATTCTGATACTAAGAACAACTTAGGGAACAAGACACAAAGGTGAAATCACCAACAAAGTAGTGTTCTTTTGAAATCAGCTTTAAAAAAAATGTTATCAGGGCTAGAGTAGAACAGAGGGGAGGGGGGATTGCCTTGTACATAGCCAACCCAATTCTGATGCCAGTGGTCTTTCTAAATCCACCAGGGATAAGCTCTGAGTATTGAGCTAGGAGTAAGCCCAGAAGTAGTACTGGGGGAAGGGAAGAGAAGGGGAGTTAAAGGAGGAAACGAAAGGGCATGAGAAAGGGAGGGAGAGGAAGAAAGGAAAAAAGGAAGGAAGGAAAGGAGGAAGGAAGGAAGAGATGGAGGGAGGGAGGGGGGGAAGGGAGTGGTATTATCATTTATGCCTTTGTAGAGTTCACAATATTCATGTCTTATTTACTTTACTTGGTTACTGATTTTTTTCTGCCCAAATAAAGCCAACAACAAAAAGGAAACCTAAAGCACACCTCCATATGCTACTTTCAATGTATCTCTAGTCTTACACAGGGCCAGTGTGATGGTACAGCAGGTAGCATACTTGGCTTGTAAACACATCCAACCTGCTTTTAATCCTAGGCATGACCCCCAAACACTGCCTGTGCTTCTTCTCTTTAGACTAAATGTAAAGAAACATATCAATATAAAATTTAAACTAACCCCTAGTTGTTTTTTGACCTAGATCCAAATGCTTTCATTGAATATCGGCAAACCTATTTGACAAATGAAGAAATAGAAAATCGATGGATGAATATAAATACACATCTGCTGCTTTCCTTCTGTTAAGCTACCTATTCCCCAACATGATTTTGCAATGCCTTTATTAAACTTCTTTTTAAAAGTCACTTTCTGAAGAATTTAGTAATTAGCATTTCAAAATAATGCTAAAGTAAAAAGGTCTCAGCATCACATATTTCTCCTTTAAAAATATATTGGCTATATTTCTATATCAAACCAGAAAGGGCAAAGAAAACTCTATGAGAAAATTCAATGTGGGACGGTGGTGGGGGTGATAGCACAATGGGCAGGGCGTTTGCCTTGCATGTGGCCAACCCAGGTTCAATCCTCAGCATCTTATATGGTTCCCTGAGTCTGCCAGGAGTAGCTTCTGAGCGCAGAGCGTTATCCTGAGATCCTCCGGGTGTGGCCCAAAACCCAAAAAGATAGATATTTCTTTCACTCCAAGCACTACTACAGTTAATACATTTCCTATCAATTAGTGTACTTAGGCCTCAACAGAAACTCACCCTGAGTATTACCTCTTTCTGAAAAAATACAGCAACTCAAAAAAGTGCGCATAATCAAGAGAGATAAACTACACATCTTATTCCTCAAGGAAAGGGCCAATGTTCAAAAGCATCTCTACTAAGACTGAAGATATTAAAAATGTAGAACCATATCTATAGTATAGTTAAGAATGTATTTATCAGTTAGATGACCTAAAGAAAACCTGATTTTCCAACGTACTAGCTTGGAATAAAAGAAGATTGGTATGTGATAAGCTGCTATGATATTTCCTCCTTTAAAATTTTTAAAATTAATGTGACTACTTTGGGCAGGGGTATTTTCCATGTGTCCTCAGGGCCACTCCTTTCTTAACCATCCAGTCTGCTGGTTCACTAAGAACACTGTAAGATGCAGTGATGCTTGGGCTGAGGATTTGGGGGCCACTCAGTGACACCATCAGGGTCACACCCACAGGTGCTCAGGAGCCTCCAAGACTACAAATGACAATGCTGGATGGCCACAAGGTGCTGGCAATTAAACAGGCTCAGACACATGTAAACCATTCACTCTTAACTCCTGTATTATATATATTCCCCGGTCCACAGCAGTTTTTTGATGATGTTTTGGTTGTTCTGTTTGACAATTAATTTCATAATATTTTGAAATAAAATTATCCTTTAATATTATTCAAGGGAAACAACCTTGCATTAACTTTTAATTCTTCCTACACTATATGAAATTCTGGGTGGTATCTTTAATTCTTATCACAATCTCAGTTGAGAAATAATACTGCTCAACTATCTACTGATAAACTAAACAAAACATACCAGATAATTTAATTTTAATAAGTCAGCTCCATAAAAGCAATTAATTTAATATAAGGAAATACTAAAATGCATTATAATTTTCAAAAGTGTATCCCCATTACATTATGAAATTACAATTTCCTAAGATGAAATATACTAGCAAGACATAATTTAGATAATAAGAAGTTGCTAAAATGGTATTTACAAGAGACCAATGATCTGAAGTCATATTTCTGTAATTAAGCTCATATTTTAAAATCAAGATACAAGAAAACCATATCAAAAACACTAAAAAAACACATGGAAAAGTTATTTTCGTGTATATAAATAGACAAACTATTTTTATTATTAAAACCCACAGTTAAATATACTAATTTACCACCATATTCCCTGAATGAATTCTACATGTAGTTTTCATCTACTTCTCAACTCTGAATCTATCTATATTTCACTTTTAAATATATTTACTTTATACCCAAATTAAAATAGATTGTCTTTTTAACATAGTCATTTCCTGATTTAGAACATGTGTCTACTAAGAATATAATCTACTTGAAAACAGATAAGAAGGTAGCAAATAATGACAGAGTTCTGTACCATGTAACTTTCAAATAACTTTGAAATTCGTCAAAAAATCATCAAAAATAAATCAGAAAGTATTTAAGTTAAAATTGTTCAAAGTTAAATCACATTGAAAAATAATTAGCACCAAGTAGAAGTAACCAGTCTAGTATTTGATGATATAAATAATTAGCTAATGCTAATTTTTTTTTTTTTGGCTTCTGGGCCACACCAGTCACTGTGCTCAGAAAGCACTCCTGGCAGGCTGACTGAGGGATGCCAGGGATCGAACCAAGGTAGGTGCATGCAAAGCAGGTGCCCTCCTCACTGTGCTATCTCTCTGACCCTAGCTGATGCTAATTTTTTAAGAAGTAGGAAATAATGCAGAAAAAATATTATATGCCAATTTAGAAAAAGAAGCAAAATTAATGAATATGCACCTAAGCCAATAATGCAGCAATTTTTTATTTTAGCATAGCTGAGATTAAAAATAGAAAGAAATCGAAAATATGAGCCATGTATTACAAAAATATTCACAACCTTTGACAAATAATCCTACAGAAAGAAAGAAAAATCAAGTATACAAATATCAGGAAATTTTTAGAAAAATTTTAGAAACCATTTCCTTAACAGCCATTTAATTAGCAGCTTTTAAAATAAGCAGTCATTAAAATTGGAGCACAGATATTAAAAAGATAGTAATCATTTATGAAATGTGATTTAAAAAAATAAGGACTACTTAAATGTCATGATTCTAACTACTTTGAATGTTTGCATATGAACAAAGATCTGAAGTTTACACAAAGATTTTTAATCAAAATAAAATTATGGACTCAGAAAAAGGTGGCGCCGGAGAGATAGCATGGAGGTAAGGCGTTCGCCTTTCATGCAGGAGGTCATCGGTTTGAATCCCGGCGTCCCATATGGTCCCCCGTGCCTGCCAGGAGCAATTTCTGAGCATGTAGCCAGGAGTAACCCCTGAGCACTGCTGGGTGTGACCCAAAAAACACTAAAAATAAATAAATAAATAAATAAATAAATAAATAAATAAATAAATAAATAAATAAATAAAAAGTAATTAGTTTGTTACAATTTTCCTTATCTGTGATAGATTTTTCCTGGAGGTGAAAAATGAAAAACTTGACAAGACAACTGAATGACAGTAATCTAGTCAGCTCCAAAAGAGTGTCCCAAATATCTCAACCAGTAACTACCAGGAGGTAATGGCTGTCCATAGGCAAGTTCACTAATGGCAAGATCTCTATGTCTAAAGCAGTAATTTTGACTGTTATTGGAATTGAGACTCTGGATGTGGCAGAGTGTATCCATATCTCCTGAGCCATTGATCTATGACCAGGTTTTAAAAAGTTGACTTCCTGTTTAATGTTAAAGGCTGTGCATTGTTATCTTTTTCACAGGACCACATCCATTACTTCTTTGGTAGTACACGCCACACTCCCCAATTATGTTGTTTGAATACAAGGCAGTTCAGTTCTCAACTTACCAACACGTGACTGGCAAAAACCAAAAATAAAACCAGCTGCTGTGCCAGGTTGTCGCCTTCTAACACTACTGATAGGCCCAAAGAGAGTCAGCTGTTGTGAAAGTATTGTAAACTTCTTAGAGAATTTGAACGGAGAAAGTTCCTTCAGAAACCACACAAAGATCTGATTTTACTCTCCATACCCTCATTCAACACACAATGACTGAATGCAAGAACTTCCATTTTCACTTCTCTGCTGTAACCCCTATTACCATTCTGTTCCAACTATCTAATCACAGGCCTCCTTCTAGGGCTCCTAGAAACCCAGGAACAAGTCAGGGATGTAAGCAGTGGTGAAGTGCCTGACTTCCATGAGAGAGGGCTCGAGGTCCAATCCCTGGCATCACATAAAGGAAAAAGAAACCTATACATTAAAACAGTGGAGGTCAATATGCTGCCTGGAGAGATAAAGGGATGAGTAGAGAGGCTCCCAATCTAGAGCCAAACAAAAAAGGTCGACTCTCAATAGTGCACACACATGATCTACAAAGAGATAAGACAGATAAAAGACGGAAACTGGCTTATTGGCAAAACTTATTAATAAAAACAGCAGTGAGAGATAAGAGAAATAAGTGTGATACAGAAGTAGAGACAGCATTAAGGTAATGGTGGCCTGGGCTTCGTCAGTGGGCTAATCTTGTGCTAAGAACACCTGCCTGATGTTTTACTCCAATTCATTCAAACAACAGCAAAATCATAAAATAGGTAACAAAGAACAAATTAATATAGTTTACATGATATAAAGAAAATTTTAGAGGCTAGTAAGGTAGGACAGCAGTTAAGACACTTGCCTTGTACACAATCAATCCAAGGTCAATCAATCAATCCAATCAATCCCTGGTCCCCCATAGGAGTGATATTTGAGGACAGCGCCAGAAGACCTGAACATAGCAAGATGTGCCCTTCCCTCCAAAAACAATTTCTCAGTTAAGAGAAGTCTGTTAAAAAGCATGCTTAAAGAATACTAATCTGAAATACCTAGGATCAGGAATATCAATTGACATCTATCTAATCGTGATTTTCTTGACTTAATGGAGTACATATCTCCCCAGCACATAATATGCATTTTCTTAATTAATATACTAAAATATCTATTTTAATAAATGTAATTTTAAAAAGAAACCAATATAATTAGAGAATAACTAATCATATAAAATTATATACCCTTGGTGCCAAGAGCTGGAAACAAATCAGATTTTGATTAGGTATTTAACTATCCCCTTAACACCTCTGAATTAGTCCATCATTTTAACATACAATTATGTGTGACAATGGGAGTTTTTTTTATCTTATAGCTGCATCCTTTCTCAGAGTCATAAATTTAATAACAGCAATTAGGAATAAGGGTATTTTACTCAGATTTTAGATATGTTCGAATATGTAAATATATACATATATATGTGGGTGGGCATTTATAAGAACAAATTCCAAGCATTTTAAGACCATTTATATATGAACTAGGTGGGGGACAGGCCAGCACAATTAGAGAGTGGACATTTGGGAAATGAACAACACTCTAAGCAATGTAGAAAAACACATACTACAAATGTCTGAGATTTGTGACTGACTATGTTAAAAAAATACTTAACTCTTGTCTTACTCATAAAAATAGCATAGTCAGTATTATGGGCATAAATTACCTTAGTTAAACTACTTTTTTGCTAACTCATTTATTTTCTTATTAGAAATAAGATATAAATAGTTCATGTGAAATGACTAGAAAAATACGGAGCATCTCCTATGAGGCTTGCAGTGAGGCTAGGGAAACTGTAAGAGATGGGATGTGTCTGATCACAATCCTGGTGGAGCTGAGGCCGTGGGATCAACAAGCAGCCATTGTGAATGAGGGTAATTCAGTAACACCTTCTGAAGTGACTGAAATGTGTGCATCTTCTTAGTCTTTTATTCTTCAGCTTCCCATTGGCCTACATTATGTGCTGCCTTTTTAAGATCTTACATCTGATTTGTATAGCTTGCCTGTTTCCTTCTGCACTTTCAGGCTACAAGCTATTACTTTTGCAATCAATGTGCCAGCCTTTACCACTGACACTTTGCTCCTCACATTCAATGTACAGCTCTTCGCCTGTTAAAACTAAGCCTGAAATAAGGGCAAATAAGCTTTGATTGAATCTGTTTAAGGGGGTGGTGGTGATGAAATCATCCAATTCTTTCTTATGCCATATTTCTATATTCTCGCAGGCCCTAGAATACATTTCGGAAGACAATTTAAAAGTCCATTTATCCACAAAATCCCAAACTCTTCATTCATTCCTTTATGAAACAAACAACAAAAACAAAAACCAGAAACAACACTTCTGCTTGAAGAAATGGCCTTGTACCAGATTTTTTAAACACAGTGACCAGAAATGATATTGTAATATGTAGACTATTATTTCTCAAAGTGTAGTCCTCAGACTGCATATATCAGAATTATTGATTTGCTTCTTAAAATTTGGTTTCACAGATCCAGAGTGATAGTATAGTGGGTAGGGTATTTTGCCTTAACGCAGCTGACACTGGTCCAATCCCTGGCATCACATATGATCCCCCAAATGACACCAGGAGCAATTCCTGAGTGTAGAGCCATCTCCAAAAGTTGGCAAAAAATAACAAAATAACCTCAGCAAAAACAGTTTTCTGTGCCCCATACTTCAGACCTAGTGAATCATATTGATAGAACTGAAGAACTTAGAGGTTATTTTTTAAAGCACTATAGAAGCCTATCACGTAAGATAAAGCTTGGAACTACTGCTCTCAGATGCCAACACCAAGACCTCTATTTTTCTATCAGTCTATTTTACCCTGTGCCACTTTGTACAAAGCACAAGATAAAATTTTACAAACTTAAAAAGCGATGTCAGGCAGATATTTTGAAAGTTTGATCCCGGTACCATGTGGCCTCCAAAGTATCACCAGGTATGGCCTGAAACTCCCCCAAATACTACCAGGCCTAGAATGGCCGAGTCTGGACAACCACTGGTCCACCTGGATGTCGCCCTGGAACCCCTGAGAATGATCTGGGAAGCAATTCTTTCCCACCAAAAAAAATTAGAAAGATAATTTAGATCTACGTCTGCCTAAGAAATTTTCATTCCAGCGAGGAAAACTAACAGACATCAGGAAAAGTTTTTAGAGGCTGCGCAGCTTTGTGCTTGACATTTGAGGGTGGGGTGAAAGGTCACAGCCTACTTCCGGGCACTGTGCGTAAATATTCTAGGAGGAGCAGAGTACAGCAGAATATGCTCAAAAAGCAGCCAAAAGAGAGATTTTTTTACAGAGCTACCTTTAAGGATTTCCTTGCCCCTTTTGAACAACCCCCATTAGAAAGATTAATCATTTATTTATTCATTGCCAGTTCTCCAAACAGCATGCCATTCTAAAGCATCAGTTTCCTTCTTTCCATTTCAGGAAGCCAGGAAAACTGTGTTGTGTGCACACATACGTGTGTATGGTTACATACACATCTGTTTGTATACTACATTTTTGTTTTCTCATACCTAGATCAATTATTTTGCAAAGTATAAATCAGTACCTACGCTTTGTGATCAAAATGATCTTCATTTTATTAATTATCATATTTCCTCTGGCTGATAATCCATAGTTAAATTTAAATTTATTATCACATAATGTTAAAAATTTAGTTTCCTCAAAAATACTATTCATAAGTCAAGTGTTCCTAAGCAACATGAGGAGTGGCTCAGACATGGGCAGTGCAGATGTAAGATGGCTCCATGGAAGGGGCAAAAGATGGACCACTCTGCAGAGATGGATGGTCCAACATTTGTTACTTCCAAAGTCATTCCAAGTCCCTCTAAGGAACATTTATGCATTTCTCCATAAATCTCTTCACTCTGTCAGGTCATCCTTTCTCTTTCAAGGTTGTCTACCTGCTAACTTAGAGGCTATTCAAGCCATAAGCACCTCAACTCTGTTCCAATGAGATCCCCCCAACAGCCAATGGGTGCATATTCCTATGAGCAGTCTCACAACCTAACACAGGGAGTGCCTTACATATAGGGCATACTCTTCATTGAAAGATGACTAGGTAGAATGTGTGACTAATAGGAACATCTGGAATATAAAGATGCTGGCAAAAATAAATAAATAAATAAATAAATAAATAAATAAATAAATAAATAAATAAATAAATAAATAAATAAATAAATAAAAATTGAAGTCTGGTTATGGCTGGGAAATTTTTTCTAAAAAACAATTTTTTAGATGGAAATACAGTTTGATTTCCATATTTAAAAGAAAAATTCAATTATTTTAGAAGTGGTTCCAAAATGTAGTTACTGACATAAGTCAGGAAAGCACTGAGCTATCATTCTGAGATTGGTCATTCACCCACTATCCAGGTCTAGAAAAATAAATAATGCATGTAGTGACCTATTAGAAGTAAACTGTATAGAGCTCATCAGAAGTAAGTAGTGGGACCTGAGATGCCTCAAAAAACTTAAGCAATCTTGTTCACCCTTTTTTTGTGGAGCTTGTACTTCTTCAGACCTCATTTCCTTCCTGTGCCCACCATCCCCACCCACCACCCTAATGGATGCCTCTAGTCTTTTTCCACAGCTCTTCATTTTACCTATGGTCCCCTTAAAATATCATAGGGACCTATAAAGGGACATACTGACCCCTCCCTCTCCACTGAGAAATACTGCAACCAGAGTCAGAAAAACAGTACGAGTAGGGTACTTGCCTTACATGTGGCCAATCCAGGAATCTCCAGCACCACATACAGTCATTTAAGCACCACCAGAAGTGATTCCTAAGCATGGAGCCAGGAGTAAAGCCAGGAGTACAGCAAGGTATGTCATCACCCTCTCCCTCACCACCAAAAAAAAAAAAAGAGAAAGAGAGAGAGAGAGAGAGAGAGAGAGAGAGAGAGAGAGAGAGAGAGAGAGAGAAACAATGCAGCAAAGCACATGCTTTGTATGTGGAAGTTCTGAGTTGTATCTCCTACACTACATGGTTCCCCCCAACTATACAAAACCGCAAACACTTATGGGAGTGGCCTCCATATAGCAGGATGTGGGCTATATTCCCCATTTCATATCAATTAGATTCTTTGTCATATGATTACAATCACATCAAAAACATAAGCCCAGCATCCAAAAATAACCTACTTTCACTCTGAGAATGTAAGGACTACTACAAAAAAAGGTAAATTGCTTTCATGTTCTCATTTGGATAGTTTCAAAGTATCCAAAATATGAACAATATCATTTAGAAAAACTTTGAGGGGGGAAAATCCATGTACCAGGTTATACTAGATGTGACTAAAGAAGATGGAAAAAAAATTAAAGGGAAAAATTATGACTTTCATCACTTTTCTTAGGTCAACTTCAATGCAGTTTCCCACATTTAAAACCAGGTTTCTAAACACTTTCCCACAGAAGCAAAATGCCTTCAACCTGAGGAAAAGGTAATTTCACAGGAAATGAAACCAAGCAAAACAGCCGGATGACAATCAGAGAGACTCATGATAAGGACTGGAGGAGGGGTAGTAAGGGGGACGTCAGAGGAAGTGAAACTTAAAAACTCAGCTCAGAGGCATCCATTTCCACAAGGGAAGTCACTCCACCTTGCCCTGTCTGCATCTTCAGCCCCTTATCTAGGCACCATAATAGGGTCTTCTTTATCATGTTTTTTATTATTATTATTATTGATTGAGATTCTGAGTAAAGTAGATTAGAAGGAGAGGGACAGATACAAAACTATCTCTAATGTGTTGGACTTAAAGAAACATGGCAAGATAGCAACAAAGGTCCAGAAACAATATAATGGGAGAACTGGTTCAGACATTGAGTTTCTTCGTGGTTAAAAGTTTTGATTGGTGAACCAAAAGACAGCCAGCAAAGTTCCTGAAATCACCTAATTCCTGGCAAAAACACCTTTGAACAAACCTTCATCACCACACCAAACTTAGCCAATGCTCAAGGCATGAAACATTTACCAGACTCCTAGTCTACAAAAAAAAATAGTGAGCTCAGACATTGCCATCCTACAACAAGCAATGAAGAAGAATGGCTATGTGGGTAAAATGAAACCTGGGCTTCACTGCACATTCCTCTTAGGCAAACACTTGACTTTCATGAAGCCCCAGTTCTTCATCTGACAGTTACCACTTGCCATCAAATTTAAGTTGTCCACCAATTATAGCAGATACACATTTCTTCCCACATGTCAATGTTTCTGAAATCAAAGCAAAACTTAAGAACCAATGCCTTTTCCCAGTCATGTGAGCTTGATAACTTTTAGGGGTACATCAAACCCCATCTTACAGTTAAAAGTCTATGAAATAGGACAGCACACACTTCATAAGGTTTTAGTAAGTATTATATCAGCTAATGTTGTTTAAGTATTTAGAGTAATGTTGGGTCCTGAGTAAAAATACACTATTATTATTAGCTACTATTATTAAATGTATGACTCTGAAAATGTATATAGCTGTAAGATAAAATACTCCTATTATCACCCATAATTATACATTAAAATGATGGTTGATTCAGGTGTTGACAGGATAGTTAAATGCCTAATCAAGACTGTCCCCAGCTCTTGGCACTAAGCCTGGCACATTTTAAATTCTCAGTAAATAACTGTTGACTAATTCAATGTACGATCAGCCCTATTCATGCCAAAAAACTCCCCCACAACATACAAAACATCTACTCTGTCTCTATCTGCAGGGAAACCAGTAAGTACAAGGCTCCCTCGTGCTAATTATATGAACAGATTCCTACATATTAATGGCTGAAAATGTTTTTTAAACTCTAGACATCACAGAGATTTTCCTCCTCAGTGCATATCCTTCAGCTCTTCACATCTAAATCCTTAACTTCCCATATCAAGACCAACTTCTGTTTTCATATCACTTCTAAAAATATTCCCCCATCATATCCTCATCTTTTGACCAACTATCTAACTCTACCGATCATCTGCATCATAACTACCACAACGCCCTATTATTGGACAGACTGATATGTTTCGTTAAAACAGTAAGAATGGGAAATGGCTTGTCATTCTCGCCTTTGAAAACATATATACATATCTTCTTATTACACTAAGAAGGCATATAATACATTAATATTGAACTATATCCAAAAAAGAGATACATTTGAGTCCTGACCCCAGGACTCAAAATGTAATCTTTGAAAATTGAGTTGTTGCAGATATAACTAGTCAGGGTGAGGTTTGATTGGAGAAGTCTCTTAAATTAGCTCTCCACAGTGATTCCATCCACTGGCTGGCAGTTCCCACACACAGGGGCACAAACCATAACCAGAATTCAACCTGGGCTATTTCCTTTCCTTTGGGACCGAGTTCTATCTATTTCTTTTTCAAAGAATCATTCAAATGGTTTTCTTTCTCCATTCTCCACATGGTCCACTGTAATATAATGAAACAATTTGGTCATAATCCATTCCCTAAACTAACTACAATGGCCTTCTTATTTTCGAAGAGGTTATACCCCATAGTGCTGAGAGCTGGAGGAGGTTGGGACCACTCCCTATGATGAATTCCCTATGATGTCCAGAAGTAAAGGCCTGAGGATCAGTGCTCTAACAGATAATGTAGATCTAGAGTCATCAGGCCTTTATACCTGGCCATACTGCAGGAGAAGTAGAGATAGAAAGTGGCCTGAGTGTGGGGGATGCTCGTAGTACCAGAACTGAACTCAGAATCTCTTACATACTTACTAGCATGTGCTCTATAATATGAACCATCTCCCCAACACCAACAATTGTCTCTTGCCCCGTTCTGGATACTCTCCTGGTACCTTCTAAATGGCTCTAAAGCAAACTGAGTAATATTTAAAATGAAGAAGTGAACCTTTCATTTCCAGGCTGTTTCCATTTCATTTCATTCATAAAAACCAATCATACACTGAGTACAAGACTATAGAGTGATCCCTGTTGGCTATCCTAGCCACACCTTCCTTACTCTTCATTCTAACTTCAGTGGTCTCTCCATGCCAGGTCCTGTCATTCCCTTAATGTCTCCTCTGTCACTTTGGACTCATCATACGATTCTTCAAGAATCTTTCTTTAACTTCATCAAAATGTCCTTACTCTCTTTACTATTTCCCAACTCCTTAATCATATCCTTTGCAGCACTTAAGCATGATTTGTAATCACATATCTGATTATTGGATTAACAAGGATAAGTGTTCCCCACAGGGCTGAAGCTAGTTTGATTTTGTTTCTACAGTGTCCCCAACTCTTAATGCCTGATACATAACACTTGATGAATATTCAGTAAATAATGTGTAGTAAAAACAAAATCATATCATGTGTTGAAAGAAACAAATGTGTTCATCTATGGTCATGCAAAATCAGCCTTTAAAAGACATTTATGACATCTTTGAAGTTTCAAAAACAGACTTCTACTTTAATAGAATGGGCAGACAGTAAATGTTAGAGCAATAACTTAATTTTTATTCACTAAATTTTAAAATACATTCTAAGACTATATAGTTTCTTAATAGTTATGTTTTCATTAGAAGGTACTTGCTTAAGTCACTAAAATTTGAAATCTAAAATAGCTGAGGACTTCTCTATTCTTACAACTGAGTCCACATACAAGTGAAAGTTAAAGTTAGTTTTGTATGTGATGTACTTTTTGTTTTATCATCAATTCTTCCTTCTTCTAAACAATCTTCAGTTTTATATGAGATATACTACTTTTTCTTTATTAATTCTTTCTTCTCCTGAGTAACCAATCTAGGTGATATGAAAAAAAAATAAGTCAATAACAGAAAAATAATGTGCTGGCATAAAGTCACCAAAAAAACAGTCCCTTATTCACAATAGTCCTATTTCAATATTTTCATCACTTTTTCTTACAATATGTCCGTATTGTGCTGAAGAGGTGGGAACAAAATCACAGAGCTGTCCTCCATGTAAGACACACCAGCAAATTGGACACAGGAAATGCATGTGAATTCAAGCTTCCCAAGAAGCTTCACCAAGACTCTCCAGGTCATAGTATTTTATTAGAATTTTAATGAGAATTGTGAGAGTAGTGAAATAAATTACGTCTATTTCTATTCCCAATACTTTCTTCCTCCAACCCCTGACTCTATTTGTCCTTTTAAACAGAGTGTAAAAATCAGCAAGATCCAGTGCCTGAGTGGTAGCACAGTGGTAGAGCTTTGCAGGTGGCTAACCCAGAATTGATGTAGGCTCAATCCCCAGCATCCCATAGGGTCCCCCAAGCCAGTGGAGATTTCTGAGCACAGAACCAAAAGTAACCCCTGAGTACTGCTGGGTGTAGCCCAAAAAACACAACAACAACAACCACAAAATCAACGATCTCCAAGAAATTTTCAAGGATACAAATGTTACTTCCTTCTAGCTACCTCGTACTGGAACCTCTGACTGGTTCTCTTATATGATCTCAGATGCAGTTTTCAATTTAGATGAATTTTATATTAGAAAGCCCTGTTAAGGGGTCAGAGAGATAGCATGGAGGTAAGGCATTTGCCTTTCATGCAGGAGGTCATCAGTTTGAATCCCGGCGCCCCATATGGTCCCCCGTGCCTGCCAGGAGCAATTTCTGAGCCTGGAGCCAGGAATAACCCCTCAGCACTGCCGGGTGTGACCCAAAAACCAAAAAAAAAAAAAAAAAAAAAAAAAGAAAGAAAGAAAGCCCTGTTAACACATTAACAGACTAGAGGCTTCTATATATCAGCATTTGGATATACTATAACATTGAGGCTCTGCAATTTTGAGGCTATTTCAGAAATACATCTCCGGGCCTGGAGAGATAGCACAGTGACGTTTGCCTTACAAGCAGCCAATCCAGGACCAAAGGTGGTTGGTTTGAATCCCGGTGTCCCATATGGTTCCCCGGTGCCTGCCAGGAGCTATTTCTGAGCAGACAGCCAGGAGTCACCCTGAGCACCACTGGGTGTGGCTCAAAAACCAAAAAAAAAAAAAAAGAAGAAGAAGAAGAAGAAATACATCTCCAAAATTCATCCCATATGGTCATTATCAGCTGTCTGCCCTCTTTGGAACTTGATTCACTGAAGTACAGTTATAAAAATAAAGCCATTATAAAAACTTCTACTTCACTAATAAACATGAAGTTTGTTGATTTTTAAGAAAATAACATGTCCATAAGTTGATATAAATACAAGGCAAAATAACGCAAAAAGAAAAATTTTACTTAAACATATGTACTTTACCATAATCAAGCAAAGTAAAAAAAAAAAATAAAGTCTTAACAACATACCAGATCTAATAATAAAGAAAATGGTGGTGGTATAAATGCAATTTGACTTTTCATTCTTTGACACTTGTTTTTCTTTTCATTATAAATATCTATAATTATGATATTTCAAGTTCTGTTTCTTATAGCATATAACTCACTATCTATTCTTTTAAGTCATTCCATTTAGATTGTTTTGGGGTTTGGGTTTTGTTTTGATTTTGCTTTTGGGCCACACCCAGTGTACTCAAGATGAACTCCTGGCTCTTTGTTTAAGGGTCATTCCTGGTGGGCTTAAAAGACCATACATGGTGTTATGGATCAAACTCAGTCACCCAGGCCTGCTGTCATATCACCCTGGCTCTAAATTATTGTTTTGAAAGCATATTATTTGGCTTTGATTTCAGTGACTTTATTAAATTCAAGTCATCCACCCATTCCATAACCCTTATCTAGTTTAACAACATTGCCAATCTCTCACGCTGGCTTTCTTTATTCTAGTGTATTTTCCATTACAATGTGTTTTATTTTCGGTCGTCTATAAAAACACATGCAAAAGGAATTCTCAACAATTACAAAAACCTTTGTACTAAGTCAATTAAATGGTTTCTTTTCAAGAACAAGATCTAAATTTAAAATGGGAAAATTAGAAATCAATAATATTGGATGTTAGGCGTATCAGATATACAAAATAGTCTCCAATATTAGGTAAAGTTCCTGTTTCTAACACTAATGATTTTCTTAACCAGACTCAAAGCTTTGTACCTTTATGATTTATTCAATATTGTACTTTTAAAACTGTATTATAATTTCTCCTAGATTCCTGCTGGTGAGGTCAGGAATGTGCCTTACCAGCTGCAGCTCAAATCAGGGATCTCTTTAGAAAGATCCTCTAAATAAATCTCCATCCACAATAAATTTCCCACATGCAGGACTTTTTTTTAATCAAATTTCCTTTCATGAAACATATATTATAATGCAGTTTATAGTACAGATAAATTTATTATCATTCTATTCCATGACCCATTTTTATGTCTTATTTGCCTCTTACAAGTAACTTCCATATACAAACCATTAAGGCTCAGCAACTGAAAATGTACAAGATATATGTAAAAATTGCAAAATAGTGTTTAAAATATTAATAACCATAAATAAATTTAGTTAAGAACAATACCTTGACATGGTAAGCTTTCTTTTTATTTCAAAATAAACTGATTAGTCTCGAGTAATTATTAATAAGTAGTAAATAAGTATATGCCAACTTCACATTAGTTACTGCCAAGTAAGCAAAACAATTTATTCGGTAAAGGAAGCAAATAGGTTGTGCATTCCTTTCATAATATTCAACCATCGCAGTTAAAAGATATTCTATTCTGGGCTAGAGTGATAGTACAATGGGTATTGTGTTTGCCTTGAAATGGCTGACCTGGGTTCAATCCCTGGCATCCTACCCTGAGCACAGCCAGCAGTGACTCCTAAGTAATGCAGAACCAGGAGTAATCCCTGAGGACTGCCAGGAGTGACCAACAAATAAAAGAAGATATTCTATCTGCAGTGAAAATGGTAAAAATTTTAAAGACATAAAATATATAAAACTATTTTCATCAATAGGAAAGTTTTATTTCATAATCTAAAATTAATCTGCATTGTAAACCCAGTAGTTCAATCTTTCCCTAAACCCAGCAAACATTTCCATTCATATATATATTGTCTCCAAAGATAAGAATTAAGAGTCCCATTTTGCATAATTGCAACAGAAGCCCACAGAATTACAGCTAAGAAGAAAGTCACGTACATAAGAATAATGTCCCTTCTGTCTTATTCTGCTACTTATTTGTCACTTAGTTATCTCGGTATCTTCTAAGTCCTTGCTTCCAAAGGTCAGGGTAGTCAGTACTGGCCTTGCACCAATAGCTCACAGGTTGACCAGACACGTGGCAGGTCATTCTAATGCCTTCCAATCAATGTGGCAGGTCATTCTAATGCTTTCCAGTCAATCCCTACTCAACTGTGTGGATGACCACTCCAACAAACTAGGACTACACAACTACACTGGAAGGAAAGCTCTTCTGATTCTTTACCAATACCAAAAAATGAATTTCCCAATCTCTTTTAAACATCAAGAATTTAGTTAGAAGCTGGGTAATTCTTTCAAACTAAAATAAACTTAAAAGAATAAACTTTCCTTAGAACATTCTAACAACCAAAAGGAAGGGAAAAACAATTTGAGAAAGATTTACTAATCCAGTAAAAAAAATAAAGTAGCCCCATGTATTTTCAAACTTTTATTCAATCATTCAGACGAGTATGGAAAGAAAACACGGGGAGCCACCCTAGCAAAATGAAATTGGGAACAATTCAGACTACCTTCTAACCCCAAAGTCTTAAAAAATTAAATAAAACTTATTATTATGGACAAGGCATTTGACCTCTCTGCCTTTGATTTTACTTTCTTTTCATCCATAAAATGAGACCTAATTCTTTCTCTTTAGAGGATACAAGTTTTAAGATATGAAATAACAAGCTATAGAGTAAAGTGACTAATGCAAGTACTAAATAAAATAACCAAAAAAACTGCCATTTAATAATTTACTATTACTATGAGCTACAAACTCGATCAGATTCTATGATAAAAAAGGCTACATGTTCCCCTCCCTAATAAAGATTATCCTCTCCTGGGGCCAGGAACCCCAGTGATTTATCCTTATCTGAAAGCACTAGAGAAAAAAAGGATTGTAAGAGTTTTGAAAATCAGAGGGGGGAGGGTAGGTGCTGGCGGGAAGGAGCGGAGGCCGGAGGTCTGGGGGGCCGGCGGCAGGATAGGCCGGGCAGGTGCAGGGCGCTTGGTCCTCTTAGTCTGATCTTCCACCACGGGGGCCACTTCTGGGGTGCTCCTGTTCACCTTGGGGGAGGCCGGCCTGGATGGAGGCTCAGCCTCCATCCTTTCCTTGGCTGGGCCTGATACATCAGTAGCCGGAAGCTCCCCTGAGGTGGGCTGGAAGCTGACTTTGTCCTGGGGGCCCAGGTCTGAGAAGAGGCCGGAGACATTGAAGGCAACATCTCCTGGGAAGAGGGTGTCTGCGTTCTGAATCAGCGCCTCCACCACACCCACCACCTGGAATGGATGACACAGAAGCCGCATCCAGCTGGGCCTGGTCCCCTTCTTTCTCAGGGGGCCACAGCAGCCCTCAGACCCCCCGGGCCCTGCCCCGCCGGCTGGTTGGCAGCAACATTCGTGCCCCCACTGTGCCCCCTCCATTGCCCCCCATACCTACCCAGCCTGCCCGGCGCCAGAGTCGACGCTCACAGGCCTCTCCTGGCCCAACCTCCCCAGGCCCAACCTCCCCAGGTCCGGCCTCCCCCAGCCCATTGTCTGTGAGTGGGCCTGAGCAGGGGGACCCCGGGGGTGGCCCAGAGGAAGGAAGGATCCCTGAGTCTGGAGCCTTAGCCCCCACACCCCTGGCCAATCCCCGTCAACCCAGACCCAGGAATCTTGCCTCTGAGACCGACTGAACTGCCGGCTTGTCCCAGCACCCCTCTCCACATCACCCCCTCTTCTCCCCATACATCAACCCCAAGGTGGGGGACCCCAGCCTTTGCCTTCCAAGTGCCTTTGGTGTCTGCTGGGTGGGTCCCCACAGCAAAGAGGACCCAGAACAGGGCCCCATTTGATGCCTTCCCTCTTCCAGCCCAGTCTCAGGGTTCCCTGAGCTGATCCCCCCCTGGCAGGGTTCCAGGGGCGCCCCCAGATTGAAGGAGATTTTGCCACGTGCCTGAAAGTCCTTCTAGGACTTTGATTCTTTTCTCTTGCCAATATATTTTTTGTAAGGCTGGTAAATAAATTATTTTGAGGAAAAAAAAATAAAGAAAATCAGAGGACTTACTCTGCCTTTAGTCAAGAACTTCTCTCTGACACTGAACAAGAATCAAACTTAGTTATTCATACCAACTAGCAAGTTGATGAGCAAACTTTCACTTGGAGAAAAAGTGACTCCTCTTGAGACAGGATATCCCCATTTTGCCCTCCTACGACTTGCACCTGTTGCTTCTCAGCTTCCTGTCTGGCCTTAATTGACACATCTACCAAGTTTTTCATCATCTCCCGCTTGTTGTTTAGTGATTTCAAACTACTTAAATCCCCCAAACTGCCCAGATATTCTCCAACTCTCCCAAAGCCAATCTGAGTAATATGTGGAAGGGCAAGTGAAAGAACATTTCCAATCGTCCCTTACTTGTGGCTAGTGTAGAGCTGTTTTTCAGCCATTTTATCAACCTTAATATTTCCAATTTTGCAATTCCTCACAATAGACTAGCCCTTGCTTTACCTGCCAGTTCCCTCTCTAGGTCATGATGCTTTTGATCACTATAATGTAAGTGTTCCACTATAATTTGAAAATATACAAAACATAAAGAAGTAAAATACTATTTGCTACTTGTCTCTTTAACATATATTGAATGTTTACTGTTGTTTGTTTTGTTTTGTTTTGTTTTGTTTTTTTAGCTGCAGCTGGCAGTGTTAAGAGCTTACTCCAGGCTCTATACTTAGGGATCACTCCTGCTTGGCAGAACTCATCTAAGGGTGCTGGATATCAAACTCTGTCAGACACATGCAAGCACCCTATTGACTATACTATCTCTCCAAACCAAGTGCTTACTATAAATTAAATATTTTACATTCTTATTCATTCAGTCCCCACAACAGAGTTCAAATTCTGTTATCAGGTTTTCTCTGTTACATGAAAGAATAAAACTGAAGCCAAGAAAAATGATGTAATGTACCCTGTCACACATTAGAAGGTGGTGAAGAGAGTGCTTACTCCAGGCAGCCCACAACCGACACCCATCTCCCCTGTCACTCTATTCTGCCTCTTTTCTATACACAAATATGATTAAGCAACAGAACTGGATCTCAACAAAAATGATGCTAGCTGTATACACCTGTTACACTGTTATCCCAGGGGGCAAAGGGATGAGGTATAGGATGCATGCTGGGAACAGGGGTGGAGGGAGGACACTGGCCCTAATTCACTGTTACTATTTATGGACCTCAAATATAACTGTGAAAGACTTGTAATTCACATAGGTCACAATAAAAAGTATTAAAAATAAATAAATAAAATTTTGATAGTTATATTCCTGGAGAGCCTTAATGCAGATTTAAGACTCCTGTCCCTAGAGGTAAAGGACCAGATAGCCAAAGCAAATTCCTTCTTATACAGCTTCTACTATTATTTTACATAATCATTTGTATTCTCCAAAAAGCAAATGTCTTCTATGATTCTTACCCTATGTCTAACACACTGTTTTGTTAGTCAAAAACGATAGATAACATACCACTGATAACAGGGAGAAATATTTTAATAACTAAATAAAGCAAAATAGAACTGAGTATATAAAGAAAATTAAGATAGAGTTGATGACTTCTTACATTTCCCATTGTGTTAGTTTCAATATTCTAACTTCTATCAATTATACTTTTTCACCCAATCCAGAGGGTATGCTAAACACCCTGAAGATGTTTTCTGCATTGTTTGGTTTTTAAAAGTCATTCCATAAAAGTAATTTCTTTAAATCTAATCCAGTTCCAAATAGTATTCTTATTGGGAAACATTACTTAATGGAACACAAACAATCTGTTTTTCATTAACTTGCACCTCATTGTGACAAAGAAACTAAGCTCTCTAACAAATATTTTTAGGGTAGAATCATTTCTCCATCCTATAGTCATCACTCATTGTCTCACAACTATTTATTGAGCCTTGACATCAACATTGCAGCATTCAATGCAAAACAAGATACAGGGGCACCATTCAAATGTTAACATTTTTAAGTTATGAATAAAAAGCATCAAGTCAAACCGAGGGCCTTCGCTGGTCACAGTGTGGCCCATGGACCCTGTGATGTCCTAAATTCTAAACTCAGCATCAACCTTAGCTCTTGAATTTCAGTAATACCTTTAATCCATGACTCAGGTTTCCAGAGAAACTCAAACACATCAAAAATCCTGATAGGCAATATCTTCAAATGTAAATTATATCAAACTCTATCTCAATCTATGCAAAGCCATATAATTAAATACTAGCAAAAATGACTCAAATTCAAGAGCTCTGTTTTGTAATTTTGCTATATGCCTTTTTTTCTTAGTTTGTAAGTGATCAACACGCCTTTTTTAATGACATGAAAAAGGAGGGTTGCAAATGATTAAAAAAATAAACAAAGGACCCAGGATGGCTTTATGAAAAATTAAAGACTTCTTTCAGTATTTTCCAGCTTACTAAATGCTCAGAGTACACTTCCTCTAGTTAAGTATGCCAGGCCCTTTTCACTGGAAAAGCAAACTACATACCAGAAAAAAGGATTTTAAAATTATGATCCAGAAACATGAAATAGCATTGGGAAGATGAGAGATGGCAGCTGATAGCATCTCTACTTTCAGGAAGATGCACTTGTGCACTGAGTACCTGCTCCAGGTGGGACACTTCTGGAGATACAGGACTGATCAAGAATAAGAAAACTCTGCCATGGCAGTACAGCTTACTATTTAAGAAGACAAAGAACCAATCAGTTCCTTCTAATACACTTTTAAAGACATTTCACAGTATGACTCTGAGCTATAACAGGTTCCATTTCTTCTAAGATTTCTCTTTCTCAAAGCAGAGATTCGTAGCTTAGAAGTAAGATACTCTTCTCCACATTCTAGTAAGAACCCCAGTTCTGGTGGCTGCAATAATAAAAATTCTCCTGCAGCAGAACAAGTGGAAGGAAATATATTCATAACTCATAAATTAATTGAATTATGCAAGTCTGGATCCCAATTACAGACGAAGTGTTGGCTTTGCATTAATGTTATAAGCATTCAGATTGCATATAGTCCACAGAACTCCTCTCACAGTGATTTTCATAAAACAGAATGTTAATCTGGTTGCTGTGAGATTTAATTAATGTGTCTAAAGATCCTATTTAGCGCCTCCAGTGAGATGTCGCATAAAAACAGAGGGTTATTCTTAATACAAATCTGGAGTAATTGATCCCTGTATTAATTTGGCTAGATACAATATTTCTTAATACTCATGTTATGAATGACCATTCTAGGTTTTAAAGGCAATTTCAATCTCATTAGAGAGCAGATAAGCATAATGCAGGGGGCACAACTGTAAGGCAATTATAAAAGATGCCACTAACACTCACTTTAACAGCATTCTCTGTTAAATTGGAAATATCTTCTGTCCAATGTAACCATAGGGAGAGCAAAGGAAAACGAGAATGATAAAACACTGAAGTTACTCCACTCAGTACTTTCTAATTTTACAAAACATTTTCATTCACACCATCCCATTTGCCCCTGGAATCCATTTAACCATTGAGAGTATATTTTAAGGAATCTGCTCCCTTTGGCAAAACACCAAAGAGACACAACTTCCCTTCTGTTCTAATTCTATTTCCTTTCCTGAGCCACTAACATATCTGAGAATATGTTTATGCTTTCAAAACCAATGAGGAGTCCTACAATAACAACTTGTGTGCGATTCAAATGGCAGTGAGATCTTGTCTAACCCTCCTTCCACAAAAAAGAAAAGCAAAAATCTATTTAAGAAAAGAGAGACTTTGCAAATCTATAGCTGATTCCCAATGTACTCAATCTCAGATTTCCTTATTGCATAAGGCAGCAAAAAGTTTCCCCCAAGGAAATGGCATTGTACAAGAGACACATCTAATGGTCTGCAGGGACTTTTTTCAAAGAGAAATATTTAGGCAACTATTACAGTAACCGAAATGGTGATTAGCTTTGTGACTCAGTTGAACTTAAAACCTGTAAACAGTGTATAGGATTACAATTTGGAATAATTTCCTAACATTTTCATTTCTTAAACACTTACTCATTCAAGTCCTTCGTATAAGAACCCTTAACAGAGCTCCCACTGAACTTTGGCATTTTGGCCAAGTGGCTCAAAGAGAATCTACCACTACAAAATGTATTCGTAAGTGCACTAGAGAAGCAACCACAATGCCTGCCCAGCTGATACTACTCTTCATACACATGTTCAGAGACACGGAGAAGCAAGCTAGTTACTGAATCAGAGATTTATACTAAGCACTGACTCTACGATGAAACCTGAAGATTTGTTGAATGCAATTGACATTTTAAGATTTTTATTAAAATGCCTGTAGTTACTTTGTTTAGGAGGAACAAGCGGGGGAGAACACACTCAAAGATCATCATCTTTGATGATGTAACCATGTGGTACAAAATGAGAATGGATCCTCCTGCAAGCCAAGTAGGCTCTCCAACCCAGATACAAAACATATATATCTATATGCATATAGATATATAGACGTATATGTATATATATATATATATATATATTTAAACCAACCAACGTCAAAAAATTAAGTGGGGGGAGGGGCTGAGGAGAAAGCAGCAAAAACTTGTTACCAAAAAAGAAAAAAATAATGCACAGACAGTTGCCATATTCTGAAAACAACTTATAACCTAAAAAATAGTTCAGATCCTAAATTCTGTGAGACGGGTTTCTTGTAATGATTTGCCTCCAAGTGCTTAAACTGCAAGATGGATGTTGCTTAGAGTTTTGCTCTGAAAGCCATTGTTTTGTTTCCACAACAGAGAAAAACAGTGACTGTGTGAAAGTTTCCTGTCAAGACTTAGTGTAAGGATGGTATCTTCTGTCAGAAAAGCAAGCCTGGGGCAGAGAAATAGAAGACTCCAAGACAGAGCTACACGTTAGAGGTGGGTGACTCGAGTTCAATACCTGGCCCCACCTGGCCCCTCACCCCCACACTCCAGTTCAAGAATCTCCAGGATGGCCACCCTCTGGCGCCAAGCCAGGAATAGATCCCAAACACAGGTTAATGCGGTCCCCAAGCAAACCCAAAACACTTCTAGGCCTTGTCCTCTACTCAGCAGTTTTCAGCACACCTGAGAGCTCTCCAGCCCAGGACACTCTGGGCCACCCGCCAGGTGCTGACTATTAACTGACAGGGTCTCCCCGAGGCCACGGATCACCGGACACCCCAAGTCATTTCAGCCCTGTAGAGTCCCTGGCAGGCTGGCTGGAGTGAGTCATTGCAGAGTGCAAAGGCCTCCTGCCCCTCCTCCTCTTCTTCCTCCTCTGGATCCCCTCTCCCACCCACCCCCCCACCCCCCCAAAAAACAGGAGCATTTGGTATTTCTGGCTCTAGTGGAAGGGCCACCAGCGTTGCACCCTGAAACTAAGGCTCAAACCGAGAGGCAAGCCCCATTTTCTCTGGGCAGGAAAGGGGGAAGGCCCAGAGCATTTCCTGTTGTGCAGCTGCAGCCAGCCTAGACGTCATCGCATTTACACTGCACTGACCCAGCGGACCCAGGGCCAAAGTTCAGCAGCTCCTGCGGGGCGGGCCCAGGGCAGCCGGCCAGGCGAGGGCTCCCCGCTGGGGGCAGGGCTCCCCTTTAAGCCGAGCTTCTGCACAGCGGGGCGCGGAGACAGGGTGGAGTCCAGCTGGAACCGCCAGTGCACCCCAGAAACAACTTTGCCTCCAGGGTGCCAGGCTGAGATGCGCAGAGACTCAGCTCCCTTTATTGTCTGTCCCAAAGAGGGGGAAGAAGAGAGGCTTTGCTTTGTGAGTTTGCTGTCTATGTGCGTTGTGTTGTGTTTTGTGTGTGTGTGTGTGTGTGTGTGTGTGTGTTTCCTTGCGCAAGTGTCTTAGTTTAATATTTAATGCCATTTCCCGAAGGATTATTTCTTTTTTAAAATCACAACTGAAAACCATTTCAGTGTTGTCTCAATTATGTCTCCTTTTCTGTCTCCTAATTGTGGAGTCATTGTTAGGAGAAAGAAGGAACAAGCAGCCCAGCTTCAGTGTGGTCCATTTAAAAAGCAAGACACCCCTGAATGCTTCTAAAAATGTACTTTATATTTCTATTATTAAAATTCCTCTTATACAACATAATTTTTTTAGGTATTAGATCCTTAACTGCTCCTATTTCAAATGTCCTTTAAAAAAAAAAAGTCTCAATAATCCTCAATTTTGCCCCTATTTTTAATTAGCAGACTAAACTTTTGACCAGTATGTTAACATGGAAATTACTCTTCATACAAAATAATGATGGCCCCTTAAAGTTTCCTTTATCCTAAATTTTGAATCTTCCATTTGCATTCAAATCATAAACCAGTTTATAAACATGTGTAATTGTAGAGAAGCAGTACCCTGATGTTATTAAGAATTTAAATTAAGACCACAAGGCATTGTATAATTGCTTTTTCGATTAAAAAAATCAAACTTGAAAGTTAAATTTGAGTTTGGGAATGAGATTACTGATCTAATGATTCTTATGGTGAATCAAAGTTACAAATGTTACATTATGCCAGTCTCTATTTGAACTAAGCAAAGTTCCAATTGGGACATGGAATTACAATATTTAGGGTTTAACTAAATGTGGACTGTGGTTTATCAGGGGTAAGAAACATACCACTGTGATACTGGGGAAGACTGTGGGAAGATTAAGTATTATATGAAAAATTATCTCTATTCCACTCAATCTTAGACCCTAAGGGAATTTTAGGAACATAGGTAGGTATAAAATGCATATTTAAAATGTGCAGCTATTAAGAGATGGGAATGTATTAAGCTGAGAAGCTTCTGCACCTCAAAGGAAATAGTGTCCAGGATACAAGAGCCACGCACTGAGTGGGACAAACTATTCACCCAATACCCATCAGATAAGGGGCTAATCTCCCAAATATACAAGGATGTACACTGAAAGAACTTTACAAGAAAAAAACATCTAATCCCATCAAAAAATGGGGAGAAGAAATAAACAGACACTTTGACAAAGAAGAAATACAAATGGCCAAAAGACACATGAAAAAATGCTCCACATCACTAATCATCAGGGAGATGCAAATCAAAACAACTATGAGGTACCACCTCACACCCCAGAGAATGGCACACATCACAAAGAATGAGAATAAACAGTGTTGGCGGGGATGTGGAGAGAAAGGAACTCTTATCTACTGCTGGTGAGAATGCTGTCTAGTTCAACCTTTTATGGAAAGCGATATGGAGATTCCTCCAAAAACTGGAAATCGAGCTCCCCTATGATCCAGCTATACCACTCCTAGGAATATACCCTAGGAACACAAAAATACAGTACAAAAATCCCTTCCTTACACCTATATTCATTGCAGCACTATTTACCATAGCAAGACTCTGGAAACAACCAAGATGCCCTTCAACAGACGAATGGCTAAAGAAACTGTGGTACATATACACAATGGAATATTATGCAGCTGTCAGGAGAGATGAAGTCATGAAATTTTCCTATACATGGATGTACATGGAATCTATTATGCTGAGTGAAATAAGTCAGAGAGAAAGAAAAACACAGAATGGTCTCACTCATCTATGGGTTTTAAGAAAAATGAAAGACATTCTTGCAATAATAATTTTCAGACACAAAAGAAAAAAGAGCTAGAAGTTACAGCTCACCTCAGGAAGCTCACCACAAAGAGTGATGAGTTTAGTTAGAGAAATAACTACATTTTGAACTGTCCTAATAATGAGAATGTATGAGAGAAATGGAGAGCCTGTTTAGAGTACAGGCAGGAGTCGGGTAGGGAGGAGGGAGACTTGGGACATTGGTGATGGGAATGTTGCACTGGTGATGGGTGGTGTTCTTTACATGAGTGAAACCCAAACACAATCATGTATGTAATCAAGGTGTTTAAATAAAATAAAATTAAAAATAAATAAATAAATAAATAAAATGTGCAACCTACAAACTCACAAGTAAAAAAAAATCGTATTAAGAAAGGTAGGATAATGCTTTCACAAATCAATACAAATTCGACATCCAGGTCTGCAGTTCTGGATAAAAAGCAAAATAATAATAATAATTTCTTCCTTTCATCTCAAGCATCATTTTAATAATAAATCTCTGCATTTTTTATTTTGACTTTTTATTCTTCCAAACAAATGTCAATAGTTCACATTGCTTTGCATATGGCCAAACTGGGTTTCACTGCCAGCAAAAAGAGGAGTGATCCCTCAGCACAGGGCCAGAAGTTAGCCCTGAGAACAGCCAGGTGTAACTCAAAAAACAAAGGCAAAAGATAATAAATAAGGATTTTATACTCTGCTTTTTATATAATAGCTACTGATAGCACTTGGAATAAAAGAAACTACTAAAAAGTATCCTTACCATCCTAAATTATAGGTTAAATTAAGTCATTATCACAATAAATAAAAAGTCTAGAGATATAAAGACCAGTGTGATGGGAATAAAAAAAGTCAACTTTTGAATCAACACATACTGATTATAAACCACAGAGGAACTATGAGTTATTTAGGATCCAGATAAAATCTCCAAATCTACCTCTTCAATGCCATAAAAGATTAAAAAATAATAAACTGCCAAGATAAAAGTACATTCTACAAGATAACATCTTGACAGTCTTTAAAAAGCATCACCCCCGGAGGTCAGAGCTACAGCATAGCTGGTAGGATTTGCCTTCCACAGGTCCTACCTGGGTTTGATCCCTGCATCCCAATGGTCCCCCCCGCAAAGCCTGCCAGAAGTGATTTCTGAATGCAGAGCCAGGAGTAACATCCCTGAGTGCTGCCTGGTGAGGCCCCAAAACAAACAAAAAAGACCAGCTTCCCCCCTCCAGTGTCAACACTAGTTTAGTACAATGTTGTATATTAGGAGACTGAGTAATTACAAACTAATATATATTCTTTCATTTTATAAAAAGGATTGAGACTTGAAGTTTTTCAATATTATGCTTGTAGAGTTCACTGTTCACTGTTTCATTCAGGATTGATTTCATTTAGATCAGCAATCACAATGAGAATAATAGTGACTTACTAGAGCAATAAAGTGGTTCTTGACATTTCTAAGATCTCACCAAATACATCCCTCCCTATCACAATAAGTCCCCCACTCCCTACCCAGTTTTCTTAAGGCTCTGAATGGTCTCTGATAAATAACTAATACCCAGGTTTTCCCAAACCAGGTGCCAGCTCAAAAATAATTGAAGCACAGTCAAATGAAGGTAGTTCAGTAAATGCATAAGATTGCACAAGAATAAAGAAGGTAAACACACACAATCACACACTCACACATACAGTCAATTAATTTACATGCTTTACAATCCTGTTCCAATGAGAACCCATCTACTTGAATATGTCCAAGCCTTGTGATTAATTTTTATTACAGAATTAAAAAAAATAGAGTCATTTTATGAGATGGCTCTCAGCACAAATCCCTAGTGCCTGGATCTCTTCAAAGCCAGATAACTCTAACTATAAGGAGTACATATAATATCTGTCACCAGGACATTCCCAAGACCTACAAGATGTCCAGGACTATTCATTCTTCTCCAGACAGCAACAAGATGAGGAACCAACACCTCATACATTCAGATGATAGGATAAAGTGAGTGTTCTCCAAATGAAGTTTCCTGTAGTATACAAGTCTTTTAAGAGTATGCCTTCTTTTTCAGCTTCTATCAATATTTAGAATTTCAAAGCAGACCCTCAATAAAGTCTAAATAATAGTAAGTATTCATATGGCCATTTAATCAAGCGTGTTATTGAAATATCAGTGGTCCCACATACACAACAGTAAAATTAAAAATTAATGATCTGTACCAATTATTTTATTGCAGTACAGTATTTTTAATTTGTTCCTAGTCCCTCATAAAGTCCTGTGTATTTCTCCAGAGAATAAAAGTATAACTGGATCTACAATCAAAATTACATTACTTCCAGCAATGGCTAAAATAGAGTTCTCTATCAAAATACCTGCTAAAAAGAAGGTGATAACTTGTTTTCTTAACATGCAATTATTAACCCTTAGTTACTCTCAGATATTTCACACCTGTACATAGATTCATTTGGACTTCGTTTGTGTTTATGTGTTTGTATTTGTGTACATCTAAATTTATACACCTACTTTATTACCCACTATATGTATAATAATGTATGTAACCAAATTAAAAGGGACTTTTCTCATAGAAACTATAGGTAGGCAGTCTAGATTTAAAGTAAAAACTGTTTCTCAAAATTGTTACAAAATATTCACTATATACCCTACACAGTGTTATAGATTCTTTTAAGCTGTGGATCACGTTGTGAAACTTTTAAATGAATTGTTTTCAAATGAATATTTTTGGGCCTAGAACCATATAACAGCATGTAGGTTGCTTGCCTTGTGATGGCCAACCTGGGTTCAATCCCTGGTATCCCATATGGTCTCCAGAGCCTCATTGGAGGATTCCTGAATACAGAGCCAGGTGTAAGTCCTAAGCACTGCTGGGTGTGGCCTGAAAACAAAAATTACAAAATAAATGTATTTATGATTTATTATCAATAAAGGTTTGATTGTTTTATATACCTCTATACTTGGGATTAAATAAAAAATATTTTCAAGTGAAAGAAACCACAAGTGGAAGAAATTTAAGAAAATTTCTTAAACTAGAAAGAAAGTCTTCTTCCAATATATGGATCTGCCTGGAATTACTTCCCAACATATATTCTCTTTTTTAATTACTATAAATATAAATTAGGATATAAATTGAAGCAGTTAACATACTTTATGCTAAAGTGGCAACTACTTGACCTAAGTAGTTTATATGATTCAATATAAATAAATTGATATATAAATATAAATAAAAATATAAATATTTTCATTTATATGATTCAGAATCGGAAATAAATAAAATGGTTCAAAATAGGAAATAGAAATAAAAATATAAATATATGCTCCTCTGAAACTTTTCTGGACATTTCCTACCGTGGTGTCTGTCAGAATCAAGACCTATCTAAAAGTATCGCCTTCTCCTATAAAATCACTCCCATCTCTCATACATGAGAGCATTTTTTGCCTGAATTTCTCAATTTTGGCTCTCTTATCCTTCTTTTAATTATAACTGCCTTTGTATAGTTCTTTTTCTTAAGATTATAGAAGCTTTGAGGATAAAAACAGTGAAGCATTCTTTATATTTTCTGTTCTATCATATCTGTTTTATTTTAAATTCCCAAATGTCTTATACATGTCAGCATCTAAATCATATTTGTTAAAATAGATTTTCATTATATTAGTATACATTCCAACTCTATTCCAATTCCAAAAATCTCAGCATGCATTCCAGGGCCTTTTCTGAAGAATGTTTCTAAATCAGTTGGCAAGAAGTAGAGTCTGAGAAGTAACTGGAGATAAGCAATTTATTTTTTGAAGATTCATAAAAAATATAGCCTGGACTAAATTGCAGATATAAATAACCTGAAGAAATTAATAAAATGAAAATGGAAACTCCATAATCTAGTTGAAGGCACTAGGAATCTTTGGCCTGGAGAAAGGAATACTTAAGGTAAACATGATCACTATCTTTTAAGTAATTGTAGGATTGTCATGCAAGTCTCATATGAGTAAACTTGCTCCAAAACTCTCAGCAGAAGGCTTGTCTGATAAACTATTATGTCCAGGAGTGGAATAAAAAAAGGGAAAGGCATTTAAGTAGAGATTGAATGCAGAGAACAAGAGAGAGAGAGAGAGAGAGAGAGAGAGAGAGAGAGAGAGAGAGAGAGAGAGAGAGAGAGAGAGAGAGAGAGAGAGATTGAATGCAGGCAGCCCTTTCTTGGTGATTGGTCTTAAGTGATTTCTCCTTGCTCAGTTGGAGATTAAATGATGCCTCCAGTAATTTTATCTAATCCTGAAATTGCATCAAAGGCTTCACATTGAAAGGGGTCCTATCTCCATTTGACAAATCAGTATGTCAGATCCTACTCTTAAGCAAATTAATCAGCACCAAAGAGAAGCCCTAACTAAGCCTAATAACAGTACTGCAAAAGATATTAGAACAAGCAGCAAAGCTTCTTACAAAAATGCTGAACAGATACGGGAGGACTCTATATTGGTCAGAATCAAGTATTGCTAGACTTAAGCACTGGGAAAGGCCAGCTTGTGTAATCATGTTTTTCAAAGACACTTAGAATCCCATTTCTTTATTTGAGAAAGACTTAACATATCAGACATATGAACAGTAGTTTGATGTACACAATTTAGTGGCATAATGTAAAGATGTGTGAATAAATTCAAAGCAAAAGAGTTAGCTTAAAGAAGATCAAAAATGGAAGATAAACCATTGTGTACTGCTTGCATTTACATTTCAGAGATTATTATGATGACCCTCTTCAAGCTTTAAAAGTCAGGACAATTCAGTAACATTTTGAAGTATCTTCTGATTTGCTTCTCTGTTCCCATGCCAGAAGATCCATAAGAATACAGGAAAAGAGTGATAGGGTAGCTGGATAACTTCCTCAGAAAATAAATTCTGTGAAATATTTGCTTCAATGTAAAGTTATTTCAGATCAGTCTTGGTCTCCACCACAATTATATTCATGCATCACTATACTTTTTTGTTTGTTTGTTTGTTTTTGTTGTTTGGAGAAATCACATCAAGTGGCACTCATGGAAGGCCATGGAAGCCAGGCCTCCACCATGGAAAGTAGATGCCCCTGCCCACTAAGTTCACTCATACCCCAGATCTCCTAAGGTTTACTTGAGCAAATTCCCAAACATGACTCAAAATCAACTAATGAGCACATTTGGATTCATCAGTTAAAAAAATACTCCCACTTAAGAGTCCAATTATTTGCTATATTCTATAATTGGTGGTTTTGGAATATTCTCATCATGAGTTCCATTGTAAAAGCTACACCTGATTAAAGTTGGGAACAAGCTCATCACAAATATTACTGAGGTCTTCTAAACCCCAAAACAAATACCTGTGGATTCCTTCACTTTGGTCCTGCATATGGGTTGACTATCTCAGTCTTGTTATCATGTATTAGTGAGCCACACAAATTTAACTAGACTAGAGTTATTTTGATGAGCTGCTGAATAAATTTTTCTGCAAACAATTACATATGACTCTTGCAAATTGCATCAATAGCAGTCAATTACCTCAAGAAACACTCTCCTAACCCTTGTCACAAGTGTATTGCTGTATATCACCACTATATCTCGCTTTCGTCTCAACAACTGAATTATTCTCAAAACTTAGTATTGCTTCACATCCTAAAAATAGTCACTCCAATTCTCTTGCGTTACCCTGTTTTGTTCCCAGGAGGGTATGGCAGTGCGATAAACAATACTTCATTTTTACAGACAAAAAAGTAATGAAATACAACAGAAATCACTTGGCCTGAATCATTTTGAAAATCAATAATGAGGCGGCTGTATATACCAGTGGGATCAGGATGCAGTATCAGTCCAGCAACCTCAGTGTAGGCTCTGCACTCATTAGCACATCTCAAAAGAAGGGCAGAAGAGACTTAAATCTTCATCCTTCCACCTGAAAGCTTGAATTTCATCTAATATTGTATTTCATCTAATACATGGATAGTGACAAGATAAAAAGAGGGGTGTTTATAACCCTGTATTTTTATTGCTTCAAGAAATAAAGACTATTTAAAATATAATTATCAGGATGAGAGAGAAAAATAAAGTCAGATATTTCTTCCATGAATAATTAAAAGCTGAACTTCCTATGACCCAAACTTAAAGGGTTGGACAAGCCATCAGGATTGTCCCATGGGGCATGGTTAGGTTGCAAAGACAGAGAATTTCATCACTAGCTTCAGATGACAGCAAAAAATTCACTCACACACACACACACACACACATTATAAAAACCTCTTCCCTTCTACAGTTTTCTTTGCATGACCTGAGCTGATCTCATGGAGGAAATATACTTTGTCCTCAATATCAGTAAGTTTCTGGAAACTACAATGCCAACTGAAATAACAAAAAAGTAAGAAACAAACCAGTTTTGCCAACAACTAAGTGACTTGAATAAGGTTTAAATCACAAATCCACACCAGACTTCTAAGTAAAGACCTCAAATATGTAAACACATATTTATGTATATATAGACATCTAGATATCTATCTATACAGATGCATGAAAGCATTTATTCATTCATTGACCAACCTGCTTCTTTCCAGAGAAGGTTACATCACAAGTGTCCAGAGCCCAGGCCTAGTGGCTCTTCCTTCACAAGCATCTCTCTCTCACTCCCTTCTCTCTCTTTCATACACACACAAACACAGACACACACACACCACACACAAACACACACATTCACACATACTGAGACACTCAGACAACCAATGAATCCAGACATGTACATCCTTGGGATGTGGAGAAGAACCAAAATACCTTAATAAAATACATCAAGGGCCGGGGAGATAGCATGGAGGTAGGGCATTTGCCTTGCATGCAGAAGGATGGTGGTTCAAATTCCGGCATCCCATACGGTCCCCCGAGCCTGCTAGGAATGATATCTGAGTATAGAGCCAGGAGTAATCCCTGAGTGCTGCCAAGTATGACCCAAAAACCAAAACTAAAAAAAAAAGAAATACATCAAGACATCACAAGAATATGCAACCTCCACACAGAGTGAACCTGATTTGGAATGAATTGTTTTTCTTTTTAAAATAAATTATAATTGGGCCTGAACCACAGTGATAAAACAGCATGTAGGGCATTTGCCTTGCATGCAGCCAACCTGGATTCGATCCCTGACACCCATCTAATCCCCAAAGCTTGGCAGGAGTAATTTCTGAGTGCAGAGCCAGAAGTAATCTCTGAGCACTGCCGGATGTGGCCCCAAACCATGAATGAATGAATGAATGAATGAACGAACGAATGAATGAATGACAATGAACAAAATGACATTAGTTAATGACCTGCCATATAATTTTTCTTTTATGCAATTTATTCAAGCTGATCCACGAGGGAATAACTCGTTCTCAATCCAGGGGTGGCAGGCCACATCCATATGGCACAATGAAGTGAGACAGACCAGAAAAATCTATCCAGGAACAAGGAACAACTTAAAAGTTAGGAACTCAAGCTCTGCCTGTGAGGACTCTGGGTTTAATATAGAGTCCCCTCAAGTACCACAGAGAGCAATTCCTGAGAGTCATGTCAGAAAGAATAAGAGTAGGAGTAAAATTTCTATGTCCCACCCAAAAAAATATTAACAAAGGAAATCTTCCCTATATGGGAGCATCCTAGATCAAAGTTCTTTCTCCAGGGCCTATTACAAAAAGGAGCTGCCTTGCAAGACTGAATAGTTCTGCAATTGGCTGGCAGAACCAAACAGACAATGTAGCCACCAGCAAATGGTCTGGTATGTGTGAGCACCACAAGCAAAGTATGCAGCCCACTGCAAGCACTACTGGAAACAGTGAGGCACCACAGCCAGGAATGTAACCCGGGTGAGAATCTGTGAAAACACCCAGTGGACCCCAGCCAGCACCACTCCCAGCTTGCCCAAGGCCAGCACCACTAAGAATGTGATCCCCATGTCCCTGTCTTCCCCCCAGTACATGAGAGCACTGAACTACATACACGAAGTTGATCCCGCTTTAAGCGATGACACCAAGTATGGCATCTCCGTCAATACAACAGCTAAAAGGGGAAGGGGAAGGGACTATGGCACTTGCCTTGCTTCCCTGGTTTTGATCCTGAGCACTTCTTAGAGTCCCCTTCAGCAGAACTAGGAGTCAGGAATATGCTCTGAGTACAGCTGGGTATGTCCCCTCAAAAAAAAACTATAATATTCACTGTGGGGTTGCCCATAGGTGGGTGACTTTGTTTATTCCCTGGAGAATGTATTAAAAACTTAACTAATAGAAAACAGATTTTACCCTGCAACTATCAGGACAATGATTTTTTTAAGGTTTTGGGCTACACCCAGGTGGTGCTTGGGAGTTATTTCTGGTTTTGTGCTCAAAAATCACTCGAGCAGGCTTATGGGGGACTATATAGGATGCCAGGGATCAAACCCAGATTGACAGCAAGGCAAGGCAAGCACCCTGCCTAAAGTATTATTGCTTGGGGCCCCAAGTCAAAGGCTCTCTATTGTCATTTAGTTCTGATGCTGCCTTCTAACATGCTTCAGAAACACCAGACTGGCTCAGTGTCTTCTGTGGCCCTTCCAGCCATAGGTTTCTTGAAAATGAAGACTAAACTTCAGTTAGTAATCAGGTTCACTACACACACTATGCAGTGTCCCACTTTTGTGAAAAGGTAAAACCATCCTAATCCACTAGAAAGCCTAGATCCAAAAATAAATAAAATGTAAAAAGTTCACTTAAATATTAGTAAAAGTATACATTTCCTCTCAAAAAATCGTGGCTGTCTCTTCCCTGAACAAGCTGCCTAGCACATTTCACAAGAAAGCCTGTCACTGTATTGTAAAATACAATTGGAAACCATTTTCCTTATTTCCCCATGAGTTAAAAACAGGCATGACTTGAGTCTAGAGGTATGAAAGTGTGTAACACTGCTTCTTACTCAAGACTTCTTAAAATATTTTTTTACATCAAGATGAAATTGCAATAGTCCATAAAAATAGTTCTTGGCTGAAAAAAATACATAGGTGTAAAAATAATAAAATATATTTTCATTTTGTTGACTCACTCAATGATTCCTGAACTCTCAGCTCAGCTCAAAGACCAACTATAAAAGTAAGAATTCAGAAAGACACTAGAAAATAGTCCAGTGACTTCATTTGCCATAAAAAGCTTCTAAATGAGAGGACTGGAACGTAAATGTAAGAAAAACAGAACTCTCATTTTTGTTTTTCTGCTTTTTTTTTTTTTCTTCACTGTTAAACCCTGGTGACCACACCAACACCTCTTCCAGGTCATTAGCCAATCTTTTTTTTTTTTTTTTTGCATTCATAAATGTCTGCATCATAGCAGTCCTATGAACACTCCAGTTGTATCTCCTAAGCAAGCCCAAAGTCCTAAGAGTAAACACTGGTTCTCTTGCTCTGGTGATTTATGGGTCATTCAGGCCCCCAAGGCTATTCTTAAACCCAAAACTCCAAGACAACATCAGCAATTGACTGAGCATGGGGGAACTGAGTTCACTCCACTTCTGCAGCACAGCATGGGAGGATCTAACTGAGAAACATCCAAATTCTGATCGCTTCATATTTAATTAACTATTGATTGAGAAAGATGTCCACTTAATGGACCACTTGAAAATGTGTAAGTAATATTTTACTACCATACCAAAGTAAGTTCCTTTGTGCTTTTCTTCTGTTCTACTCCCTTCTCAGTAATAATAACTGCCAGGTATTAAATATTTACTATGTACTGATTAAGCGCCATACACACAGTCTCGTAAAGACTTTACAATGACCCTTAAACAAGTATTACTATTCTCATTTTATACCCTCCAGGGGTTTATTTAGGTGACTTTCCTAAACTCTCCCAGCTGGTGGTAGCACTGGAATCCACACTGTTCAGTCTCACTTCCTAGCCAGGCACTCAAGCCCCAGACTACCTGAACATTCCACTATTTACATAAACTACTGTGGCTGGTAGGCCTAACAGAACAGCCCATTCCTTAAGTAGCCAACCTAGGTTAGACCTGATGCACCATATATGTCCTCGACTACTACAGACAGAAGTAATCCCTGGACACAGAGCCAGGAGTAAGCCCTGAACACAACCATAAACTGGAGAGATCCTAAAGCTGGTAAGGTGCTTGCCTTGCACACAGATGATCCGAGAATGCCTGAAACTCCATAAGTGATCCCTGAGCACAGAGCTAGGGGTAAGCCCTAAGCATCACCAAGCATGACCACAAAATTAAATAAGTGTAAACATTCAAAAGTTTTCGAAAACACAAAACTGTTGGTGGGAGAAGAGGAGACAATATTGAACTAAAGGATAAAAATGGTTGGGCATTTCATTTCTGGTGAGCTTTTAAGATCGTTTCAATGAGCAAACAGTTCTTCAGGTTGTGGAATTGGGAGGGGAAAAAACCACCAAAATGCTACTGGAACCAAAGAGCCCTGAGCTCATATCCTGCTGCTTTTTCATCAGGGACTCCATGAATTTTTTTCAAAAGCAATGTCCCCTCTCTGAGCCCCAAGGACCTAAAGTGTAGAAATGAAGAGAGGGATGCCAGACCTTTTACTGGCATCCTTTTACTGAAAAGGGCCTGGTATGGAGACTGGCATAGAGTCCTTGTTCTTTAAGCCTAAATTCCCTTCCTTCTAACGGATTTGCTAAATTGGCACTGTGCTGATTTTTTTAAGTGTTTAGTTCATCCTTGTAATACCATAATTACAGAATATAATGACACTGCATTCTATAACTACAAAGTTGAATTTATAAACTGATCGGAGTTTGAAGAGGCTTTCCAGGCCATCTGTTTCAATCCCTTCCGTTTCCAAATAAAGCCCAGAGAGTTTAAAGGACTTGTTTCCAAGTTTTTACAGAAAGTTAATTGCAAAGAACACAACTAGACCTTCCGTTCCTCCATCCCACTCCCACCTTACCCCAGTTTTTACCTCACAGTACACAGGCATGGCATTGCATGAAATTTTCAGACAATTAAGCAGTATAATATAACCTCAGTTTAATTGCATCCAATTAACAAGCCAAATTAGTGCTTCATATGTACACTATTAAACTAGTTGTCTGGCTTCCAAAAGAAATAAAACAGTTTCAAATGAATCTTGCATTTTAGGGAACAAAGCTACTTAGAATTTAAATACTCTTCTCTATATTATCTTCTTTTATGGCATTAGATATAATCTCAATTTTAGAAGATATACTTTTTGCACCCATCAGAATGAAAATTCACACAGTATAGTAAGTAATAAAATCTTCTCTCAGGCTAGATATAGTGTAAGCATTAAGGCACATAGCCAACCCTGATTAGGTCCTCAGCTTCAAACATAGTCCCACAATCATATCATCTCAGCTCAATCCTTGAGGCTCTGGGCATTGCTGAGGTTTCCTGGGTAATACCAAAGAGCTCTGCACCTTATAGCTCAATCTCATGCCCTACCTTAGAGCCACCATCCAGGTTGGCAGAGAACTTCAGGAAGTATCCTCCTGCCTCCAGAACACAGCCTGGGAAGCCCCAAAATTTCTCAGGAAAAACAGAGCATCCATGAGACTGCACCTACATGCCTATACAAATATGCATGGTTACAGCTCCCCAAACAAACAAAAATGAGGGTGTGTCTACATTTACCTACAGCCTAGTTTCAGAGGTCCCACCTTTGGGTTAAGCTGCTGAAATCAAGTGAATCTGCAGCAATGCAAATAATGAGGGCATCTTGGTCCCTGTTTTCTTACTAAGAAAAAAAAAAAAAGAAACCACCCAATCAATCATTGTCAAAAACAAAACAAAACAAAAAAGAACCACCATTTTAAAAATAATGCATAACACCATTCTGTATTCATCTCTGGACCTAAATACAACAGGAAATCAATTATAAAGTGGCATTTTCAGGGCTGCAAAGATAATACAACAAGGTAGGGTACTTGCCTTGTACTTGGGAGACTAAGGTTCATTCTGGCACCCCATATGGTACCGCTTGCTCCACTAGGATTAATCCTTGAGCAAAGAGCCATGAGTAGCCCTGAGCACTGCCTGATGTAGCCCAAAAATAAAATTAAAAATATAAATTAAAAAGAATCAGTAAGGCATGAATGGCTAAAATACAATCCAAATAGGTAAACTGCCATGCAAGTTAGCCATGTTTATCTAACTATTTTAATTATTTTTCTTTTGTATTATTTTAAGATAGCCATTCAAAGAATGAAAAATATAACTGGAGATCATACTACCTTCTAGTTCTTCAAAGACTTTTGGGCACAAGAGCAACTTCCACTTCCCACCACTATCCCATATACACTTCTAATCTTTCTAGAACATAGGCATAAGTACCAGTTCTCTGTTGAAAAACTTAAAGTGAAATCCAGCTTTCACAAGGAGAGTCACAGCTCCACAAGATCTCGAGCTAATGCACCTCTCCAGGTTCTATGAACAGGAACAATGGTAAGTGCAAACCATCCAACCCTACTTCCTTTTCACAAACTGAAAATTCTCTACAACCTTCAAGTCCTCCAGACCAAAAAAAAATGCTTTCTAGAAAGACCCTGTCATCTTGCCAGTTGGAAGAAAAAATGACCTCCACTTACACTCTATTTTCATTGTTGGGTCTAATAAAGTTCTAAATAAATAAGTTCTAAATAAAGTTCTTCTAAAAGCCCATCTCCTCTAGACTGGAGCTTCCCTTCAGGGAACATCCTACTTTTATTTTTGAGAAACTCATTCTAACCCAGACCCCTAACCTGGAAATCCTGAGGTCTGAGAGATAGCATAACGGGAGGGCGTTTGCTTTGCACGCAGCCAATCCAGGCCAGAAAGGATGGTGGTTTGAGTCTTGGCATCCCATATAGTCCCCTGAGCCTGCCTGGAGCGATTTCTGAACACAGAGCCAGGAGTAACCCCTGAGGGCTCCTAGGTGTGCCTCAAAAAAAAAAAAAAAAAAAGGCCAACAATCCTATCTAAAATTTTTCATTGATTAGGATACTTATTTGTTGAGAAGTCATGTAGCAAAATGACCAAGGGGATTGATTTCTAGTTGTTTAGAAACTAGACTGATTTATGGTTGTTTAGAAATATCCATCCAGTTCAGTAAGAGGGGTCCAAAGATTTTTTTATATAGTGACCTTGAAAAAAATGCTGAATTGATTTTCATCAACTGCATCAATGACTCTGGCCAATTAATTTACTAGAGGTTCATATAAAAGTTGGTTAACTTCAAATCTTCCTGATTTTTTTTTTATCTACTAGTAATAAGTAATGGCTAGCCTATACAACTAAGTCCCTCAAGCTGAATTCAGCACATCAAAATCATTAAAGAAAGTCGAAAGGGGTGAAGAATCTTGATTTGGAAACACTGTGAAGTGCTATAGATAGAGATGCAGTTTGGCTACATTCATCATCTACTGAGCCTGCATCCCCACCCTAAAGATCAAGTCCCTAACATACGTCTACTGTAAAAGTCTTCAGCACCACCAACCCCAGGATTCAGAATCATTTATGGGGTCTACCTGCTCATATAATCTGTTCTCACCTTGTATATTATTTGGTCTCAGCTGCTTTGCTATCTGCGGGCAGACCCACCGACACACTGCCTGCTGACCAAACACTATCCATGCATCTTTTGACCTGAGGCATTTGCCATTTCTTCTCTTAGTCCTCTAGCCAATCCAACACTACCACTCTCCTACTTATCTTCTCTTTTTTCTTTTTGGAGGGAGAGTACCAAAAGACTACTCTGGGTGGTGCTGAAAGGATCAAGGGGTGAAAGGATGCATATGGTGCCAGGGATCTAACCCAAGTCCTTGAATATAAAAAGATGACAAAATCCCCAGCCCCCACTCACCATTTCCTACTTGACTCTGATTTCTCCTTCAGCTTCAGCTCAAATATCACCACCTCAGAAAGATGCTTTTTCTCTCCTGCGACAGAAGTGACGCATTCCCTGGGCTGTCCTCTTCCAGGTATCCTGTACTGCACCTCTCACAAAGAGGTGTTGCCTGCATTGATTCAGCTCATGATTAATATCTATCAAGCTAACGAGAAGGGACATGCCCTTTCTAGTATTCATACTCCTGGGCACAATGCCTGCCCCACAATAAATATTTGTTGAATGATTCTATGAATAAATCGTATTAATCAGTGATGACCGGGCACCTGTCACAGCCCTCTAAAGAAATGGCTTAGATTATATATGAAAGACAAATCTCAAAGGCTGGGCTTCTGAGGACTTCTTGAACTCTGATTCAACCCTCTTATGATGCTGAAGCAGTGGGTCAGCACCTATACATGTTTCCTGTTCAAAACAGCTTTCAGGCCCACAAACAGTCATTTTCTTCTCTTTCACCTTAACTTTTTTTAAATTGAGGCAAAACTGTCTTGTATGACTGTATTTTGTAGTGCTACAATGCCACACCTCTTTAAAATACATGGCCAGACTAGACTAGCAATCTCTCTGCCCCAACCAACTGAACTTCCCCCCTCCCCAACATAGCCCCACTTGGCTTCTGAAATTTTTCCCTTTCCAAACTGTCTCCTTTTTCCTCTTTAGAATCCAGAGGACAAGCAACATTTCATCTCATATCTCAAAACATTTTTTCAAATAGATTTCAATAGTTAGACTCCCAAATTGTAAGTCAACAGGAAATAAAAAGTTAATAGATTCTTATAAAATAGATTAGTTTATAATGTTCAATGATGGGACTGGTAGAATATGTGAAGAGTAGCACATACTTGGTCCAGAACCATGACAGCTCTTTTATAAATGTCATCTTTACAACAGTGTACGCGGTCTATGTCTATCTTAAAGCAAGCATCTAGACATGACCTTAATAACGTTCAAGCTTGCCAAGACCATGTGAGCTATTTAACCCTCCTCTGCATGAATACTTTAGGCTATGTTAAAATAATAAAGTGCAGGGGCTGCAGCGGTGGCATGAAGCGGTAAGGGGTCTGCCTTGCCAGTGCTAGCCTAGGATGGACCGCGGTTCGTCCCATATGGTCCCCCAAGCCAGAAGCGATTTCTGAGAGCATAGCCAGGAGTAGCCCCTGAGCATCATCAGGTGTGGGCCCCCCCCAAAAAAAAACAAAAAAAATAATAAAGTACAGAAAGATCTTCCCAGATTCCTTTCAGCCATCTTATAGCTACGCATACTGATTTATAACTTCCTTTTCATTAGCACTGCTATAAAAAGCAGAGAGAAATCAATATTTTGTGTTTTTATTTATTATTATTTGATTGTTTTGTGTTTTAATTATTATTATTATATCACTTAGTTAGATTATTTGGGTTTTGATTATAAGGATTATTATTAAATGCATATAGAAAGTAGTATTTAGGATTTTGATTCTTTGAATATTAGGAACAGGGGGAAAATGTTAAATAACTTTTCTTGCAATTTCCTTCAAATAAACACATCTTGGATTCATAAATTTTCCTCAACATCTATCAATATAAGGTTTATCTACAGCTTCAAACATGTTTTGTAAGTGGAATATTCATTCACTAAAGTTTTTCTCAAGAGCATTAATTAAGTTTCTGCCTATGTCTACAGTGTCTACTGGATGTTCTGAAGTTTCTCAGGAGATCTGAAGGCTATTGAGATGAGTGTGCAAATTTTCTTTGCTCCTTTTTTATAGTATTGCTTTAAAAGTTTCAACATTTATGGAGTTTATTCAAACTATGGATTCACAATGTAATCATTTCTAAATTAATTAACCTGAAGCATATAATTGGAATTTTCAGGTGAGGTTTAAATTGTTTAAATTGCATTCCCCCACCTATTTTATTAACACAGAGACCAACAGAATTCTTCTGATGCTATGAATCAAAATATGAAAATGGTGTTTAACATTAACAGATTTAGGTGACTATCAATCAGCATATTCAATTCCACAGCCAGCCAGTTGATCTCACTTTTTCATTATAATAATAGTTACCACATTATGTATTAAAGAATCCAACATCCTAATGGATTACATTTTCACTCGTGCCGAAACATTGCCTACAGATCTTTGAAATTACTTTTCCTATGTTGAAACATCAGATAAACTTCAGCTAATGAAAGGAACTCAAGCACCAGAAATCAACACAAATAGAATACTTATTACTTATTCGACTGCTATTGAACTAAGATCTGCTTTAAAGAGAAAAAGTAAGAAAAATTAACCTACTAAAATAAAAAAATACAAAAGTTCAGGTTCTTAGATTTTATTGAGTTTAAATGTATCAGCAAGAGTTCAACTTGGTTTTCTGAATACTGACAAAGTGCCAACAGTTCAAGCAAGTACATGCTCCATTATTCCACAAGAATCACCTGCACACAATTTGTTCTGTTTTGTTTTCATAGTAACAGGAACGTTTGTAAACACATCTCATGTAAACCTGATCAATCAAAAAATTTTGTTGTCCAATCTTTCAATATCATCACCTAGCACAATTTCACTATGCGATAAGATACTCAGAGCAAATTCACTTTATCATATACCATGTTTAGTAGAAATACTGAAAGATCTGCTTAAAGATGTTTTCCAAACAGCTCCATTGGGGTGTCTCCAGTTAAAAAATCAATTAAGGGGCCGGAGAAATAGCATGAAGGTAAGGCGTTTGCTTTGCATGCAGAAGGATGGTGGTTCAAATCCTGGCATCTCATATGGTCCCCTGTGCCTGCCAGGGGCGATTTCTGAGCATAGAGCCAGGAGTAACCCCTGAGTGCTGCCGGGTGTGACCCAAAAACCAAAAAAAAAAAAATCAATTAAATATTAAACTTGTGATGTCATATACCACCATTTCTGAAACTATCCCCAAATCGGTTTCTTAAAAAACCAAACCAAGGGCCCGGAGAGATAGCACAATGGCGTTTGCCTTGCAAGCAACCTATCCAGGACCAAAGGTGGTTGGTTCGAATCCCGGTGTCCCATATGGTCCCCCGTGCCTGCCAGGAGCTATTTCTGAGCAGACAGCCAGGAGTAACCCCTGAGCACCTCCGGGTGTGACCCCTCCAAAAAAAAAAAAACAAAACAACAGCAAAAGAAAAACCACCATTATAAAAGCATAAGCAATATCTAATAAGTCAAACACACAAAACACAATCAGCAAACAGTACCAATAAGAAAATCATGCTTTATACCTCATCTCTGTTTAAACAAACTTTTCAAAAGACTTGTCATTTTAATAAAGCATGTTTCTGGATATAAAAAATATGGCACATATTTATATCCTACTAGTCAAAGGGTTTATGGCAGAAGCAAACTATTAAGTGAATGCTGGTAAATCCCTCCTACCTCAAAATAAAAATTCTCCTTGATAACCAAGATATCTTAGTGGTCAACAGGAATTTCCTAATAATGAAAAGAATATTTTATTTGAACAGAGAGTATTCCTCTCTTGATAAACCATTGGCCTATATCCTAAAAATATAATGCAATCTACTCTTACACAATCCACTTAGTTGATATTCTGCTTTGAAACTCTAGAATACTCTATGCATGTATTTTCACATGCTCTTTACATGTTCGTGCAAATAGTTCAAATAACTTGGTCTGTATAAGGACAAGTATTACCAAATATCACAGTATCCCTGAAGGATATTTTGTAATAAAGTGAAATGGCCTTTTTCTAGGAGGACGGATCATTACAAATTTAATTAAGATGGATCTTATTAATATTTCAAGTAATTTCTGAGCTTTATTATACACTAGAAAAGAAACAACTGTACTGAGGAGAAAAATCAATAGCCCTTGACTAAGGCTCTGGGTATGCCAGAAAAAAAAAAAAAAAAAAAAAAACAGCCCTCTTGTGAATAGCCAAGGTCTAGCCTTGGGGGGGGGGGGGAGTAGCATATTTATTCGGAGCTAAATTGAGTTATTTTTAAAATGGCCCAAAAAAGAAAGGTGAAAAATCAGTTCAAATTTTCCATTATCATTCAAGTTCCGGAAACAAGCCTTAATTTTTTTTATTTTTTTTATAAGTGCCTGTAGGCCTAAGTTGCCTTGCAGCCCATAAGCCTTTTTGCAAAGCCAGTTGCACACAGAGCTTCCGGTGTGAATGCTAAACCATTACAGGTGTCTAGAAGCCTACAGTGAAAACCAGTATTACCAAGGGATTTCTCTGACTATCAGACCCCAACAAGGCAATTCCGGATGCCTTAGCTCCTCCTTGACCTTTCCTAGGAGGTCTTTATCTGGGACTCTCTCCTCTGCATTCCCACGTTGGGGTCCAACTGCCCACTTTCCCTGGGCAAACGGCTTAGCTCCTGCAGTCATTTGGAGTTCGATGCTTCCAAGTCCGAGCGGGGAGGAGCCACGGGCAGAAAGAGCAAACCTTCCGGGCACCTCCTCCTCCTCCTCCTTCACCCCACCGGGAGGGATCCAGGCCCTGAAGGGCACCAACCGGAGACACTTCCCCGACCTCCTAGAAGCTGGCTACCTTCTCCTTTTCCCTCTACCAGGAGGGCTGGGGGAGCCTCGGCTCGCATCCTCTCTGCTGCACCGACTGCGTTATGTAAGAGGGCCAGGACGCGGGAGGGAGGCACATGCGTAAAAGGCGCACGGATCTGTGATAACAGCTGGGGTGGCAGAGCCGATCCGGAGGCTCCCCCACCCACCCACCCACCTCAGACGCCAGACACCACGCAGCAGCACTCACCCCCGAGCGCGCGCACGCACACACACACACACACACACACACACACACACACTACACATACACACACACACACACACACATACACGCACGAATGCACACCCCACGTTTTCCTGTCTCACCCCGACCAGAGCCAGACGCACCGACTGGCAAGGCGGGGGAGGGGTAAAGAGAGGTGAGAGAGGAGGAAGAAGAGGAGGAGTAGGAGGTGTAGAAAGAGGCATAGGAGGAGGAAGAGCAGCAGCCGCAGCAGCAGAAGCAGCGGTGGCAGCACATCTGCTTTGATAGCAGCCGGCGGCGCTGAGCCCCCTCGTTAACCCCCTTCCTGTGGCTGCACCACGTCATGGAACATTCCCGGAACGGGCCAACGTTCCACCCACTTCAGGGAACCGACATAAAGGCGCACACCCAGCCTCGCCACTGGGCACCGGCCTGCCCGACACGCAGGTCCCGGTCCGGCCCCTCGAGCTGCGGGGCCGGCCAGACAGACGCACCGGCCCGGGACCCCGCCGGGCACCGCGCCGCGGCACCAACCGCGCGCCCCAGGCAGCCCCGCAAGGCGAGTCCGAACCCCCGTTCCCGCGAGACGGTCCCCTCCTTCGGCGCTGCCAACCCCGATCGCCCCCAGAGCAGCCCTGGCCGGGGGTGCCGACATGCCCACGGCCCTCGTCCCAGGGTGGCTCGCTGGCGCGCTCGGTCACAGGCCGGCGGCTCGCCCGGGCCCTCGCAAAGCCCACCGAGCCCCGCACGGCCCGACTCCGGCCCCCATCCCCGTCCCGCCGGCCCCCACCAGCCCCAGCTACCTGCCGACTGGCGGCCGGCGGCCGCGGCAGCCGCAGCGGTGGCCCGGCGCGCACGTCGCTCCTTCTCCAGCGGGCACATTCCTGCCTCCCGCGCCAGGCCCTCCCCCCAGGACATTACGCAAAGCCCAGCTGCCTCCCCTCATCTGCATAGATCCCCGGCCAGGGTATTCCCCGCATCTCCTCCACGCGCCGGACCCCCACACCCCAACCCAAGCCCAGCCCCGGGGCTCCCCGTTCCATCCCGCCCCCTGCGACCCGAGCCCAGCTTGGAGAGGGGCTGTGGGCGCGCGCCTGCCAGCCTGCCAGGGGGGTGTGCGGCGCAGGCAAGCAAGCGGGCGAGGTGGCTCCCGAGTGAAACAGGCACCCCGAGGCTGGCTCCCCCCCCCCCATAGCCGGCACCCCGGCTCTTGCTGACTTACCCAGACAGTCGGCCGAGGAAACCGGGTTCCCGCCGCTGGCTGTGCTCCCTCCGCTCGCTCGCTCGCTCGCTCCGTGCGCCCTGGGCGCGCGCGCACCCCTCACCCCAGACTGAGAGCGGCACCCCAAAAGTCGACACGGGGAGGAAGGAATTCTGCTTGCGAGAGCTTCCGAGCGGCTCAGGGTGGCCAGGAACTCCCGCGTCCAGAAAAGACAAAACAGACGCAACTTGGCCACACTTGGTGGTGCGCCTTAGGCTAGGCGGACCCCGGGAGAGGAGATAGAGAGAGGCTCTCCGGGGACCCTCCGCTCCTTCCCACCCCGTCGTCTTTCAGCCCGCCTCCTGCCCTCCTCCGGGACCAGACGAGAGCCCCCTTAGGGCGGCTGTCAAGCTCCCGGGTGCCTTGGGGTGACCAGCCAGGGGCCGAGGGAGGACGCGCCGGGGCGGCCCGAGCCCTGGAGAGCTGGAGGGGGGATCCTGGGCGCAGCAGCAGAGGCGGCCGCTCACCTGGAAAGTCACCGAGGAGGAGGAGGAGGAGGAGGAGGAGGAGGAGGAGGAGGAGGAGGAGGAGGAGGAGGAGGAGGAGGAGGAGGAGGAGGACGGCGAGGAGGAGCAGCAGGAGGAGGAGGAGGAGGAGGAGGGAGAGGAAACCCCCCTGGTGCCCTTGTTCTCCCCGCCGCGGCGGCCGCTCCTCGTTTAGGCTGAGCGTGTCTGCTGGGGGGTGTCTGGGAGCATTTCCTTAAGGACAGAGCGAGGGAGGGCGGGCGGGCGCGCTGGGAGGGAGTGAGGGAGGGAAGGAAGGGAAGAGATCCCGACCGCCAGCCCTGGCTCCGAGCACTCGCCCTCCTCCTTCCCCCTTGATCTATTTTTTTTTCCTATTTTTTTTTTAATTCTTTTCTGACACTGGAAGGATCTGAGATGAACCCAAGTCGGGGTGGCGGGGGAAGGAGCTTGCTTGGAGACCCCGAGGGCGCAGCTCGTCTGCGCACTGGAGCTGGAGCTGCAGAGCCCGCCTGGCCTCTCCTCGCCTCTCCTCGCCTCTCCTGGCCCGGCCTGGCCTGGCCTCCCCCTGGCCGGGCGGTGGACGCGACGACGCACCCCCCGGGTTATTCCTGGCAGAGCCTACCCCGCACACAAGTTACCAGGCGGAGTGCGCGGCGAGGGCGGGCGCAGGGCGAGGGCGCAGGAGGGAGGCCGTGAGAGAGGGAGAGGCAGACTCAGCCTGCGACGTCATCGGATCCCCCAGCGCGTCCCAGCGAGGGAGGCTGGACCCGAAAAACCAGTCTGCAGCGGGCGGGCGAGCGCCCCAGGGATGGATGGAGGGACGGAGAGATGGGGCGACCCGGGAGGGATGGATAGATGGAGGGAGGCAGAGAGGGAGGTGGCCTCCAGGGCAGGGCAGGGCAGGGCCGGGCCGGGTCGTGGCCGCTAGCAGCGGGCAGATCGCGACCGCATTCCCGCTCGCCCGGCTGGGGAACTCCCGGGAGAGCCTGTTCTTACTTGTCATGCGGGGAGGGGGGAGCTCAGGGCGTTTCTGGGAGCCTGAGCGTTTCCTTTGGGGCTTATTGGCAACCCCGCCGCCTCCCCAGCTTCTCCCTTCCTTTCCCACATCACTATGCCCTTGCTTTGGAAAAACCTCTGATAGAACCCGTATTGGCATGGATGGGCACTGACTGGCCTGGGCATTGGGATACGGTGGTTTTCCTTTTTCTCCACCCCCCCCCCCCCCGCTTCCTGAATTCACCGCTGGATTCTGAGGTGCAGCAAAAAAAAAAAAAAAAAAAAAGCATAAAATGGGCTCAAGAGTTTTGCGCCTGCCTGCCTGCCTGCCTTGGGAAAGCTTTTGCAAAGTGCTGCCTGTATTACCTAGCACACACCGTATCCCACAAACCCCCTTCTGGGAAGTGCCCAACTTTTCCAGAGCTGCAGCAAATGCCTCCACCACCCCCCCCCAAAATCCACCCACCCACGCATCCAGGGGCATTGCGCCCCGGGGTGTCAGTGACGCTCTGAACTGCGGAAAGCGGGCCCAACCCCTCTCTGTAGCTCCGTAAGGGTTTGGGGGAGCACCCCGAGCAGCTGTGGGTTTTGGGGGGTGGAGTGGAGGAGAAATATGGGGGAGCAGAGCTAGCTGCAAGCGCAGAGCACAGAGCCAGAGCGGCCCTCCCTCCCGTCGGGCTCCGGTGCCATCACACCCAGAGTGGGGACAGCCAGGGGTGGGGTAGGGAGAGGAGGGCGGGGAACCCCTGGCGTGTCGGGGCTGGTGCTCCGGGCTTCCTCCTCCTTAGCCGGGCGGGGGGCGGGCGACACCCGGGGACTCCCTGGGGCCGCCACCCTGCAAGTGTGGACTCGTGCACACCCTCCTGGGAGGCTCAGCTGCTAGCCCGGCGCCTCCCCCGGGTGGTCCTCCGGGACGCCCGGGCAGCCTCGCCCAGCTCAACCCAGGCCGAACCTAGCGCCGCGGGGCCCGGGTGGCCCTTCCCACCCGCCGGCGTCGCCTCCGCCCTGCCCGGGGCGGAGTAAACAAGAGATGAGCCAGATTTGACCTGGCGCGACCCGGCTGGCTGGCCGGGGTTCCCCGGGAGCAGGTGACTGACTCCGTGGGAGGGGTGCAAAGGAGGCCCTGGAATTCCAGCCCGGACCTTGACCCTGGTGGTGGTGCTCTGAAGGCAGCTCTTTGCCCACAACTGTTGGGGCATGTTGGGTGGCTCGAGTTTCAGATTTCGCGGAAAGGAACCGAATGTCAAGAGGTATCAAATGTGGTGTGGCCTTCCCCTTTTCATTTAAAAAAAATATAGGAAAGAAGAAAGAAAAGAAAAGCTGGTTGGGCAGCCCTTTGAATGGCTGAGCGAATTGCTGGTTTCCATTTCCTTTTTGCCTTTTTTTCTTAAGTTTTTTTTATACAATTTTTTTTTCACAGTAGTATTTAAGGTCCATGGTGACAATGAATCAGGGCCATTCCCACCACCAGGGTTGTTCTCCTCCCTCCACCCCTTTCCCCAGCAATTGCCCCATCCCCCGGAATGCTAGTGAAACTGTATATAGCTTGTTGTAGATAGGGTATCGATTCTGTTGTTGACTTTAGGTTTGATGTTTAAGTCGGATCATTTTGTTTTGTTTTGGGGTCACACCCAGCAGTGCTCAGGGGTTACTCCTGGCTCTAGGCTCAGAAATCGCTCCTGGCAGGCTTGGAGGGACCATATGGGATGTCGGGATTCTAACCACCGTGCTTCTGCATGAAAGGCATGAAAGGCACTACATCCATGCTCTCTCTCCGACCCCAAGTCAGATCATTTTTTTAGTTGCCCTTTTTTTTTTTTTTTTTTTTTTTTTTTTTTTTTTTTGTAATTTCCACCTATGATCCGTGTAGTTTGGAAGCTCTGGAGAAAAGACTAAGCAAACGAAGATACCCATGTTTGTGTTCATGGAGAAAAAAAGCATTAGAATTGAGAATAAGTTTCCTTTTAAGGTGATCCCATCTCAGTTGGGCCTACTTCCACTTAAGGGGCTTCTCTCCTTTCGTGGTTAAGTTCTTAAGAAACAGCCCTTGTTTGAAATTTAAATTAAAACAAATTATTTATTTGGCATTGTCTCAACATATGTCTTTGGTTTTAAAACATTCAGAATGCAAGATGCGATTTTCACAATGTTTTTGGGTTTTTTTTTTTTTTTTGCCTTCAAACCCACCTGCTACACCCATTTTATTGCTTAATAGAAAGATTAAGCATTTGCATTAAGAATAGTTTCCCTCGGGGCCGGGAAGGTGGCGCTAGAGGTAAGGTGTCTGCCTTACAAGCGCTAGCTAAGGAACGGACCACGGTTCGATCCCCCGCGTCCCATATGGTCCCCCCAAGCCAGGGGCGATTTCTGAGCACATAGCCAGGAGTAACCCCTGAGTGTCAAACGGGTGTGGCCCAAAAACCAAAAAAAAAAAAAAAAAAAGAATAGTTTCCCTCAGCACACACAATAAGCAGCTGCCCAAGATCCCAGAAATTAAGGAAAGCATCATCCAACGTTTTTGCTTCACTGGAATGGTTGTTTGAAATTTTAAGTGACTTATCACAAAAAACTTGATTAAATGATATTACTGTGACTGTTGGGATACTCAAGTAATTAATTAAAATAATTTTTTGTTTGTTTGTTTTTGAGTCACACCCAGCAGTGCTCAGGGGTTCCTCCTGGCTCCACACTTAGAAATTGCTCCTGGCAGGCTCGGGGGACCATATGGAACGTCAGGATTCGAACCAATGACCTTCTGCATAAAAGGCAAATGCCTTACCTCCATGCTATGTCTCTGGCCCCATAATTAAAATAATTTGGGTTGTGGGAGAAGTGGGCACACCCAAGTGTTCAGGGCTTATTCTGACTCTGTGCTCAAGGACCTGGGGGACCATATGTGATGGCAGGTGCAAACACCCTGCCCACTATACTAAAACAACCCCCTAAAATTTTTTTAAAACAAATACACAATCACTTTAATGATCTTATCTCATATTTTAATTTTTTATTCTTGTTCTCTTGTTCCAGAAATCACCTGGCTCTAAAGAATTTAGCCTGGAGTGAGTTGAAGCAGAACTAAAGATATTTGTGAAGATTTCCAGATAACACAGCTTTATCATCAACACACACACACTTGCACACACACACACACACACACACACACACAGAATCTCTATCTTTCCAGGAATAAATCCTTATTGCACAAAATGGCCTGTTGTGACACTGCTAGCTTCTGCACTGCAGCTGTAGAGTCTGACATACATGGAAACATTCAAAGCTGGATAGAAAACACTTTTTCTGCCAATTGTCAGACTCTTCCTATGCTCAGTAACGAGGCCAATAATTTTTGGGTTCCCTATGTCTACACGTCAGATAAAATCCATCCGCTGTATAAGAATAGAGGACCTAAGGTATGCAACACCAAAGGGAGGAAGCTTCTTAGCATTATTTGCTTCTTGTACCACTTAGCAATTTGAAAGAGGAGGGAAAGCCTTGAAACTACTTGAGAGGCATTAAAAAAGTAAAACATTTAGCGCCCACATGGCCTCAGGATGTTTTACTGTATTATTAGAGCACTTTCAATGAAGAGTAATTTTTTGTTTTTGTTTGGGGGCCACACTTGGCAGTACACTGGACTTACTCCTGACTGTGCTCAGAGATCACCCCTGTATGTCTCAGGAGACCATAGGTGGTGCCATTTCTCTAAATGGGTTGGCTCAGCCTTGTGCAAGGCAAATGTCCTATCATTCCAACTCCTTGAAAGTATTTTTTTATTTAGAATAGATTTATCCAGTGCCTACTATGTACTGATAAGACTTGGGATCCTTCAATCAACTCATCCAGGACTGCTGCTTTCCTGAAGGAGTTCATACTGGCCTTCAAATATAGGAATTTCATTGAAAGACATGAGTATAACCCATGGACTAAGACATCTAGGGTCTAAATGCTATTTCTCTGCAATTTTCCCTGTAAAAATTCAGCCTTTCTTCCTCTTGCAGCCTTCATCTCTGCTTTATGGTGCTCTTTAGACAACATATTACAGGATGGTGGCAGCTGCTCTCCAGTGTCCTTTTCTATGGTATTTTAACAACTTAAGTAGGAAAAAAAAAAACAAACCTTTTCCCCAGATAGTTCAAGCAGCCATACACACCTTCTCATGCCTGAACCAATCACTGAGTTTAGGTGATTGGGAGATTAGATTGGCCATTCTAAATCCTGAAGAAGGGAGTAGTTCTTCTAGGAAGAGAAATTCTCAGACGAAAGAAAAATATTGAATGTATGGTGATAGCATCTACTATCACCCAGACAATTTTTTATTTTGGATGACTCTCAGGGATTACTCCTGGCAATGCATTCAGAAATTGCTCCTGGCTTGGGGGACCATATGGGACCTTAGGGAATAGAACCGCAGTCTATCCTGGGTCAGCGGCGTGAAAGACAAATGCCCTATCACTGCTCCACAGCTCATGTTCTAACACCCTGACATTTTTGACGCTGACTTCTCCATTTTAAATTTAAGACTTTCTCTATAGTCAAAAAAAAAAAAAAAAAAAAAAAAACCAACCCTAATTTATCTGGCTATAAACTCAATATAAATCCTAACAATTAAAGGCCTCTACAAAACTTTGCAAAATGAATTGGCATGCCATTTCTTTAGATAAATTTATGATGCTATAAATCAAACACTAAAGGAGTTACCTGCGCTGAGATTTTGAGAACACATGGGGAATAGGTTTGGGTTTTAGGGAAGAGTGATGACTTAGAACTTTGCCTGATGTGTCTTCCACTTCCTATTCTGCTGTGTTAAAATAGAAAACAACTGAGCAGTAGCATGATTTGTACAGAATATTTAGGTCTCAGAGTAAAAGTATTTTGATACAAAAACCTCTATGTCTGCTGAATAAATAGGATACAAGTCCAAGCACTGTGATGAAGACTGGTGATTCCTATGGAATATTCTTAGATTGTGGAATAGAGGAAGAGAGTGGTAAAAACGAATCAACCAGACCCATAATTACTGGGACTCTAGATGATTGGTAGCTAAAGCATTTATCCTCCCTCCTCACTTTTCCGTGGTATTCGCGACTCAGTCATTCAACCATTTGATACCACTAGTTAAGAGTTCTTCTGCATATATTCCCAAGATCTATAAGAACATCAACCAAAATGCCAATTGTTAAATTCTAAGCTGGTCCCTAAAGTTATCAAACCAGGATCATGAAGATTAGGGCCATGGGAAACTTCACATGGAATAAGATCCCCAAGAGAATCCTATTCTCAAGAAAGCCTGAGAACCTTTGCTTTCCACTTTGCCCCAAAGTTTTAACTGGGGTTGGCAGACTGCCTGAAAAACCCCCTTCTTTCCTCTTTATTCTTCTCAGGTTTCACATGATCTCTTATGACAAGTTAGCTCTTTTAATACTTCAAAGATATTATTGTCGCTCTTATTTTATTCAGATTTCATCTGTTCTCAAGTATGTTAGGAAAAGAAAAGGCTGCAGTGTAAGGGGTGGGGGTCATGGGGTGGCAAGAAGAGTAGGGAGGGGATGGAGATAGAATTATAGATCAGGGGGGTGAGGAGGGCAAAAAAGGTTTGAGGAGAGGTAAACTGGTGGGAGGTGGACAGGACACAAACTGGTTTTCTAATTTAGCTTAAAAATTAGTCCCACCCACCTTATAGGGACATATAATACATATTTCAGCAGTGCAAGCTGCTACTGAAGCTAGCATCTTGGGTTCTAGAGTGTTCAAGGGATTATTCTTACCTCAGGTCTTTATCCCAAGGAAGATGAGTTCAAAGGTTATCTCAAGGATAACCTACTGAAAAGTCAACGATCAAAAAATCAGATTAGGAATCTGACACAGTCCAAGATTGTTGATGCCAGAAGTGCTCTCTTAGATCTAGGGAAGAGTAGGCTTGTAGCCCATCTTTAGCATCATTAACAATTAAAGAACATCACATTAACCCTGCTCCATTCTCCTCTCTTCCATCTCCCTCCTCTTCCCCTAAAATGGCTTGTAGCTGAATTTCCTCCATTTAGTAGTTATGGCTTGGGGTTAAAGCTTTGTATCTACAGAAATCTTCTGTTACAAGTCAAATACAAATATTGAGCTCTTAATAGCCCAAGCTCTTAAAAAGTCATTAACTTCTTATGAGAGATTAATTTATTAGATTGGTTTCCAGAGTGACAGCTAGCTTAGGACTCAAATTGCTTCATATAACAAAGTAGAAAAAGGGATGTTATGAAAAGGTCTCGAAGGAGGCTGAAACTGAGAAATTCAAAGCTTTCATAGTACTTTCCTGAGGTACACTAGTAAGTCTGGGAAGACAACAATGAATAAAGGGAAAGAGTATGGAAAGGTGCAATGAAAGGAAAAGCAGAAGCACATCTTTGACATTCACCAAGACAACTTCTACACAGCCCTTCAAGAGGGATCATCAGCCCAGAGCTCTTGGAGTATAGCTCTGATCTTGAGCAACCAGAAAATCTGCCTCCCTTCTCTGGACCTTCACTTCTCCATCTAAATAACGAAGGCACATTTTGGCATAACTCATATCAATCCTGCAGAAATAAAAAGAAAACATCCTTGAGTGCTCTTGTTGTGGTTCCTTGAAACAAAATATCAATATCAATATTGATTACCAGTTGTAAAGGAACTGACCTATCTGTGAGGCTGAATAAATAACAAGTAATGAGGAGAGAGAGATTTGATTTAAATCTATATATACTCAGTAAAATTGCTGCACTAACTGCTTTAAAGAGTTTATATCAGTTTTTGCAATAATCCACAGACAAAGAGAGGAGGGCTGGAAGGTCCAGCTCACGACATGAAGCTCACCACAAAGACTGGTGAGTGCAGTTAGAGAAATAACTACACTGAGAAATATCATAACAATGTAAACGAATGAAAGAAGTAGAAAGCCTGTCTAGATACAGGTGGGGGTGAGGTGGGGAGGAGGAAGATTTGGGACATCAGTGATGGGAATGTTGCACCGATGAAGGGGAGTGCTCTTTGCATGACTGAAACCAACAACAATTATATTTGTAATTAAGGTGTTTAAATAAAGATATTAATGAAAAAGGTTTGTATCAGCTTTAAAGTATTGTTGGGAGGGGGCGGAAAAATAGCACAGTGGTAAGGTGTTTTCCTGCCAACCCAGGATAGACCCAGGTTCAATCCCCAGGATTCCATATGATCCCCCGGCCTGCCAGGATCAATTTCTGAGTGCAGAGCCAGGAGTAACCCCTGAGTGCTGCCAGGTGTTGCCCAAAAACCAAAAAAAAATGTATTTGGAAAAGTATGAACTTTTTTAAATTTAGTCCAAGAAGTTGTTTATTGATAACTAAAAGGCCCAATTTGTTGGTCAGATCTCTAGAAAATCTGAGTCTCTTTTAGATGCACTGAACCTTGAGTTTGGGGATAGGTGGTAGCATGATCAATGGTTTACCCCCAAATTATGCAATTTTTAGGCCTTTAGTTAGACAATTTATGTAAGAGGAGACAACCATTTAAAAGCATTGCATCAATATTAATGCACAACTAATAATTATTAATGAGCTAATGTGCTGGTAAGAATACTAGCATGATCTCACACCCAGAGAAGATCTCACACCCCCTCTTAGCAAGGAAAGAGATACTAAAATTACATAAATGTGTAGCAAGGTAGATTCACTGTTTATTTGAATAAGCTTTATAGTAACCAAAGAGATGGTGTTAGGAAGCCCTCTGTGTACAGCATGAATGTAACCATGAACCTAACCACAGAGAGAGAAGTATGGCAGAGTGTCACATCTTGGAAAAGAGGAGGAAGTGCATAATCTGTTGAGAAGGTTTCCAAAAAGAGAAAATTAACATCATCTTAAAAACATTTTTCACTCTTTTGCAATAGATACATTAGTAATACATTACTAATTCTGTATTCCATCCATACACATACATGTATTAATACATATATTACTACATATGTGTGATCCAATAACATTCCAGTAAATGGAATACTCCATATTCTTTCAGGGTGTTTTAATTTTAACTGTTATCATTTTATAGTTATTTCTCATCATTACTTTGGAATTTTCAACTGGCATAAACTGTGCCAACTAAGTGCTGTGCTAATAGTCTCATTTTTATAGCTGGTATTTCATTTCTACTTTCTTATCATTTCCATGATTGAGCTTTGGCATGGGATTGAAGACTATAACATTCCCTCAGCTAGATAAAGTTTAATAAAATGGAATGAAGAGAGCCTCAGTTAAAGTGTGTTCTGTTATTGACCTCATATCCATTTATAAGACAACAGTTATTTTCTAAACACCAATGATTTTTCACTGAATGTTTAAAAATGTCCTATTCAAGTACTAGGGAACAATGCTTACTAAATATCAAACATATCAATTAGTAAATAATGGAATTTTACATTAGTTTGTGTGTATTTGAATGTGCATAGTTCTGGGTATCAAACCCAAGTCTTCAAGCATATAAGACATGCAGTTTATCATTGAGTCTTAACTTTGCAACACAATCTTTGAGGGGATTGCACATTCAGAGGTGTTCATGGCTTACTCCTGGCTCTGCACTCAGGAATCATTCATGGAGGTACTTGGAGGATCATATTGATTGTCAGGAATTGAACCTAAGTTGGCCATATGTAAAGCAATAACTTATTTATTGAACCATATAGCCACCCCTGCATTATATTTTTATTAATTAAAAATACTTATACAAAGTAAATAAATTTTAAGTAAGCTCTTAGACTAATTTTTCATATATATGTATGTATACATGTTTGTATAACCATTCTGATCAAGAAGAAGAATTATATGTGTATATACATCTCACTGAGGTTCAAATCCAGAATCTCATATATGCAAAATACATAATACAAAATACATACTACAGAATTAGAGGACTGGTTGAATAATAATTTTTAACACTTGAGAAGAATCCTTAATACCCCTTTGAGGTATTAGATAAATCTATATTGTAACTTCTTTATAGGCTACTTTTTCATTAATACGTTACCTCTCTGTCTAAAATATCCTGCTATCCAGCTATAGTTCTCCTTTATCTATCTAGACATTTTGTTCTAAAAAGTGATGCCTACCTTTTGGGCACTGTTTGGTTGCAAGAGGTCCAGGAGTAAGCAAAACCTATGAGGCTTTTGTGACACTCTCATTCTGGCAGTAAAGAAATAAGAGCATTTAACATCAGGAATAATAGTAGAAAAGTCAAACAAGTTAGTAGACAACAAAAATGTAGGGAAAGCAATGGTGGGCAAGTCTGGATGTTTCTAAGAGCTGACATTTGGGCTTACAACTGACTGGTGAGTAGCCCCAGGAAGAAAGAACTGAAAGTGCAAATCCCTGTGACAAGAACTTGGTTCCACAAGGAACCGAAAGGTCAGTGTGGGTGGCCATGGGAGGTGGAGAGCAGGAGGAAATCATAAGAGATGATGTAAGAGAGGCAACCAGAAGCCAGAGTAAAATCTTCTTATGACCTGGATGACTTACAAAGAAAGGGATAAACATGGGAAATGACCAAATATCTTATCTGATTAGTTGATTAACTTAAAAAAATCTTTCCCAAGAAACACCTTTCAGTGCCTCAGCTATGACTGCTGGATGTGACTTAGAACTAGATGGCGGATTGTGAACACATAATTATAAGTACTGAAGGAAGCTGAAGGAAAATAGTTTAGAAGGTAGCAAATTCTAAAGAGAATTTGAATAATGTGGTTAATGTGCTACCTTTTACATTTTTCTATGGCTGGCTAGAGAGAGCTGGGAAACACAATACTGCCCCCAGTCCTGCCATCTCATTATGGACACTTCTAATTTCAGATAAATGAAACCCTTGGTTACCACCCTCAGCTTGCCTTAAAACACGCATTGTATTATCAAAGCAGATGAACAAAAAAAAAATGGCCTTCAGAACATCTATAAAGGGGATCATGCTTGTATTAGAAGACATTTCCAAATTCCAGTTACGTCTCTTTGCTAATGATGTACCATACTTTTTGCTCTATAAGATGCACCTGACCATAAGACACACATACTTTTTAAATGTGGAAAACAAGAAATAAAAATATTCTAAAGTAAATGGTGCCAAAGCAAGACACTGTCAGGAATCAGCGACTGGGAAAAACCGACCTGAGAGGCTGAAGTATATTTATATACTTTATATTATATAATACTTATATATTAATTATATTATATTATATTATACTATATTGTAATAAATATATTATATATTTTATATATTATATTATTGTATTATATTAATATATGTCATATATTAATATTCTATAATATTTATATACTTTATATTACATAATACACTGGTCCACAGCTGATTAAACACATTTACCTAACTTTTTTTGACATTATGAAATTAAAAAATTTAGGGCCCAGAGAGATAGCACAGCGGCATTTGCCTTGCAAGCAAGCCGATTCAGGACCAAAGGTGGTTGGTTCGAATCCCAGTGTCCCATATGGTTCCCCGTGCCTGCCAGGAGCTATTTCTGAGCAGACAGCCAGGAGTAACCCCTGAGCACTGCCGGGTGTGGCCCCCCCCCAAAAAAAAAAACACAAATTTAAATATCTTTTTGTTCATATAAAAAGTCACAGTAGTGATCACAGTAGTGCTACTCTTAAACAAAAGCTCTCTATATGGGCCAAAGCAGTGGCGCAAGAGGTAATGTGACTGCCTTGTCTGGGCTAGCCTAGGATGGATCGCAGTTCTATACCCTGGCGTCCCATATGGTCCTCCAAGCTAGGAGTGATTTCTGAGCACACAGCCAGATGTAACACTTGAGCATTACTGGGTGTGGCCCCAAAACAAACAAACCAAAAAAAGCTCAATATGTGACAGTGAAAGTGACTTAACCTGATGCTCTTACTATGTGGTATGTCTGAGCAATGAAGGAGGCATAACACTGTGGATATCAAATGGTTAGTACGTGCTCTCTTCCCCAGCACTTAGGCTTCAGCTCCAGGCAGCATTCACTCTATAAGACTCACAGACATTTTCCCCATCTTGGGTGTGTGTGTGTGTGTGTGTGTGTCTTATGGTATGAAAAATACAGTAATTCCCAAATTCACTTAACTCTTGAAAATCTGATTTTTCAATTTGTCTCTTTACAAAGAAAACATAGTAGTGGCTGGGCAGTGTAGAGCCCCAACAGTTTCATGTATACAAAGCTAGAAAAAATAGTGATTATGTAAAATATCCTTCATTATACACATGAGTATATACATATATACATGTATAACTTCTCCTTAGTAAATGATATGATGTATTTTTATTATTAAAAGGAGCCTAATCATATTTATCAATCCAAACATATATAAACTTAAATATAGACTAAAAAGAATGTAAGTTAAAGGTAGGCTAAAATTAATCAGTTTTGCTAACTACCCAAGCTAAAGTCAATAACAATAGAATCAAGAGACCCAAACTATAACAAGCTATCCACAAAATGGACCAGTTCCACTAGTAGTCAGGAAGCAAAGGGTGGAGGTATGGGATGCATACTGGGAACAGGGGCAGAGGGAGGTCAACGCTGGTGGTGGGAATGGCCCTTATTCCCACTGTCTACCTAAAATAAAACTGTGAAAGACTTGTAAAATAAAATTATTCAATTTTTAAAAGTAATCATTAAATAAAATTATAGTCTTTACATAAAAGGAATTATTAAATTTTATGTAAGTGGAAAAGGAAAAAAGTAGTGACAATAAATATTTGAATATGTTTCTCAGTGTTATACCAAAAGGTTTGTTGTATTCATTTATTTAATTATTTTTTCTTTGGGTGGGCAATAATACTCAGCTATTCCGAGGTTGGTGTTTGGCAGGTCAACTCTGTGCCATAGCATAGTGTAGTAGATAGGGCAGTTGGCTTGCATGCAATCAATCTGGATTTGATCCCTGGCATCCTATGTGGTCCGCAGAGCAAAGCCAGTACAGTGGCAGGAGCAAGCCCTGAGCACCACTGGTGTGGCCTTTCTCCCTTCCTCAAACAAACAAACAAGCAAACAAGCAAGTCCCAGACATATACATTGCTGCTCCCTCATCAAACAAACAAACAAGCAAACAAGCAAGTCCCAGACATATACATTGCTGCTAGTTGAACCAGGGGCTCTGATATGTAACACATGTACACCAAGAGCTAGTTTTATCTGCTTGATCCATTTTCTTGTGTTTACTTAAATATAATCTCAATCTTTATAAAATTACCACCCCAAAAAAACAAATGAAAGCAGAAATAAAGATAAACTAATTTTAAATAACAGTATATCTAAAAGCATAAAGGTGCATGTCTGAGGTTTTTGGATGGCATTGTTTGTTTGTTTTCTATTATCAAGATTCACTTTTATGTAAAGCAAATACTTTACCAGTGGTTTCAGTGCTTCAGAACTTATTTCCTCTCTTTTCTGAACCATTCCAGGATTCAATCAATTGCTCCCTTTCTCCTGACATCTAAGGAGACAGAGGATGAACTTCAAGATGTTTATAGCTTCAGTAGAGGCCCCCAGGTGCAGAGGAAGAGCAAAAGGGTTTTTCTGACACTTTAGACTGACACTCTAGACACTTTAGGTGTCTAGAGAAGACTGAACTTTATTCCAACACCCTTCTTTATCTGAGACAAATACTTAATTGTCTCCATGAATCTTACCACCTGTGAGAGTCTTGTTTTCTGAAAAGTTGAGACCATAGAATTTAGTACCTAACATGATTGTAAGAGTTAAGTGCAAACATTATGTGCTTAATATATACTGATCCTTTATTTTAATGTTATGACTCAACCACTAAGTCTTTGAGAGGACAGAGGGATTGCACCATACCTGCAGTGCTTAGGAGCTAATCAAGGCTCTGTGCTTGAGAGTCACTCCAAGTTGTGCTTGGGAAAATCATGCTGTGTTGGGTCATAGAACCATGCAAGGCATGGAAGCATGCAAGGCAAGCACATTCACCACTGTACTATCACTCTGACCCCCCAACCAGTAGTTTTTTGTGCTATACAATTAATTATGAATGTTATAAGCACAATCATTAAAACTCTATTAATTAGTCATTGCAAGACATTAATCTCTGGGATTCTTACTCTTACATTTATTCATAGAGGGCTGAATAAGGGAGGCATTAAGTTGTCTCCCAAGAACAATATTTTACAATTCCTAGCTATTCTGTTCTCATTTTTAAACTTCTCTCTTTGTAATGGGCCTAATAAGACATCTGTCTCAGATTTTCTGAGAAGAGTATAGAACTAATGGAGAAATAATGGAAAGTAAAAGAACGGTGCCGCTGCATTCATAGATGCCAGGATATGGTAGTCCTGATGATGATGAGAAACAATGATGAGGATTCCATTGGTCCAAGACAGTCAATATCAAATTAATTGTATGTTTCTTCTTTACATAGTCACTGCTTAAATTTATACCACTCATACCACTTTTTTTTTTACCATTTATCTGCAATTTTATACAGAATAAACTCATTCATTTCTTTTTTTTTTTTTTTTTTTTTTTTTTTGGTTTTTGGGTCACACTGCTGACTCTAATTATGGCTCAGAAATCGCTCCTGGGGGGACCATGTCCTTCCTAGGTCAGCTGTGTGCAAGGCAAATGCCCTACCACTGCACCACTGCTCGGGCACCTAAACTCATTCACTTCTTAATAAGAAACAGATATCACAGAGTAGGTGCCCGTAAGTATCTTTGGTTTTAATTTGGATATCAATATTTTAAGAAATTAAATAACTCTTCACTTCTCTTTTTTTTTTGTAGGCAGGCATATATTTCTGTGTGCCTTAGGTCCTGAAGAATCTAAGTCATGTTTCACACATGTAAAATGTTCTTGGGGTGCCCTGTTCCACACTTTTAAACAACACACAATTTCAACATGTAACTTAAGTCAAAGATGCTAATGTTTTACTGGCACATAAAGAAAATAAGTTTTTCTTCTTTTTATTTGCCAAGAGCCCTGATTTGCATAGGTCATCTCCCTAAGCTTCATGCAAAAATGCAACTTACAATTAAATAAACAAGTCAAACCAAAGGAACCAGTGAATGTGTTATAAATAACAACCAAAATTATACTTCAGATATTAACTGGTTTGTCCTGATTTAATAAAAATTACATCATTTGACAAATGAGATAAGACCTTCACCTTTTGCTTTCTGATTGACACTTCTAATAGTTGAATGTATTATTACCATCTGGTGTCTGGCCTCTGAAATCCTCTGGCAACGTCTGCCTTATTTCAAATAGTCAGGATTCATCTGCAAAAAAAAAAAAACCAAAAAAAAAAACCCAAAAAAAAAGAAACAAATGAAAAAAAAAGCACATTCTAAGTGTCGTGATGGGCAGGCCCATGGTCCATGGAGAAGGCTAAGAATTCAACACATCAATGAGCTACAACACAAGCTCTGCAGATATTTCCTCTAGGTACTCTTCCTTTTTAGTTTGTGCTATAATTGACATCACCAACATTGCTTATGTTTTGGATGGCAATTCTGAAGGTTAAAATTTCTAGAATTTGAAAAAAAATGCTTGGGGCCAGAAAATAGTACAATTAGGCATGCAACCTACCTGGGTTTGCTTTCTGATATTACACTGTATTCCCCCAGCTCGCAAAGCCCCCAGAGCATTTTGGATGTGCAACCTGGAAGTCCCCAGTTGGTCTGACCCGAGTTTCCCTTATATTGTAGGGCACAAGCAGTAAAATATATCAGGACCTCACATTGTACTTGTGGCCTGATTACCTGAGAATAGCCAGTGGGATCCCTAGGCCTTCTGAGCACTGTTTGGGAACACACTATCACCCATTAATTTTTGTTCTGTTTTGGGGCTACACCTAACTGTGAAAGAGGTTACTCTTGGCTCTGTACTCAAGGGTCATTTCTGGTGCATTCATGGATAAAATCAACATATTATACAGCCTCTGTGCCCTAGTTTTGACTTGAGGTCTTATCCCAGGCAAGAATTTTCTACTAGAATTTCCTGATAAGTAGAACCAAAACAAGCAACAAAAAAGTGGGGAGACCATCTCTACATATGGAAATAAACACTAAGAGTTATAACTATTAAGGAAATGTGTCTACAGAAACATACAAAGAAAATATACATATCCCCATTAAGTCTTTTGAGAAAGTCTGTGGGGGAGATAAGATCCAGGGGACATTTTCATCCCACAGCATGGTCTTTTGGGGTCTGAGAAGTGGTTTGCAGCAGTCAGAGATCAGGTACTGTCCTCGAGCTGGGAGTCCCCCTGTAGCTGGATCCAGTAGCAAGCTACAGTTCACATTGAGGGGAGGTGGGAGAAACAAGGACACATAGAATGAGTCAGCAGGAGCGGTTCTGCAGAGGGTAAATAGGAAGAGATCAGTGTTGAGGGGGGTGAGAGGATAGAAAGGGTTTTGTAAGGGGTGAATGGGGTAGGGGGGAAGGAGTTATAATATATAACAGAGACTATATACAATATAGGCAGGGATATGTACAATCCACCGCATACACAAACACACCCATTTGTAGACAGACATTGGGGATCTAATTGTAGTTTATAGTTGAAGCACTGACCCTTCTAGGATGGGTCAGAGTGCTTTAAAAAATGGGGCCAGCACATGGTGGGGGGAAGGTTTTCCAATTTCTAGGCAGGTCATCAGTGGTGGGGGTAAACTTTGCTAAATAAAACTTCCAGGGTTAGACGTGCATGGAGCATTTTAGGGTAAACATTTTCATGTCTAGAGTATTAAGCAATATGGTAGTGAGCACTATAAGAGGAGTCTATCCCATGTAGTATCATCTACCATGTCTTTTGCATCCAGGTTCCTTTCCTGAAAAAAAAAACTGACAACTTGGACATTATGATATAATAGTAGGGTAGCTTAAATTAAAAACAAAAAGATAATAGTAACTTGTAGATAATCAATGAACAGGGCCTGTAACAAAAGTCTGTGTGCAGTTGCCTACATCAGTAGTCTCTATGGACATAAGCTTTAGGTCATAGTAGCAGATGTAATCAAAATTAGATAAATTAGAGTATTTTGTCAAGACACTGTCATAATGAGCACTTATATTGGAGTTTAATAAAGCAGAGCACTGAAATGCAAAGTTAGTAGCCCATTTTTTCTTGAGTAAGGTCATTTTCATTCAGAGATTGAGAGTGCTATAATTTGAAGGTTCTTGTTTTTTCCTAAATAGAAAATTTTGTTTTATTATTGGGAGGGACATGGTCATGGTTGGGAGGCAATGCAGAACCAAGAATCAAATCAAGATTCACATACACAAGGCATGGATACTCCCACTGGAAACACATTCCTACCTTTAACCTGGAGTTTAACTCAGCAAAGCCCACATGCATTTGGCTATTCTTTATTGCTATTGATATTGTTCTAGGCTCTGGAAAAAGTCAAGTTGAGTGTGACTTCTTTTTAGTACATGGGAAGGTCAGAGTCCACACATACAAAACAAAGATGAAGACAGTGCTAAATTGGGTTGCACAGATTGTAAATGTGATCAGCAGCTTTAGTGAGATACAAAATAAAAATGTTTGTGGTATGAGGGCTCCTAAACAGTGCTTAGCATATGGGGTGGCCCAGTGATGATTCTCAGCCAACCAGGCCAATAGTTTAATGCTAGGACCCAAGGATTGGGGCACTGCTCAGGCCTTGCAATGCTGCAGCTACCTGGGCCACCTTCATGGTGCTGAGAACCTCCAGGGCTGCTTGGGGAACAGTGATTTCAGGAAACAAACTGGAGTCATCTGTAAATAAATGACATGCAATGTTTTCTCAATGTTCAAAAGGTGAGATCAAGGTAAAAGAAGTAGAATGCAAATAAAAAGATAAAGAACTTCTTTAGAGTAGAGAAGTCTTAAAGTTCTGGCAGATCCAAAGAAAGAATTACCAAGTCTAGGCCCAACAGGAGTTTCTATCATGATGGCTAGATCATTCCTAGTTGTAGACACAGATAAGCACTGTTAAGTCTGTGCTTTTCAATGAGGAGGCTGAGAGTGAAAGAAAAATAAGCAATCCTTCATCATGCAGCCAATGAGAGAAAGAGCAGAGATTCACATCTAGATTGAAAAGTTTGAAAGCTATACCACAAATGCCTTAAAATCTCACGTGGCAATCACTTTTCTCTTTGACTCCACGAAATGACTATACACTTAAGAAAGGAAAAGCATTGAATTAATGTGCTTGGCCCATTGGTAAGAACTGACAGTTTAGGATGAATTCAAATGTACTGCTCCCCTCTGTCTTTGCCCCTCCATTCCTAATCCTCTACCAATGCTTCTTGCCAAATGTTGGCTTCTTAAAGTAAATTAATATAAGTCTTCTAATTCTAGAAAATTCCTCCTTTTAAGAAGAGTCCTTTAAGGAGCATATCCTATTTACAGATCACTGGCAATAGACTTTCAAGTAATCAAACATCTGGTAATGAAAAACTATTTTGAAACTATACTATTTTCCCATGTCAAAAAACATCTGTCATATGTGACTTGCTAACTTGGGTATTGAACATTTGAGGTCAACTACCTAGGTTCAGGAATAGAATAAAAATTGAACAATGTACATTAATTAGGGTGTCCAAGAAATTTAGTGCTACCCAGATATCTTTTGGAGTTTCATGTCCAGTCAGAATACATTAGTTTGAGGCCAGAGCAGTGGCATAAGCAATAAGTTGTTTGCCTTGCATGCACTAACCTAGGACGGACTGCAGTTTCATTCCCAGAGTCCCATATGGTCCCCCAAGCCAGGAGTGATTTCTGAACACACAGCCAGGAGTAACCCCTGCGCATCATCAGCTGTGACCCAATAAGCAAAAATATAAGTAAATAAATAAAATGCATCAGTTTAAGAAAAAAGTATGGAAACTTGAAAAGCATTCAGGAGATATTAAGAATGAAAATTAAATTATAATATTTTTAAAAGTTTAAAGCTAGAAGAGTGAAGTATTTTGATAGAATTATGCATGTCCTCAACTCACTCTAATAGTATGTCTAATAATCACAGAGAAGGTGAGGCTATCAAATGCTGAGATAGCATTTGTACAAAATCTAAGCAAAAAATTATTTGTACCCTATGATGTGTGACATCTAAAATAGTGGTCTCCCTATTTTGCTTTATAGTTGATCTTTGTTAACTCTACTTTCCATATTTGTTGAAAAAAGACATATACAAAGAAAATTAATTTTCAAAAGGGAAGAGAGGATAGGATCAATATTAACAAAGAAAAGGGGACCAAGGAAAATACCAACACATACAAAAAATATTCATTCAAGACCCAAAGAAAGATCATTTATTGGCAGCAAATGTTGCAAAAAATAAAAAATGGTATCTGGAGAGATAATACAGGGGTAAGATATTTGCTTTGCACATATGAAACTAATCTTGGTAAGATTCTCCACATGACTTATGGTCTCTCACGTACTGCTACTAGTTGTAGCCCCTGAGCACAGAGCCAGGAGTAAGCTTGGGGAACCACTAGGTGTGACACAACACAAACAAAAATCTCAAAACCTAAAATTTAAAACTAAAAGCAAGCAACTAAACAAACAAAAAACCCAGGGAGGTTGTGAAATTTCCCTTTCCCCCAAAAGTCTTTAAAAATAGGATTATATCTGTTGGAATAGCATGATGTGATGTTGCCAAATTGAGTTTTCTAAGTAAAGCTCTAGTCTGGTAATATTACTATTTCCTTCAGTTCTAAAAAATAACAACACACCAATTTACATTGCAAACTATGCCTTCTTATTTTAATTGTGCTATGAAACTATTTTTATTGGTACTTGCATTGAAGGGGGCACTAATTATTTAGGATTCAACCAGGTCTCTAGCATAGTCTAATTTTATTAAACCATTTCTCTAAAATACTATAATTTATCTGTGCAAAAACCAAGACCACCAATTACAGAAAACTTATTACAACAACAGTAATAGAACAGAACTTTTAGAACTGTTAAGAAAGACTCTATCCTAGGCTTCATCCTATGACCTGTGCAAATACCAAGATTATCATCCACAACTGAACAGAAAGTTCCCTGGCACCATAAAAATACCTTTGATGTTAAAATAAGCTTGTATGGAGCCTGTAGTTATTCCCATGACAGTATGCTTCAAGGGCAGACCTGTATCTCTTAAGCCAAGGGAATTCCCTTTCTAATTTTCCCAATACTTACTATGCCTATGGAAAGAAAGAAAGAAAGCAAGCAAGAAAGAAAGAAAGAAAGAAAGAAAGAAAGAAAGAAAGAAAGAAAGAAAGAAAGAAAGAAAGAAAGAAAGAAAGAAAGAAAGAAAGAAAGAAAGAAAGAAAGAAAGAAAGAAAGAAAGAAAGAAAGAAAGAAAGAAAGAAAGAAAGAAAGAAAGAAAGAAAGAAAGAAGGAAGTAAGGAAGGAAGAAAGAAAGAAAGAAGGAAGGAAGAAAGAAAGAAAGAAAGAAAGAAGGAAAGAAAGAAGAAAGAAGAAAGCAAGAAAGAAAGAAAGCAAGAAAGAAAGCAAGAAAGAAAGCAAGAAAGAAAGCAAGAAAGCAAGCAAGAAAGAAAGAAAGAAAGAAGAAAGAAAGAAAGAAAGAAAGAAAGAAAGAAAGAAAGAAAGAAAGAAAGAAAGCAAGAAAGCAAGAAAGCAAGAAAGCAAGAAGCAAGAAAGAAAGAAAGAAAAGAAAGAAAGAAAGAAAGAAAGAAAGAAAGAAAGAAAGAAAGAAAGAAAGAAAGAAAGAAAGAAAGAAAGAAAGAAAGAAAGAAAGAAAGAAAGAAAGAAAGAAAGAAAGAAAGAAGCACAAAATCTGGCTACACCAGCCCTCCTTGTTTTTTTTTTGTTTTGTTTTGTTTTTTTGGTTATTGTTGTTGCTGTTGTTCTTGTGGTTATTATTTGGTTGTTGTCTTTGTTGCTGTGGCGCTTTTTTGTAGTTACTGATTTTGGTTTTATGCTTTGTTGTCTTGTTTATGTTTGCTTTTGTTCTTTGTTATATTTTTCTTTTTTTTCCCTTTCTTCTTTTAAATTGATATTTATAATCTCTAGATGGACTCCTTCCTGTTTTTTCTCTTTTTTTCCTTCAAATAGAATCACATTACTTGAATCATCTTGTTCTGCTTCATAAATTAAGGGAGAAAAGAAATGGATGGTACCAGGACCAGTCATATGAACATTGAATAGAAATAAAAAATGATCAAACTAAAACATCAAACCAAAAGTCAGTGACAACAGAATCAGTACCCAATCTACAGCAAGTTATACACAGAGGGAACCAGTGATTCTAGCAGTCCAGGGAGCAAAGGAGTGAGTTATGGAATGCATGCTGGGTGCAGGGGTGGAGGAAGGACAACACTGGTGATGGGAATGCCCCTGTCTCATTGTCACGATGTACCTTAAATATTACTGTGAAAGATTCATAATAAAATAAAAATAATAAAAATTGTTTAAAAATGTATATCGGATTTTATTGCATGCTTTGTCTGCATCTATTGATATGATCATATTGTTTTTATTTTTCTTTTTGTTTATATGGTGTATTATTGTTGAGTTTTATGTATGTTAAGCCATCCTTGCATTCCTGGAATGAAACCGACATGATTGTGTTCTATGACCTTCTTGATGAGGCATTCAATCCTATTTGCCAGGATTTTGCCAGAGGAGAAGAAATAGAAGTTAAATGTCTGCCAGAAGAACTGGCAGGGGATAGGCAGGGGGGATGGCAGGAGTGAAACGTAACACCTGGGAATTGTGCACTGGTGAAAGGTGTTGACTGACAATCATGAACAACTTTGTAAATTTGAAAAAAACCAACTATATCATAAACAGCCTTGTAACCATGGTGTATAAAGAAAGTAATAAAATTTTAATAACTAAAGAAAGCACTCCCCCCAAACAAATGTTAGAATCAATGATTTAAACAGATTAACTAAAGAATTCTATGTAAAATGAATAAATGTGACTAAAATGATAGTGGAAAGAAAGTTTAAAATCATAAACTTATATGCTCTGTGGCCTCTATAACCACGAAAATCCCTGTGATCTATTGTGACCTCAGTGGCCAGTGATGTCACTGATGTCTATATAAACAGGATCTGCGTATTCTAGTCTCATTTGCCATAGGCAAGTGGCATGTGAAGTTGGATATCTCAGTATGGAGAACTTCTATCCCTCTTATTCCCCTAACCTAGTCCCAAAGGAGCATTCCTAAGGCTGGTCTCTCTACCTTAAACTCTTGTTGGGGGTCCTTTTTTATATTGTGTGGCTCCTTTTCATTAGGAAGCTATCGACCTTGTACCAGGTAAGGACGGGGAACTTGTTCCTGGGGATTTCATGGTAGGACAGTGTATCAGAAGAAGACAATTCAGAGACACACTAAAACTGGGAAGTCTGAAGCCAGGATAGAACATCAGTCCTCTAGCAAACCAGAGTAGGGGTTCACGGGAACCTATTACATCAAGTTCAGAGACTATTTGGGTTCTGTGGTGGGGTCTGAGGTCAATTACCACATGCAGGACTGTTGGAGAACTGGAGTCTCAGCTCTGCATAACAAGTCACAGAGCCATTTATGGGGCCACTCAGACAGCCCTTGTGGGGTTGCTCAGAACAAACTAGTTTCTGAGAGCCCTCTCAGCAGAGAGGACGAGGGTTCTCCCTATGGCAGTCCATGATCAGGGGCCTTATTCTAGGAGTTTCCTTGGCAGAGCTAGCTGGTACCATGGGTGTGGGCCTACTGAGGAGAATAAAACAGTTGTTGCATCTGTGCCAATTATCTAGGAAGAAAACTTACCTGTGTCTTCTGTGCTACTCACCCGAGGCTTCTCTGAATTACTGAGAGTCCCCACCACAATCTTTTCTTTTCAGCTTTGGAGGGCAAAGAGGAAGAGACCCCTTTATTGAGAGGCAAGGAGGCAGGGGACCATCCTCTCCTCATCCTCAAGTCTCAGGCCATGAGTTCTGAGGATGTCAGTGTAGACGCTATCCCTCAGAGAATCCAGCGCCAATGGAGTAGTAGATAGAACCTGAGGGGCTTTGAGGAGTCCAACTTATTCATTTTAGGTTATTTCTGAAGGGCAGTGACTGCTGCTACAGGTGGGCGTGGGGTGAGGAGTGCAGGGCAGTTTTGCTTTCAGACTTAGCCATATTCCCTGAATGCTTGGATAGCAGGTCCTCTTGGGGCTCCCGGGTGGTTCTAACACCCCAAGATGGTCTGACAGGCCTTTGCCCAGAAGCAGGAGCCTCTGTAAGAGTGATTGTATAAGTTAGGCAGGTCCTGAGAGCTCAGAGACAGAGCAGGCCAGGATCACCCTGGACCTGACCAGCAGCTTTGCTGTTGCCCCGATAGCACCCTTCTCCCTATAGCCAAATTCTTTTTATTTGGAGGAGACGTGCCCTTGTGGCTGCATTTGATTGAAAGGTGAGTATTCTCCTCATCCTCCATCAACTCAGTGCGGGGGTGGGGGATTGCTTCCCCTGGACAAGGCCTACACAGCCTGGAAACCGTGGGGATGGGTGTGGTTGGCCCATGGCAGTTACCAGGTCCTGTGATGTCATGGGGCAGGTGGGGGTGTTGGAACATGATTGCCCCGAGGCTGGGGGAGGGGCAGGAGGAATCTAGAGCCTATCACCCCAGCCAGGCCCCGGGGTCCTTTCCTCTTCCTCCTGTGCTCTGTGTCCTCTGCAGAGAGAACACCATGAAGAATCAATATAGACCGCCACTCTAATTTCTCCGTTTGCCTCTCTTGATCTCCACAAGGGAACCCTAAGTTCCCTTACCACAGGGCTGCCTCCCTCCTTTCTCGGGCCCTGGGCATCCCTTCATGGACTTCAACCCCAGGACGACTCCCGGGGTCACTTACCTCTTGGCCCTTCAGGGGCTTCCTACCATCTTGACCCTCCTTGGGCCACCTATCCCTCTTGTCCCTCCCCGGGCTTCTTACCATCTTGGTCCTCCAGTGCCACCTCCCATCTTGGCCCTCCCGGGGCCACCTACCTACTTGGCCCTCTAGGGGCCTCCTACCCACTTGGCCATCCTGCACCAACCATCTTGGCCCTCCTGGGGCCTCCTACCATCTCCTACCAGCTTGGCTCTCCCCCCATCACCCCTTCTTCCCTTGGGTGCAGGAACCCCCAAACCCCCGGCCACAGCCTGCAGGGCCTGGAGGGGGACTGCCGGCTCTAGGGGAGGAAGGGGCTCCATCGGATCACCGAGTTGGCCCCGAAGGCACAGGGTAGCTAAAGCCCTAAGGTGCCTGTTGTGTTGCTTTGTCTCTCCAGAGGAATAAAACAACGTTTACCGTAGTTGATTCTGCTTTTCCTGACAGCTCCGAGTGGTAGGGTTCAGGGGAAAGAGAGGGGGGGTTTACACAGCTCTTAGTGGCCCCTGCCATCTTCTGGAGCTTTTTTGGAGAAGACACCTGGTACTCCCTCACCTTCCCAAACAAGGTTGAGGGACTTCCAGTTTTTAAGAAGGTAGAAGCAGCCCCTTGCCCTGTCAATGCTCGCAGGGGTCTTCAAACTACGGCCCGCGGGCCGCCACATATTGTATTTATTCCCATTTTGTTTCTTCACTTCTAAATAAGATATATGCAGTGTGCATAGAAATTTGTTCATAATTTTTGTTTTTACTATAATTTGGCCCTCCAACAGTCTGAAGGACAGTGAACTGGCCCCCTGCTTAAAAAGTTTGAGGACCCCTGCTAGAGCATTTTCATGAAGAGAATCGAGGGTTCAGTTTACCCCAGAAGCAGAAGGTGTGACCTGATTGACAGGAAGGCAGGAACCAGAGGTGGACAAGCAGTTGTGTCTGAATGTGGGGGGGGGGGGGGGCATGAAGAGTCTATTTCAGTGGTTCCTCTGGAAAGGACACACGAGGAGTGATGCCCTTCCCAGAACAATCCATAGCTCCAAGAGGAGAGTGTTGGGAAGAAACACTGACTGGATAGCCACCTACCCTGGGGTCCCAAAGGTGAGAGGGGAGAAGCAATGCCTCCTGGGACTGTGAAAAGTGGTGATGTGAAGAACATTAGAGGGGGAAGATTGCCTTGCTTGGAACTTCAGTGCCCTTCTCAGGCTTGCTGCACACCCCTCCATAGTTGAGATCAGCCTTCTCCGGAAGCTGATCACAGTGTCTCACACAGGGGTGTCGAACAATTTCGACACAAAGAGCCAAAATTTTAAACTGTGAGATTCAGAGAGCCGCACCACACAGTGACCTGCCAAAACAGACCACTCACACAAAAGCATATAATTTTAACAATAATATATTAAACACATATTGCATTTTGCCATTTTGAGTGAGGGTAAAAATGCTGTTCGCTGTGCTCTTGGGAAGTATCTGTAGGTCAGTGATGCTGAAGACTAGGGACGTGGCCAGACGTAGCCTTCCCTCCTTGAGGTATGTTAGCAGGTTCTACTGTCTAGACACACTGATGACAATACACAAGAGACCCCTCTCTAGATAGTCACCTATCAAGGGGTGCTATATTGAGGAGATACCAGAATATTTATGTAGTTGCCAGAGTCGGGAAACATTTCCCTGGAATTCCTACAGTCTTGAAGTAGAAATTCAGGGCTACAGGTGCTTCGGGTCCCACCAGGGAGTCCCTTGAAAATGTGGTTTTTGTTGTGAAGACACTAATATCTATTCTCCTTAGGGCTCTGTAGCAAGGCACTGCCCAGAGTCTCAACACTAGGATGACATTTTTCTAGGGGACACTTAAAGTCATTTTCTAAACTTTCTGAATGCTTGTTCCTAAGAAAACAAAAACAAAGAAACAGACAAAAACACTATAAAAAAATCCCTTCAAAAACCAAAAAAACAAAACCTCCAGAAACCTAAACTTAACTTAACCCCCCACCCCCCCCAAGAGAGAAAGAATAACCTGAAATGTATTGGTCATGTCAGCATAGCCTTTCTTTCCCTTCATACCTTAACTCCATTTAAGATTGTTATATGTTGCTACTTACAGGCTCAGGTAGCCATTGTAAAAATGGTAGTAGTTCTCATATATCCAATGCTGTACTAAAGAATGTTTAAAAACCTGCTCTTGTGGGTAAGCAGAGAGAAGTGTGTAGCTGTGTTCAGAGTGCTAATTGCACATAACTAATTAAAATAACTAAAATGTAATAGCCTAAATTATTGTAAATATATTTTTAAAAATTAATGTAGACATTTTGTTTTTACATAATACTTAACTTGATTTCTGCTCAACTCCTCTATGGTTATACATAGCCTAACCATAATTATAATTCAATCAGTTCATAAAATAAATGCAAATAAATGTTGGATTGCTCCCCAACTCAGAAGTTCCTCATGTCATCGACAAACATACATTTTTGATGTATTAGATGCTATTTTATCTACTTGGGGGAAAGATGGAGGGAGGGAATGAATATAAATAATAAATATATGGGCCTGGAGAGATAGCACAGTGGCATTTGCCTTGCAAGCAGCCGATCCAGGACCAAAGGTGGTTGGTTCGAATCCCGGTGTCCCATATCTTCACAAGAAACATTCCAAAAAATATATTTAGGGGCCGGAGAGATAGCATGGAGGTAAGGCGTTTGCCTTTCATGCAGGAGGTCATCGATTCGAATCCCGGCGCCCCATATGGTCCCCCGTGCCTGCCAGGAGCAATTTCTGAGCCTGGAGCCAGGAATAACCCCTGAGCACTGCCGGGTGTGACCCAAAAACCACACACACACAAAAATAAATAATAAATATATATGATAAGTCACATTTTTACATGATTAATGAATCCCATTTATCAAGAATAGTAGGAATTATTTGATAAGCCAAACAATAGTTGTCAGTGAAAGAAAATAGGTACATTTTGTTCTTTTCACAGCATACAGTCATGTAACATATTTAAGTTGAATAGTTAGAAGGCCAAACATCGAGTCCCATAATTCCCCGCTCCTCTCCCACGAATGACTGTCCTCTGTAAAAGAAATAAAATGACAGGCAGCAGCTGGTTTGGTGGGCCAGATAAATGTCCTCAGCAAGCGGCATGTGGCCCAAGGGCTATAGTATGAGGACCCCTGATCTAAAGTATCTGCACAACTCCCTCGATTACCACAATTTTTCTTTATCTGCACAATTTGCTCTTAATTGAAGTAACAGATAATAGCAATAGCAAATAAAATATACTATGTTTGGAGAAAATGGTCACAGTCCTTGACCTTGAGGAAGACATTTAAGGGGCAGGTGAGGTGGCGCTAGCCAAGGAAGGACTGCGGTTCGATCCCAGGCGTCCTATATGGTCCCTCCAAGCCGGGGTGATTCCTGAGCGCTTAGCCAGGAGTAACCCCTGAGCATCAAACGGGTGTGGCCCCAAAAACCAAAAAAAAAAAAATGAAGACATTTAAAAATAAAAGGAAGAGGAGGTGTGGCCAGATATGCTAGGGCTTCACACTATTATAATTTTGAGTTGTATTTCTATTTATAATAAATAGCTCATTCATATTTATACATCTAGTTTTTTATACATTGCTAGTGCATGTGGAGATGAGTTTTAAAAACAGAATGTGTTTTATATCCTATAGGGAGAACAGAAAGAGAATTCAATTTTTTTGCTATGGTTGATGGAAATCTGTTTTCTTTCTAGTCACAACTGTTTCATAATTTCGAGTAAATTTTCGGGGTTATTCTTAAGTACATAAAATCCTCAATCAACTTTCATTCATAAATAAGTTGTAAAATGTCGAGGGAGTACTTTAGGACCCAACTTGTTAATGATATACTTCTTCTAAGAATAGGTTTTTGAATTTTATTTCTGTCAATGTCAATATTGTGTTTCCAATTTGAAAAAAGTTTAAATATTTTTCCTACAAGTTGTTGTGATTCACTATCATTAGATAATCAAAGATGAAAGCAACACTTCACTGATTGAATTTACAAGTTTTTTCTTACTCCTATGAATTATTGCTATTTTTATTACCTGAAAAATATTTTTGAAGCAATTTACTTCTGGATGTCAAATAATTTTAATAATTTAATCACTTATGAGTTTTCATTATCCATTTCTCACTGCTTAACAATTGAGTTATTAAGTAACAAGAAATCTCTTTATATAGAAAGAAATTACAAGTAATTAGTCTAATTTTTAATTGAAAAATTTCTAGCCAAATTGCCATCAAAATAATGGGGTCAAATGATAGATAGACATTTCCTCTGCCTACTTCTTATCAACAATTCTCTCTTTATCCATCCCTCACACTAAAACGACACCAAACCACCACAAAGCAACTTTGATTTCCATCATAGTGTAGTATGTATGCCTGCTGTTGGATTCATGTAAGTGGCTCAGCACAATGTGTGCACATGTATGACTCCTATTTGTTAAACAAAAAGATTTTGAGGATCAGCCATGTCATGCTGTTGTTGTGTTATTCAGTAGTTTGTTTTACTTTGAGTGTTATTTCCTTTTGTAAATATACCAATTCGTTTATTAATTCTCCCACGGACAGATACTTGGGTTGTTTCCAGTTTGGAACTACTATGAATAAAGATGCTTTGAAGTTTCTTATACAAATCTTTTTGTAAAGATTTTCTTTTCTTCTATCTCGAGAATAGAATTTCTGGGTCATGGGATAGAAGCATGTTTAATTTTATTAGCAGTATGTACTTAAAATATCACATCTTCAAGGATAACATATAAATTCAACATGTATTTGTTGCATAGTACGAAGTGAGTAGTACAAGGTGTGTGAAGCCTCTCTCCCTTGCTATTTTCCACCCATCTACGGCATCTCACCTGCAGATATGCATGAAATGGCCTCGCAGAATGAATTACTTTTCCACATATGTGTAATTTGCCTATGAGTACTCTCCATCCCCTACGCTTTTCAAGTTCCCTCTTTCCTCAAAGACTTAACATACTAATCTTTTTCATCAGAACCCCTTGGTTCCATCGTTTTAAAAATAACTAGACATCCCCATCTGAGTATGAATTATTTCTCCCTGAATCTTTGATAGAAATTTAGATTTTTCCCTGTAATTATTCAGTTACCTATTTCCCCCCACTTATTCGCACTATCCCAATACCACAAATTTTGCAGTCGAGTTTCCCACATTTGCGGAAATCACAGGGGTCACCTTCACCTATTTCTAACTCTGAACTATAAACTGTCTGTAGGATGGGTCTTGATATTTGTTAAAAATTAGTGATCAGAAAAGGTATTTTATCAATTTAGGTATTTAAATGTACTGATTAAGGGGCCGGCGAGGTATAGCATGGAGGCAGGACATTTGCCTTGCATGCAGAAGGATGGTGGTTCGAATCCCAGCATCCCATATGGACCCCAATTCTTCCAAGAGCGATTGCTGAGCATAGATCCAGGAGTAACCCCTGAATGCTGCCAGGTGTGACCCAAATCTCTGCCCCCAAATGTATTGGTTGAATAATTGAATACACTAGAACAGGTGGATGTTGTTGAGACTAGAACTGTTACTTTACGTGCATGTGATTTATTCGAAATAGGTGTTGCTGATACAGACCTAGAATTTAAGAATTCTCTTATGATAAAGGCAGAAGGTAAATTGAAGGATGGGTAAAAAATATCTTACTCTCAGTCCTATCGAATAGGAGATAGAACTGAAAGTGTGATGTTGGAATATTGGATGAGATCACTAGATAAAAAGTAGTGTCATTTTTAAAACTGATAAAGAAGAAAAAACCCTGCTGTCTAATATGGAGTAAACAGGAAAAGAGGGGGAAATACAAACCAGTGAATGACTAATTCAAAGAATATGCTGAGGTGTCAAATAAGGCGAGATAATGTCCTGACAGGTGAGATTGAGTAGAGGATGCTAATATAAATTTTATGTTTGTTAGTTGAAGGGAGAAGTTAATTGAACCTTTATTTTAATTGGGGGAGTGGTCTACCTTTTATTTATAAAAAAACACTCAGCATTTGATACCTTCTCTACCAGTTCTTAGACATGATGGTTTTTTTTATTTTTCTTTTTTATTAATATCTTTATTTAAACACCTTGATGACAAACATGATTGTCGTTGGGTTTCAGTCATGTAAAGAACACTCCCCTTCACCAGTTCAACATTCCCACCACCAATGTCCCAAATCTCCCTCCTCCCCACCTCACCCTCGCCTATACTCTAGACAGGCTTTCTACTTCCCCCGTTCATTCACATTGTTATGATAGTTCTCAATGTAGTTATTTCTCTAATTGCACTCATCGTGGTGAGTTTCATGGAGTGAGCTGGGACATCCAGCCCTCCTCTCTTTTGTCTCTGAGAATTATTGCAAGAATGTGTTTTATTTTTCTTAAAACCCATAGATGAGGGAGACTATTCTGTGTCTATCTCCTTCTGATTTATTTCACTCAACATAATAGATTCCATGTACATCCATGTATAGGAAAATTTCATGACTTCATCTCCACTGATGGCTGCATAATATTCCATTGTGTATATGTACACAGCTTCTTTAGCCATTCATCTCTTGAAGGGCATCTTGGTTGTTTGCAGAGTCTGTCTATTGTAAACAGTGCAGCAATGAATATAGGTGTGAGGTAAGGATTTTTGTATTTTTGTGTTCTTAGGGTATATCCCTAGGAGTGGTATAGCTGGATCATATGGGAGCTCAATTTTCAGTTTGTGGAGGAATCTTCATATCGCTTTCCATAAAGGTTGGACTAAATGGCATTCCTACCAGCAGTGAATAAGAGTCCCTTTCTCTCCACATCCTCACCAGCACTGCTTGTTCTCATTCTTTGTGATGTGTGCCAGTCTCTGTGGTGTGAGATGGTACCTCATAGTTGTTTTGATTTGCATCTTCTGTATGATTAGTAATGTGGAGCATTTTTTCATGTGCCTTTTGGCCATTTGTATTTCTTCTTTGACAGAATGTTCATTTTTTCTCCCCATTTTTTTGATGGGATTAGATGTTTTATTTCTTGTAAAGTTTGGTCAGTATCTTGTATATTTTTGGATATTAGCCCCCTTATCTGAAGGGTATTGGGTGAATAGTTTCTCCCACTGAGTAGATGGTTCTTGTATCCTGGGCATTATATCCTTTGAGGTGCAGATGCTTCTCAGCTTAATATATTCCCATCTGTTTATCTCTGCTTCCACTTGTTTGGAGAGTGTAGTTGCCTCCTTAAAGATGCCTTTAGTCTCAATGTCATGGAGTGTTTTACCTACATGTTGTTCTATATAGCTTATGGTATTAGGTCTGATATCAAGGTCTTTAATCCATTTGGATTATACCTTCATACATAGTGTTAGCTGGGGGTCTGAGTTTGCTTTTTTGCAAGTGGTTAACCAGTTCTGCTAACACCACTTGTTGAAGAGGCTTTCCTTACTCCATTTAGGATTTCTTGCTTCTTTATCAAAAATTAGGTGACTGTATGTCTGGGGAACATTCTGTGAATACTCAAGCCTATTCCATTGATCTGAGGGTCTGTCTTTATTCCAATATCATGCTGTTTTGATAACTATTGCTTTGTAATACAGTTTAAAGTTGGGGAAAGTAATGCCTCCAATATTCCTTTTCCTAAGGATCCCTTTAGCTCTTCGAGAGTGTTTATTGTTCCAAATAAATTTCACAAGTGTGTGATCTACTTCTTTGAAGAATGTCATCGGTATCATTAGGAGGATCGAATTAAATCTGTACAATGCTTTGGGAAGTATTGTCATTTAAATGATGTTATTCCTGCCCATCCATGAGCAGTGTATGTGTTACCATACATTGCTTGTCCTGCATGTCCTCTCTTATTTCTTGGAGCAGGGTTTTATAGTTTTCTTTATTTAGGTCCTTCATGTCTTTGGTCAAGTTGGCTCCAAGATATTTGAATTTGTGTGGCAATAATGTGAATGTGGTTGTTTTCTTTTTATTTTCTTTTTGGTGCTTGGGTCACACCTGGCATTGCTCAGGGGTTACTCCTGGCTCCATGCTCAGAAATCACTCCTGGCAGACTTGGGGGACCATATGGGATGCCGAGATTTGAACCAAAGACCTGCTGCATGAAAGGCAAATGTCTTATTTCTATGCTACCTCTCAGGCCCTGGGGTTGTTGTCTTAATGTCTATTTCTTCTCTATCATTATTGGTGTATAAAAAGGCCATTGATTTTTGTTAATTTTGTTAATTTGTTGCCTGCCACATTGCTGTATGTATCTATTGTTTCTAGTAGTTTTTTGATAGTCTTTATTGTTTTCTAAGTATAGTATCATGTCATCTGCAAACAGTGAAAGTTTGACTTCTTCCTTTCCTATCTGGAGTCCCTTGATATATTTTTCTTGCCTAATCGCTATAGCAAGAACTTCCAGTACTATGTTGAATAGGAGTGGTGACAGAGGATAGCCTTGTCTTGTACCAGAATTTAGAGGAAAGGCTTTTAGTTTTTCTTCATTGAGGATATATTTGTCATTGGCTTGTGGTAGATGGCCTTAAGTATATTGAGAAAGGTTCTTTTCATTCCCATCTTGCTGAGAGTTATCAAGAATGGGTGTTGGACCTTATCAAATGCTTTCTCTGCATCTATTGATATATGATCATGTAATTTTTATTTTTCTTGTTGTTGATGTTGTGTATTATGTTGATAGATTTATAGATGTTAAACCATCCTTGCATTCCTGGGGTGAGACCTACTTGATCATAGTGAATGATCTTCTTGATATGGCATTGGATCATATTTGCCAGTATTTTGTTGAGGATCTTTGTATCTGTGTTCATCAGGGATATTGGTCTGTAATTTTCTTTTTTGGCAACATCTCTGTCTAGTTTTGGTATCAAGGTGATGTTAGCTTCATAAAAGCTATTTGGATGTGTTTCCTTTTTTTTTTTTTTTTCAGTTCCATGAAAGAGCCCAGCTAGGTTTGGTAGTAGTTCCTCATAAATGGTTTGAAAGAATTCATTAGTGAATCCATCTGGGCCTGGGCTTTTGTTTTTGGGCAGACATTTGATTACCGTTTTGATTTCCTCAATAGTGATGAGGGTCTTTGGATATGCTACATCTTCCTTATCCAACCATGGAATGTTGTAAGAGTCCAAAAATTTATCCATTTCTTCCAGGTTCTCATGTTTAGTGGTATAAAGCTTCTCAAAGTAGTTTCTGATTATCCTTTGATTCTTTGCAGTATCTATAGTGATCTCTCCTTTTCATTTCTAATGTAGGTTATCAAGTTTCTCTCTTTTTGAGTTGCCAATGGTCTATCAATCTTGTTTATTTTTTCAAAGAATCAATTTCTGCTTTTATTTATTTTTAGTATTGTTTTTTGGGTTTCCACTTCATTGATTTCTGCTCTAAGCTTTGTGATTTCCTTCAGTCTTCCTATTTTTTGTTCCATTGTTGATCATTTTCTAATTTTATGAGCTGTGTCATTAGACTATTTAGGTATGTCCCTTCTTCCTTCCTGATGTATGCTTGAAAGACTATAAATTTTCCTCTTAATATTGCTTTTGCTGTGTCCCATAAATTCTGATAGTTTGTGACTTCATTGTCATTTGTTTCCAGGAAAGTTTTGATTTTCTCTTTGATTTCATCTCAGACCCATTGGATGTTCAGTAGTAGGCTGTTTAATTTCAGTTGTTAAAGTTTTTCTTCTGTGTTTCTTTGTAATTCTAATTTCATAGTCTTGTGGTCTGCGAAGATAACCTGCAAAATTTCTATCTTCTTGATTTCATGCAAGTATATTTTATGTGCCAGCATGTGGTCTATCCTGGAGAATGACCCTTGTACATTGGAGAAGAATGTGTATCCAAGTTTCTGGGGATGGATTGTCCTATATATATCTACTAGTTCTCTTTCTTCCATTTCTCTTTTCAGGGCTAGTATATTTTTGTTGGGTTTCAGTCTGGTTGACCTATTAAGTGTTGACAGGACCTTGTTGAAGTCTCCACAATTATTGTCTTATTATTGATGTCCTCTTTCATATTTGTCAGTAATTGTGTTATATAATTTGGTGGTCTCTCATTGGGTGCATATATGTTTAGTAGTGTGATTTTTTCCTGTTGCACAGTAGTATGAAGTGTCCATCTTTGTCCCTTACAACTTTTCTGAGTCCAAGGTTTGTGTTGTCTAATGTTAATATGGCCACTTCCGCTTTTTAAGTTGAAGTTGTTTGCTTGGATGATTTTCTTCCAGCCTTTGATTTTGAGTCTATGTTTGTTCTGACTATTCAGGTGTGTTTCTTGCAGGCAGCAGAAGGATGGATTCATCTTTTTGATACATTTATCCACTCTGTGTCTTTTACTTGATGCATTTAGTTCATTGACATTGAGGGAGATGATTGTCATAGGATTTAATGCCATCTGTGTGTATAAGTTTAGTGTGTCTGTTGGTCTGCCTTGTCTTAAAATAGACCTTTTAGTTTTTCCTTTAAGGCTGGTTTTTCATCTGTAAAGTTTCTGAGATGTTGCTTATCTGTGAAACTATGTATCTTTCCTTCAAACCTGAAAGTAAGTCTGGGGCCCAGAGAGATAGCACAGCAGCGTTTGCCTTGGAAGCAGCCGATCCAGGACGAAGGGTGGTTGGTTCCAATCCCGGTGTCCCCATATGGTCCCCTGTGCCTGCCAGGAGCTGTTTCTGAGCAGACAGCCAGGAGTAACCCCTGAGCACTGCCGGGTGTGGCCCAAAAAAAAAAAAAAAGTAAGTCTGGCTGGGTTTACTATTTTAGGTGAAGCATCCATTTTATTCAGTCTTGTCACAGTATCCCACCATTGTCTTCTGGCCTTGAGAGTTTCTTGCGACATGTCTGCTGTGTATCTTAAGGATACTCCTTTGAATATAGTTTCCCTTTTTGATGTTGCTGCTTTCAGTATTCTATCTCTATCTGTAGGATTTGTCATTATGTCATCATACTTCATGCACCATAACTAGGATGTGTCTTGGGGTGTTTTGCTTTGTGTCTTTTTTGGCTGTTACTCTTCGGGCATGCAATCCTTAGCTCTGAGAGTTTCTCTGTGATGATGTCTCTGATTGTTAATTCTTCCTGGGGATCTCCTTCCTGGGTCTCTGGGACTCCAATGATTTTTATGTTGTTTCTGTTGAGTTTATCAAAAACTTCTTTTTTTTATCTGTTCACATTCCTTGAGTACTTTTTACATTGTCTGATCATTTGCCTTAAGGTTCTTTTCCAATCTCTTCTGCTGTATGGAGCTGTTCTGCATTTGATCTTCCAGTTCACTGATTCTGTCCTCGGCTGCTGTTACCCTGTTGGAAAAGCTTTCCATTGAGGTTTTCAGTTCAGCTATCATGTTTTTCAGATTTGTTATTTCAGTTTTAAGTTTTCTAATTTCTATCTTTGTGTTCTGTTCAGCTAGAGCTATGTTTTCTTTGATTTTTATGAGAATCCTCCATATTTTGATTCTAAACTCCTTATCTGAGAGATTAATCATGGTATTTTTGGGGTCATCTTCATTCTCTGTGCATGGGATTTGCCTACGATGTTTCCCCATTGTCATGCTTGTAGCTTGATTTTTTTCTACGTATTATGGTGTGTTTCATTAGTTGCAAAGAGCGTGCAGCAGGGAAGGGAAGCGGAGCAATGCACACCTCTGGCCCCACCCTGTTCTGGCTGGTCAAAGAAACCTCTCTGAGTTTTCTGAGTCTCTGAGATTCTTATTAGGGGGAGGAGTATTCTCCAGGCAGGTACACTTAGGTACCCCTCAATGGCAACTACAGTGGAGGCCTGCATTTGCCCTGGTCAGGAGGTCCCAAGACCTCTCAGTCTCTTAGCTTCTCACAAAGGGCACTCTCCAGGTGGGCACGCCTAGGTACCCCTCAATGACGAAGTTGGTGGTGGCCTGCACTCACCCTGGTCAGACTGATCCAAGACTCCTTAGTCCTGAGGAGGGCACTCTCCTGGTGGGCGTGCCTATACCCCTCAATGGACATGATGATTTCTGTCTTGATTGCTCTAAAAATGGAGTTATCTGACTCATTCATCCTACTGATGACCTGTAAGTTGCCTAAGTTTCAGACTGGTTCTTTTATTTTGTTTTGTCTTGTTTTCAGGATCAATTTCGAATACCCAGAGTTACTCATGGTACTGTACTTAGGACGTATCCTGGTGGTACATGGGGGATCCAATGGGATGCAAGGTATTAAACCTAGATTGGTGCGTGCAAGGCAAGTGCCATACTGGCTATACTATTTCTCTGGACCTTCAGACTGAGTCTTGAACCTTCTTGATACCTTTCTTCATATTCATGTAAATAGTTGAGCAGTCTTTGGAGCATAGAAAATGCAGTAGCTGGCAGAATATTTTCACAGTCAGTACAAGGTCACAACATCACCACAAAATGTTGTTTTGTATAAAGAGGGGTGCAGAGAAAGCCAACAGAGCCAATTTGCAAATTGAGAGGCCATAGTCTTTAGAGAAAGGATATTGTTTTGAAATATCACAAATAAAACATACTATACAAAATAATGTTTTGCGTAGGACTAAAATTCTTCCCATTGCCCCCAAACCAATATTCAATGAGCATATTTTTATTTAAGGTTTTGTTTAGAACTGAAGTTGACCCTGCAAAAGCAATAGTTCATAAAGTCTAAATGAGTGAAGATTGTATAATAGGTTTGGATGACCACCAGGAACTCCATGAATGCTTGTGCTACTTCCTGTATTAGAGATCTAATAATGAGAAGAAAGAATGACTCATATTGGAGTCTAGATAATAACATTTTGGAGCTGAAAACAAGCTTAGAGACTATCTTGTCCAGCATCTCCCTTACTTTATTTCTTGATTATGACATCACAGCTTTGATAATTTTTTTCTTCTCTCCTTCTTTTTTTAGTCCTTCTTCAGGGAATGAATAAGGTTAAGAAGAAAAACGAAGGACCCACTTAGGAAGGCAAAAGGCTGGTATTCGGTGACAGAGTATTGTCTTACATATGCTCAATCCCAGCACTGCATTCCTGGAAGTGCTTGACTGCCAACATGAACCCAACAAAGGAAAGAGAAGACAAAGAAAGGCTTTTTGAGGAGGAAGAATTTGGTGAGGAAGGGCTGCATTTCCTAATCTCAGGAGCTATTCCTTACTTTGTACTCAGGAGTGACCCCCAGTGGTGCTCAGGGGCATACACGAAGCTGGGGATTCAAATCAAGGTCATCACTGCCAGTCTCAAACAGGGCAAGTGCATTAGGCCCTGTACTAACTTTCCTTTCCAAAAGAGGTCATAGGGGCCAGATCAACAGCAAGGCTTTTGTCTTGCACGTGGACAACCAGAGTTCGGTCCCTGGCATACCGTATGGTCACCCAAGACTGCCAGGAGTAATATCTGAGCACAGAGCCAGGAGTTATCCTAGCATCACCAGATATGGTCCCCCAAAATGAGAATAAGAACATATAATTAGGTAGAGAAGGTACACATAGTGGTACTCAGGGCTTATTCGTGGCTATGCCCTTAGGAATCACTCCTGGCAGAACTCAGGGGGGATGTTATGGGGTTCCTGGTATTGAACCAGCATTGGCCATGTGTATAACAAATGCCCTAACTTCTCTATCCTCCTAAAAATATACTTAAAAATTATCCTCCTTGTGAAATTCCACTATTTATTTTTAAATGTACATGAAAAATCTCTAAAAAGGTTAAAATGACCTACTTAATTTTGTTTCAAAAAATAATTTCAATATTATCTATACATGAAAATGTATAGTCTTGTGGATAGTTGACTGTAACATGGAATTTGTTCTGAAAATCTTATCTGCTATTTTACCAATCTCCTAATATTTTTATTCAAAATTTATAGCCAGTGTCCTTTCTCTTTAATATGAGTGTCTAAATTCATTAAATTATTTAAATGCATTAAAATAATTTTTATCTTGATTGATGTATCAGTTGGGTCAGGTCAAACATATCAAACAGAGGAGAAAGGTCAAAAGATACCAGTTATTTTTATTGGATGAATTTATTATTTTTTACCTAATAATAGCTTTATTTAAGCACCATGACTACAAACAAATTTGTAGTTGGATTTCAGTCATAAAAAGAACAACCCCTTCACCGGTGCAACATTCCCACTGCTACTGCCCCCCATCTCCTTCTCCCCATCCACTTATTTCTCTAACTGCACTCACCACTCTTTATGGTAAGCATCATATTATGGGTTGGTCCTTCCAACCCTCATCTCTATTGTCTCTGGGTATTATTACAAAACTGGAAAGACATCAGTTCTAATATTCTAAACCAGAGGAGAATAAAAGTTTTCCTGGGTCTAAAACCAACCACTATCTATTTTAATAAAATTTTGTTGCCACACAGCTCACCTATTTATTTATGTATTGTCATGAATGTTTTGTACTATAAGCTTGTGACAGAGACTAGTTGACCTTCAAAGTTTAAATTATTTACAAGCTGGGACTTGAGAACTAGTATAAGGATCAAGGTCTTGCACATGAATAGCCCTACATTGATCCCTCACACCACATATTTGGGCCAGGCAAACATATCAATCTTGAGCACTTACAGAAATAATTGTTGAGCACAAATCCAGAAGTGATCCCTAACTACCTCCAGGTGTGGCCCTAAGATCATGTTACATTTACAACCTGACCCTTAGGTAAAAAGTCTGCTAGTCCCAGACTGGTGCTCAGCATTATGGTACATGCCTTATATGCATGATGTCCTGAATTTGATTCTTGGTATAAGGAAAACAACAAAGTTTGCTGGTCTAGACTTTCTTTTTCCCTCCTGAGAAATTTTTATGATCCCATGTATATAAAATAAGTATGCAAATAATTTACAATAATAAATAATAAAAGAAAAAATTTAAATGTGGGCAATATCCAGTGGTGCTCCTTCATCTGTACTCAGGTATCATTCCTGGTGGGGTTGGTGGAACTTAAGGAGCACCAGGGATTGATCCTAGGTAGGCTGTATTCAAAGTTTTCTATTCACTGTACTATTTCTCCAGCTCCTTGAATAAATTTAAACAAATTCTGAAAAATTCTTGTGACCCCAGGGCTGGAGAAATAACACAGAGTGCAGGATGCTTGTCTTGTATGCAGCTGACCTAGGTTGATCCTTGGCACCCCATGTGGTCCCTCAAGCACTACCAGGAGTGATACCTGCATACCGAGCCAGAAGTTATCCCTAAACATCATGGGTATGGCCCAAAATTACTTAAAAATGTTTATGACCCAATATATGGCTGTCAGCCACAGTTTAAGAAGCTGGGCTCTAGATTGCATAAGCTTCACAAATGTCAGTTATAGTATAAGATGCTGCTATCTATGTAGCCTGGTCATATTGGGCTACTATAACAAAAGGACCATAATGTGGATAGCTAATACAATATGAACTTAACTTTATATATCTTTTATTTTGTTTTTGGGCCACACCAGGCCCAAAATCACCTCTGGCAGGCACGGGGGAACATATGGGATGCCGGATTTGAACCATCATCTGTCTTGGATCAGATACATTCAAGGCAAATGCCTAACCACTGTGCTATATCTCCAGTCCCTTAACTTTATATTTTTAAGGCAAAAAGTTCAAATTAAAAAACATCTTCAGGGGCTGGAGAGATGGCATGGAGGTAAGGTGTTTGCCTTTCATGCAGAAGGACGGTGGTCCCCCTTGCCTGCCAGGGGCGATTTCTGAGCGTAAAGCCAGGAGTAAACCCTAAGTGCTGCCGGGTGTGACCCAAAAACCAAAATAACAAAACAAAAAAAAAACAAGAAGAGGGATAAACTCTCACTTTTATATGTGGTACTTAAAATTACACAGCAAGTTAGAAATAAATAGTCAAAGGAAACACAATGAGATAATTGATTCACACACTTAAATTGGTGAGGGTGCAGTTAAGAAGGAGGGGACATTAAAGTTTTCTGGGGAGGGACTTGGGTACACTGGTGATGGGTTTGGTGTTGAAATTTTGTACATGAGAAATCCATTTTAAGAGTATTATAAATCACAAAACCATGATTAATAAGATAATTTAAAAATGTAAAAAAACAACAAAATCACAGCATTGAAAATGAAGGCTACAACATGTGAATTTTAGTCAGTGGAGGTGCACAAAATCTATTCATAACACTCTATGTTAGGGTATGTAGAATATATGAAAGTTTTAGCACTTTCATGGAGACAATTCTTTTGTGTTTTTTCTTGTAGCAATAGTTTATACTTTACATTGCAAACTATTCTATTGTAAATTCAATGATCTACTGATATACTTTTAAGTTGTTTGCAGTATTTGATCACTACAGATATAATTTTATGAAAATACTGATGATTTAAGAATGTCAAGACACTTTATTTATCTTGGATAAAAACCTAAGAAACATTAGTTCTTGAAGTTGGTTTATTTTTGACTTAAGAAACTGTTTGCCATTCCTAAAATTCATTTGGAATAATAAATGCTCAATAATAGCTAACGCAATCCTTGGGAGAAAAAAGATGGAAGGCATCATTTTCCCCAACTTTAAATTGCACTATAAGGCAATAGTAATTAAAACAGTGTGGTATTGAAATAAAGACAGCCCCTCAGATCAATGGAACAGATGTGAGTATTATGAGACTGACCTTCAGGTATACAGCCAATTCATCTCTGATAAAGGAGCAACAAATACAAGATGAAGCAAGATAAACTTCTTGAACAAATGATTTTGGGAAAACTGGTCAATTATATGCAAAAAAAAGTTTAACTTGGACCATACAAAGGTCAAATCAAAATGGATTAAAGATCTTGATAGCAGACCTGAAAGGTCACCCACAGACCCAAGGAATGGGAGAAACTATTCACCTAATATCCATCTAATAAGAGTTTAATATATCAGATATATAAAATATTGGTAGAACTGAACAAGTAAAAACATATAACCCCAGAAAAATCGGAGAAGAAATGAACAAACATTTCCTCAAAGAGGAATTACAAATGACCAAAAGACACATGAAGAAATGCTTCACATCACTAATCATCAGGAAGATGCAAATCAAAACAACATTGTGGTTTCATTTTATACCACAGAGAATGGTGCGCATCACAAAGAACAAGAACAACCAGTGCTGGCAGAAATGTGGGGAGAAAGGGACTTTACTCACTGCTGATAGAAATGCCATCTAGTCCAACCTTTCTGGAAAACAAAATAGATATTTCTTAAAAAAAAAAAACAAACAAAAAACTGGACATTAGCTTCCTTACAGTCCAGGAATACCACTCCAGGAACACAAAAACACAATACAAAAATGACCACTGATCTCTTATGTTCATCTCACTACTATTTACAATAGAATTTGGAAGCAACTCAAGTGCTTGACAAGAAGTGAGTGGCTAAAGAAACTATGCTATATCTATACAATGGAATACTATGCAGCTGTAAGAAAGAAAACGAGTCATGAATTTTGCTTATACATGGATGGACATGGAAAGCATTATGCTGAGCAAAATGAATCAGAGTTAGATAATCCCACTCATCAGTGGGATATAATAAAAATAAAAGACAGTGTGTGGATACTATTCAGAGACAATAGAGATGAAATTCAGGAGGACAATTTTATAGTAGGTAGCTTGCAGCAAAGAGCAGAGAGAGTTAGAGTAGAGAAAATCTAATATGGAAAGAGCATTCATGGCACCCCTTCATTTCAGTAGGACAAATCACAATGTTACAAAAGAAAAGAGGGAGGGAGAACGAGAGAAAGAGAGAGAGACAGAGACAGAGACAGAGAGACAGAGACAGAGACAGAGACAGAGACAGAGAGACAGAGAGACACACACAGAGAGAGAAAAGCAACTGCCCCAGACGCAGGCGGAAGAGGGTGGGTGTGAGGGAAGAGAGCATCAGGGAGGGTGAGAGGGAAACTGTTGACATGGTGGCAGGAAATGCACACTGGTGAAGGCTGTTACATATTGTATGACTGTTACTCAATCATAAACAATTTTATCCATGGGAATAAAACTATTATGAACAACCTTGTAACCATGGTGTTTAAATAAAATAATAATTGTTTTACAAACATTCTATATTCCTATCTGTAGTTTATGACACTTTGTTTCATCACATTTTTGCCAACACTTGGTATGCTCTTTGTTTTAATTTTAACTATTGAGGTAATTAAGTAATTAATACTATTATAATTTATCCTACAGTTCTCCATTAAATAATTATGTAAATAATCACTGACTTCATATGCTTATTGTCTGTCCCATATAATTTTTAGTAAGTGTAAATTGAAAACTTTTTCCCATTTGAAAAAATGGAGTCCTGGGCCCGGAGAGATAGCACAGTGGCGTTTGCCTTGCAAGCAGCCGGTCCAGGACCAAAGGTGGTTGGTTTGAATCCCGGTGTCCCATATGGTCCCCTGTGCCTGCCAGGAGCTATTTCTGAGCTGACAGCCAGGAGTAACCCCTGAGCAAAGCCGTGTGTGGCCCAAAAACAAAAAACAAAAACAAAAACAAAAAAGGAGTCCTTCATTTTATGCCTGAGTTTGGAGAAATCATGAGTCACAAATATTTTCTTTTAAACTTTGGCTGCCTTTCATTCTCTTTTGATGATGTCTTTCTGTGTCACTTCTATAAAGTATCTTCCTGATATAGGCTGATAAAATTTTGTTTAATTCTTGAAGAGTAATTGATTTAGGTTTAATATTATGTCTATGATTCCTATTTTATGACAAATTCTTAATAAGATGAAGCATGCAAACTTTCAGTTAATTCATTTTTTAAAGTTAATTTTCTGTCTTGATATATGAATATACAACAGTTCAAGCAACATTTATAAAAATATTAGATTTTTTCCCACTAAGTTTACATTTGCCCTTTGTCCAGTATCACTTCTATACTTATGCTGGTTTATGTCTGGACTATATATTATGATCCACTGATATAGATTATTTCTCTTTATACTACTGACATGATCCAAAAAGTTAAAAAATGTAAGAAGGCAAAATTCTAATTTGATTTTATGGGTTATTCTGAATATAATTAATAATATAGCAGGAAATAATATTTTATTTAATATGATCTTAACTTGATAACTTTAGTTACACACACTGTAATTGAGTTACATCTATATGCCCCAGAAATGTTAAAATTTGCTGGGGGCTAATCTTTTTTTTTTTTTTTTTTTGGATTTTTGGGCCACACCTCGTGACACTCAGGGGTTACTCCTGGCTATTCGCTCAGAAATCACTCTTGATTTGGGGGACCATATGAGATGATGGGGATCAAATCGAAGTCTGTCCTAGGTCAGCTGCATGCAGGCAAACGTCCTATTGTGCCACCGCTCTGGCTGCAATGCATCTATTTTAGTAAAAGTTAAAATAATTTGAGCTAGAATTATGATAATAAATGTACAGAATAAGTCACTATTAAATAAGGTTTATAGGACCTACTTAAAGATAAATAGGAATTAATTGATGTTCTCAAGTAACTTGCTTTGAACTGTCAAATAGATAATGCTATTCTGTAGAATAAGGAACTGAAGTAAAAATTTGGAAGCCATTTAAGGAAAGATTTATATTTGATTCAGGTATGTTGTGCTTGAAAACTTGAACAAAGAAAACAGCATACCGTCTTGGCACAGGACAATTATATGATACCAAAAGTCCCCCCAAATACAGAATACAATAAATAAATAAAATTAATTAATTAAATTAATTAAATAAATTGGTTAATTTTTGATGATTTTATCCTGAAGATAAAAAAGATAAGAGCAACTGACTCTAAGCTCTGTGAAAGACTGAATTAATTGCTGCTATGTAGATTAGGCCAGAAACAAAGAAATGCTTTTCTAAAATGAGATTTTTTTATTTTAAACTTGCTTGTTGCATTGAACAAGTCATAATAAACAATTCCAAAACTTGAGGCTTACTATATAGAATAGTTTACTTACTTTCACAACTTTTCTAAGTATGTTTGGTGGTTCCTCTTGGCAGGTTTCCTGTGAGCTCTAGGGAATTCAAATTCTTATAGTATTATAAATCATCTTTCGTAGAAATGTGACTTCTGAGGGTGTCACATTACACACTGAAACTGAACACTAGAGGTACGTAAGGTGAACCTAGATAAAATCCTAACCAAAGGTTTACTCCAATTTCCTCTTCCCAGTAATGTCTTCTTTTGATATGTAAAAGCCCACCTGAATTACTAGGCCTTCCCCCCCGCCAGGATTTGGGGAATTGGTTTGGATAAAGAAAGGTGTTCTTTTTATGACTGAAACTCAACTACACTCATGTTTGTAGTCATGGTGATTAAATAAAGATATTATTTAAAAAGAAAAAAATAAAATGATGGCCAAACTATGTCAACTATTTTGATAAATATTCTTAAAATAAATAAAACTACATTTTAATTATAAAAAAAAATTGGAGTTCTGTCTTTGGACTAGAGATAGACAGCATATGGCAGAGAGAAAGGCCATGAAGCAAAAAGCAGACTAACTTCGATGACTTTCCTCACTGGCTTGGTATTATTTCTACTCCCTTAGCCTGTAATGAAAGTTACACTGTTTCAACAGACCTGTCTACCTATGGGGTTAGAAACACAACATGTGGGGCGGTCTCACCTATGCTTGGAATTTTTATTTTTATTTTACAGTGGTAGGGCTATACGTAACTGTCATCATCTTTGCTTATAGTCAGTTCATCATAGACTTATGGTCTTGTCCCAATGCAAAGAGGCTGGTTAATACAGACCTTCTGTATCTTACTATTCTCTTACATGAATAGGAACTAAGACTGATGATACTCTAGACAGTCATTACAACATTTGAAATCAGAAATCAATTTTGACATGATCAAATAACAAAATACAGTGATCTTGGGTAGACTTTCTCAAAGTGAAAATTCGCTTGTAATTGGAAAAAAGATCATGCCTTCCTCCTCTTCTACTCTTTTAATTATCCACTTCCCCTTTCCTTTTTTTTTTTTTTTTCTTTTTTCTTTTTCTGGGGCAGAGCATACCTGACAATGCTCAGGGGTTACTCTTGATTCTGCACCCAGGAATTATTCCTGGTTGTCAGGGAATCATATGGAATGCTGATAAGCGAAGGCCACATGCCAGGCAATTGCTGTACTACTGCTTCAGGCACTAAAAACCTTTTTTGAATGCCAAGTCTTTTAATTTTTTAGAAGAATTCATTATACTAAAGATAATACTTAGTGATTCTTTTCTCCTAAGATCAAACCTAAATGAATTCATAACTACATAGAACTACAGATGTTATCATCATAACTAAAGATGAAAATTGTCCAATTGAAATAGAGACCTCCCTCCAAGAAATGTATAACTTAAATGTTTCAGGTTAACAAAATACCTAATGTCTCGTTACTTGTTGAACAATGAAATATTTTTTAGAAATTATTTCATAAAACAACATCTAAAATAATAAATATAAAATAGCTAATGTTTGTATAGTATTTGCACATGTGTGTTGTCTTATTAAATTATCATGGCTACCCTAATATATTCTATTTGTCATAACAGTACCCACATTTCCTATGAGGGGCCACTATTTAAACTACTTTCAATTTTTTTACTTTTTAATGTATTGTTTACTGAGTCACTGTGACTTATAAGGTTACAAAAATATTTGTGATTAAGTTTAAGATGTACAATGTTCCAATAACAGTGTCCACTACCCTTCACTAATGTGCCCAGCTCCCTTCCATCCCCAGTCTGTCTCTGTAGTCACACATTTCTTCTCTGAGATTGTGTTTCCTCCCATAACTTTTTATTCCAGGCCCACTCCTACCCCAGAAGTCTTGCTACAATTCTGCTCTTCTTTTCTATTGCTGTTGGGAATTATTATTATTAGGAAGTTTCTTTTATTATTATTATTTTTCTTTTTGGGCCACACCAGGTGATGTTCTGGCTATATGCTCAAAAATCGCTCCTGGCTTGGGGGACCATATGGGACATAGGGGGATCTAACCACGGCCCATCCTAGGTCAGCTGCTTACAAGGCAAACAACTCTGCGCCACCTCTAGGAAGTTTCTTTTTTTATCCCACATATGAAAAAGTTCATTCTGAGTCTGTTCCATAAATTTCTACTTTTTGGTGGAATTTTCTTACTTCCAACGTAGAGGTAAGCATATGACCTAGATTAGGTCAATCAAACTTCCTCTATCTCATCATTAGATGTGATTCAGAAATGAAGACATCCACATCATGCATAGCAATGATTGGATTTCTGCTGTTAAAGCTCAGAAAACACTTTCTCTTTCTGAGGTTATTTGGATATAAGTTGGATGTTATAGCCTATGTTGCTCCAGGAAAATAACCTGATTTAGATCTGGGTCAAATAGAAGAAAATGGTCAAAGGCCAGAGTACTGTCTTAGACCCTTCTGGCTACTATAACACAAGTACCAAAAGCTAGATGACCTATAATCAATAGGAGCATATTCCTTACAGTTCTGGAATGGGTCAGTGGTCGGCAACGCTTTTTTCAACAGAGCCAAATCTCGCCAAAACTATGATTGAAATTTATTTTGAGAGCCACTTTTTTAAAACCGAAAATACATAGGATGATACACTGTTTTTAGTTTCAATAAGTTTTTATTGAGAATATTCTGCATACAAGTATCCACATAGAAATCTGTGGCTTGCCGACCACTGTCACTGGCATAGTCCATGTCTGGTAAGAGTTTAGTTATAGATGCCATCATCTTGGGTGTCCTCACATGGAAAAGGGAACGAGTCCTCACTAAACTCTTTCTCTTTTATAAGGAAACCAGAACCAATCATGAGATTTCCACCTCCCTGACCTAATAATCTTCAGAATATTTCACATCACATTGGGTATCAGGTTTCAGCAAATACATTTTGGAAGGACACAAATATTAAAACACTGTCCTACTAATATTGTTCATTTTTTATTTAACTTTATTTTTTGTTTGGGGACCACACCAAGCTTAGGGTTTATTTCTGGCTCTCCATTCAGAGATCACTTCTTTACAGGTAAGTAATTCAGAGCTGGCTACATGCAAGGTATGCATACTGTTTCTCTGAGTCCCTGTTCACATTGTTCAAACCAGAATCTTATTATGTTGGTGATTAATCTTAGACTTATCAACTAGAAGAGCTGATGCATTCTTTAGTTTTCCACTGATGCCATCTTGAATTTTTCTTTTGTAACCTAAAAGAAATCCTATTTTTTTGCTGTTAGTATTTTAAACTATGTTATAGAAAAGTAAACATGTTTATAGAGAGACTAGAAATTTACTACAGTATGGTCCAGAGGGCAAACCAACAGAAAATTGACTTAAAGAGTATGCTTTAATTATATATTTTACATAAAAAATTTTCAATGTTTAAAGCACTTATTTTTCTTTTTTAAGACATAAGGAAGGTTTTTGTCGCAATAATTACTGCACTGTAACTAGAAAATTCAGCCTTTATAATATTTATTACTAAGTCATTTTTGAAAAACAAACGATAAATTTAGGTACTTTATAATCTATATGAAAGTTGTCTCTACCTCTAATCTAAACTGAAAGAATAGTTGTTGTTTTCTTTTAAATTTGGGGTCCAGGGCTGATCTAAAACCTAACCAAGAAGGCCTAAAATTCTCAAGTGTATGCCTCTTGAAATCTAGTGATTTTAGAGGGAAAAAATTATCTATGTACTGTATACTTCAAAATAACTAAATAACAGTATTTTTAATGGGGGAAAAGTCCCATTTTTTTCCTGGAACTGTGAATGGAAAACTCAACTGCATACCATTCCAATTCAAGGATCTGTAATCTTAGACCATTGAAGAGTTCCCCTTTCCAAGGAATGTTTTTCTCTGTGTGGTTTCTAAACCTCTTGGCTTTTTCCAAAAATTTAACATACCCTGGGAAACGTAAGTGAAATAATGTACAGATAGCATTGGTCTTCTTAAGTTTTGATACCTTCTATTTAGTTCTTTCATTTTTACCTATATATTTTCTTACACTGTTGCTTCATTTGCCTTTATTTTCTCTCAGAACAAAAACCTATAAGGTGGCTCTTTCTCTTTCACAACAAGCATGAAGGCAAAATTTACTTGGATCTAGATATAGGAGTTTAAAAAAATAATGTGGACAGTCTGGAACCCAATCTTTTACTTTATTCTTTTGAAAGCCAAGAGTTATCATTTTAATCGAACTCTGAGGCAGTCTGTATGGCTTTTGCTTGAGTAAGAACATCTACAAATTGCCTGCTTCTTCCTGAGTAACTCCTGTGGAAAAAAAAATAGTTCATACAGATATATACAGGGTAGAAAGGAAAATTGTTCTGCCCTTTTTTGCTGTACTGAGAGTGGTAATGAAACACAACAGAAGGATGTCCTGATAATGATGGCTCAGAGGGCACCATATACACAGAACTGGGAAATCCCATCATTTTACCTCTTTAAACTTCAGTTTTTCCAACTATAAAAATGAAATACTGCTGTCTCCCTCAGGAGATTTGTGCCTATTAAAAGGTGACAATGGCAGGGTTTTTTTTTAATTGTATTTTAGTTCAAAAAAAGAAAATATAACTCTATCAATAAAATCTATTGAAAAGACTTGAGCATATGTTTTTACCTTTTCTGTGACATATAAATAACATTAAGTATATCAAAAACAAAATTTATTACAGAAAGAAATCAGTTACAAGTTAAAGCAAGAGTAATTATTGGAAGGTAAAAGTGATTATGCCAATAATTGTGTTTGAAATGATAAGTATATACACATATACTAATACATGTATACAGAATTTCCATTTTAATTTAGGCAAACAGAGAAACCATTTTAGAAAATTAAGAAAAAAATTATTCCCTAGTAAATAAAGATAAAATCACTTCCTGTTGCCACAAATAGCAGGGGAATGTAGTTATGGAAGAGAAGAGACTGCTAAGACAATGATTGTTGGAAATGATCATTCGGGACCAGAACTGGGTGCTATAAGTGGTACTTCTTCACTAACAATATTGCAAACAACTGTCTAAAAGGAAAGAAAAGGAAGAGAAACAGAGAATGAGAGAAGAAAAGTGTCTACTCCAGAGGCAAGGAGGAGAGTGGGAGAGAAATTGGGGACATTGGTGACTGGAAATGTGCACTAGTGAAGGGTGTTGTACATCATATGATTGAAACTCAATAATTAAAAATTTTATAACTAAAAATAATTCCAAATGTATTTATTATGAACAATCTAGTAATGATAATTTAATAAATAGACAAAATAAATCACTTCTTTAACACTAGTCCTACTCTGATGATTCATACTTTACCAGGGTTTCTTTATTCATTGGAGATGTTTTAATTATATTCTTACTCATTTTTACTTCAACCTAATATCTCTCTGTGGGATCATTCTTGTCCCTTCCTCATACCTAGCCTTGGCAGCTGCCAGCTTAATTGAAATGCCAACCAAATGGAAACCCACGAGACTCATGCAAGAAAATAAAAGTTGCTAGGGCATCCAACAGTTCACCTCCATATCTTGATCTTGCTGTTCTATTTCTACTAACTTCCTTCTCTTATCCAGACATCACTAGGCCCATACCCCAATCTGCTCCCAAGAATCCAGTCTTTATGCTGGCATCTCAGTTGGCCACTCTTCCCTGATTCTATAAAGCAGGTGTCCTCAAACTTTTTAAACAGTTGGCCAGTTCACTGTCCATTGTAGGACTGGACTATAGTTAAAAAATACTGAACAAATTCCTGTGAACACTACACATATTTTATCTTGAAGTTAAAACAAAAAAATGGGAACAAATACAATATTTGAAATAAAGAATAAGTTAAATCCACAAATTTACCAATATTTCTATGAGAACTGTGGGCCTGCTTTTGGGTGGGTCATAGATTGAGTACCCCTATCAGAGACTGAGAGGAGGAGTAGAGAAAAATAGAAGGAGGGAGTCAGAGAGTACAGCACACATTATCACACATGCGTGCCATGGGCCCTGGTATGAGTCAGCTGGACTGCTAAGCAGGATAGTCAGCAGTGGCAAAAACACTGGATGGGCCAAATAAATGTTCTCGGCAGGCCACATGTTGCCCATGGACAATAGTTTGAGGACTCCTGCTCTAATGCTTCTTCAGTTCCAAAATGATTGCTGCCAGGTTTTTCCAACTTCTTTCCCCATCAAAATCATATTCTCTCCAATCTCCTCATCTAAGAGTGATATAAGCAAACAAACATAAGAAAAAAACCCAAACAGCTAATAAAGGCTAACGTATAAACAACTTCTTATTACATTCTGGGATTTTTGCATTTTGAGCATGTTAATTCAAATTCATTTGTAATTAGTGAAATCCCATTGAATGGATATGGAGGTTTAGGGTAGAGCCATTAATAGAGAGATTTCTCTTTATTCTTTTTACTTTCAACTCATACATGAAGTTTCCTCCTGGTATGCCTGAGTCATCTCCAGAGATCCTACCCATAGTTCCTGATAAGAGTCACTGCTTGAGGATTCACAATCACTTCTGGTTGCTATCTCAAGCAAGATAGTAAGAATGCTATTTTGTTCATGAAGCATAATTGTGGCTTGTATTGTTCTGTTGAAGCCACAAGGAGTATGAACACAACAGAATACAATACAGCTGAAAGGAATGATAAAAATCTAGCACTTTGCTTCAACCAGGTTCGATCTGGAAGATATGTTGAAGTCAAAAGAAGAAAGATAAGCATAGGATAATTTTACTTATCTGTGTTTATAGACTAACTGATGAGGAAATGTAGTGTAGTAAAGAGGGATGCCTAGATCACTCTTGATTTCAGAGATTAGGGAGAAGGCCAGAGAAGGAAAGAAATCAAAGTAGGAAGGAAGAGGATGATAAAAGGAAGGAAACAGGAAAAAACAGGAACAGGCGTTTTGATAATGTTGGTGATCAAGGAGAGTGATATAGTTATAAAACCAAAACACAGACTCAACACAATGAAAACATGGGATCTAAGCTGCAATCACTGATCTGTGTAGAGAGCCTGTTGTCAAAGTGGCAGGGATGGAAAATGACACTGGTGGTGGGACTGGTGTTGGAATGTTATATGCTTAAAACTCAACTGTCAATCATGGTTCTTTAAATAAAATTTTTTTTATAAAAAGGATACCACAAGAAACTGAGTTTTTCAAATTCATGTGTGCATAGATACACACAATCAATAGTAGCAACATTTCTCACTTGTGAACAAGCACTATTATAATGCCATTGCATATTATTTTATCTTTCTAGTTTTGCTTCATCTCTTTAGCCCATATTTTTTATTTTTAAAAAGAATATAATGGGGCCAAAGCAATAGTACAGTACATGAGACTGACCCAGATTTTGTTGTTGTTTGTTTTGTTTATTGGGTCACACACAGCAGTGCTCAGGGATTCTGTGCTCAGTGCTCAGAAATCTCTCCTGGTTTGGGGGACCATATGGGAAACCAGGGATTACCTGCATCCATCCTGGGTCAGTCGCTTGCAAAGCAAACATCCTACCACTGTGCTACCACTCTGGCCCAGACCCAGGTTTGATCCCTGAACTCTGAGATATTCTGAACTCTGCCAGGTGTGATCCCAGAGAATAAAACCAGAAATAAGCCCTGAAAACTGCAGGGTGTATACCCTCCAAAAAAATAAAAGGGAATAATAAAACAGATATTGTTCAGCCAGGACTAGGATCAGGTTATATTCTGAATTGTCAATTGACAAGTTAAGATACTATAAACTCTATTCTCTGACCTTCGACTGACTTCTCTCTGGAAGTCTCTAAGAGTATTGAGGGCAATTAGGACAATGAGGATAATTGGGTACATTTTTATCATATTTGATAAATATTTCAAATTGTAGATATTATTTTGAATGAAGCAGTCATAAATTTTTATAGCATGCTATTTTTGTTCATTGCTTCCATAAACTTACTCAAATTTTTGGGTTAATGAATTACATTTACGTTTATTTGGTATTTTTTGTTTGTACCACCTCCTAAATTTTAAGAGACAGGTAAAGAAACATAATCTAAAAACATAAAAACATACATTCTCTAATAAAGGCAGACAAAAATCTGCATTGTTTATTCTAAAAGTGAAAGAAAGGTGAAGTTTCTAAACCGCTAGTATGAAAAAATATTTTATGAGGCAAAATTGAAAAGAATAGGCCCAACTTTCTTCAATACACTTCATCTCATTCCTACACTATACTGCTAAAATGATTATATCCAATGACTAATAAACTTAAATTGACACATTTGGCGCAAAAATGTTGGGGTTCCCAGTGTTCCATCCATTATCTTTTGTTCTTGTTTTCCCTCAAAATTCTCAAAGGAGAGGCCCATATGTTGATATTGTCCACAAATGGATAGGTTAGATATTGTTACATAAATTTTATGGGTTGGAAAATGTTTAATAAATTTAAATTATGAAACTTTTCTGATCTTTTGGATTTCTTACGTTATTTTGAAATAATGGAAAGGTATGAAAACAGTATACTGACACTTAAGCATATCAATAGTTAGCTAGAACCTTTTGAGCCTGATCCTTGGAGATTGGCAATTTTCTCCCTGGTTGCATAGAGCTCATGATTTCATATTGCTATTAATCTCTGACTTAATCTACTTAATTCATTTGCACCAGTGTGAATATTTGTTCCCATCCCTCATATACTTCCTTATGTAATCATGTTTTCTTGTGACTTTATCTCACTAAATTAGAAAATATTTCTCAACACAGTGTTGCACATATTTCTATCCCCAAATGTATTATAGGTTTCTCCACCTCAGCATGTTCAAAATAAAATACAGTGATTTTTCCCCCTCATCAGCCACTAAATTTGCTTTACTTTAGTATACATACTGTTAATCATCAACACCTATCATTAGTTTTCTGTCAACTTGTTTAGTAAGCAAACCAGTTATTCAAATGAATACTAACCTGGATATTAATAAGATATTCTATTTGGTAACATCACAATTGACTTCAAGTAAAGGAGATAACTTTGATCAGCTGAATGGGGTTCTTCTAATTAATTGCCAAACCTTAGAAGAAAGGTTGAGGCTTTCTGAAGAAGTCTAGTCTCAAGGCAGTAGCAATCGCAGAAGTAGCTTCTGTCTGAGAATTCCCTGTCTGATGACCTGCCCTAAATACTACAGCATTGACAACACCCATAGTCCTACTATTTGGTTTCCTTGGAGAACCTGAGTGATAGCCTGTTCATTAGACCTTTATGTTAAGAAACTAAGATGCTTGTTTAACACATTTTCTTCTGATGGCACCTAACTCATCATGTGCCTTTCAAAATATTCTTCAAAATAATGAATAATATTCTTATACTTCCTAATTTAGGTATAATACTTATTGCTTTGAGATCAAAGTCCTAATTCCTAAATAGAATACATATGGCTGCTCATTTTCTTACCCCTGTCTACTTCCAAAATCTTATTTCTTTCAATACAAGCCATATTCCTTTTACCTAATATCTATAATTAAATGGATCCCCTTATTCTTGAAGACACCCTCCTATTTTACTCTTCTTTCCAGAAATTGTTTCTAGAACCCCAAATATCTTTCACTGTAGAGTACCTGAAGCATCCCCATTCTCTCCTCTACAATAGAATTTCCCCCCAAATTTTTGGTAACCCAGTCTTCTTTTGCATATATACCCAAATAGTCACAATATTGAAATCTATTTCATATATTCATTTATATATCTTTCCAAGTTATACTGTGAGGGTTAATTTATTATCCAATTGAGTATATCTTTGTAGAAAATTATTAAAGAGACATCAAATCCATCCCTTTGTCTTAGAAAAATCTAGTTGGGTGCATGGCCAGGTAGAAAAATATATTTTATTCTCTTTACAAGTCAATGTGATTAATCATGAGATTGGCACACATCATAAAGGTAGAAAAAAACTAGAGCTGGCAGAGATGTGGGTGTAAGGGGACTTTGATTTATTGTTGTGTGGAATTTATTGTTGGTGGAATGTTGACTGGTCATGCCTCAAAGAAACTAGAAATTGCGTCCTTATAATTCAATAATACTGTTTCTTTACCCACCTCAAAGGACAAAAAATATATTAAAAATAGTTACTCTATTAGTTACTCAAAAATAGTTACTCTATTTCTAAAGGTAACAAGAACTAAATTTAATAAAAATATTTAAAATCCACATGAAGAATACTGTGCAGTTTTCTGTACATAAGGAGCATGAACTCCTTATATCACTATTCATAGCCAAAATCTAGAAGCAATCCAAGTGTCCAAAAAAAGATCTCTGCATAAAGAAACCATGGTAACATATACATACACAGTGGAATATTATTCAACTATCAGAAAAGATGAAATTTGCTGCCATATGAATGGATCTGAAGATTATCATGCTAAGTAAAGTCAGAAAGAGAGGGAAAGACAGAATGATATCTCATATGTGGGATAGAAATTAAGAGTACAAAAGTAGAAAACAGCAAGAGAAACTGAAAATTGGCCTTAAGTAGCAAACTTACTATGGGAAGGTGATGGGGGCAGTAAGACTAGAACTAGAAGGGGACAAACTGGAACAATGGCGGTCCCCTGGAAAAGGGGGTGGTACTGGAATGTGTTATACACAAAACCCTATCATTAATAGTATTGTAAACCATCTCAAGCAAAATTAAAACAACTATGTGACTCTGATTGAATGTTGAAAAGTGGTGCCTAAAGAAAGATTTTTCTATCAGAGGGTTTTTTTGTTTGGTCCCTTATTCTTTTCACCCATTCTTCTTTTTGGAACAAAAATGTGATAATTGAAATTATGCCCTGATTCTTGGGGTCAAGGTTACTAATACTTGGCATGGTCAAGTGGAAAGCTTCAAGGAGCCTAAGTCCTTTAAAACTTTGTGGAAAAAGGTCACTCAGTATTTCAGTCCTAGATCTATTTGGTCCCTCCTAGCTTATTGCTGTACTTTTAGTTGGGAAAGGAATGAACTTCCTTTCACTGCTAGGCCAAAGAATGTAGTCCTGTTAAAGTAAAATTTAATACTAACTAATACACTAAGTTCTAGGGTCATCTAGTCACTTGATACTCTTTATACCTTTTAAATCAACTCTAATACATAAAGAGTTGTTACAGCTCCAAGTATTGAAGGACTAATATTAGAAATGATGAGATTTAGCTGTACTTGAATTTTCAAACATGGGTCCAGCATGTATATGCAGTATTCTTGTTGTTCAAATAGGGTATCTTTTGTGATTCAACCTATGGACTTTGACTTAGTTAAGCTCTGGTCCCTGGGGAACACCAACCTTGACACATTCTGCTCTACTTGGCCAGTATTTAATAGACCAGGTCATCTCCATCTCCTACAAATAGAGTAAGTTAGTTAAATAAACAAGAGAGAGAAATAGCTAGGTTAGATTAAGAGCTAAAGTTAGATCAAGGCTGTGAGTTAGATGGAGAAAGAGTGACCAGCAGAGCAAAAACTTTAACTCCATAGGTGGTACAGAGATAGAAAGACCCTAAAACAAAGTCGCCAAATTATTGCTTGGGAGATAGGATTTACTCTTTCAAAGAACATGCCTAGAAAAATTATGATATGCTATGAGATTTTTCCAATGGCTGTAGGAAATAGATATTTTTATGTTCTTTTGTGGGAATAATAGTTGGAAAAATTTAGGAGGGCAACTTGGCAAATCCTTTAAATATTGCAAACCTACATTGACTATGACTCAAGGATTTTAATGTTTTTTTCCCCAAGAGGGAAAGGGAATCCACAGAAACACTGGAAACATCTGTTTTTGTTATTTAATAATGTTCAGGATGTCCTAGTTACACAACAAGACAAGCACACCCACCCTCAAATAGTTACTCTATTTCTAACGGTAATAAGAACTAAATTTAACAAAAATATTTAAAACCCACATGAAGAAAACTGTACAATATTAATGAAGCTTATATGTGGACTGAAACTATCTCACTTAGATGTTTTATTTTTCTTATAATTTGGTGGTTTAAATTAGAGTTTAGTAAGATGTTGGGAAATACAGTGAATTAATTATATACGTCAGCAAAACTAATTAAAATGTAGTGAGGGAAGGTGATGATTCAAATGAGTGAATATCTGAAGTATTAATTAATAGTTTGAAGAAAAAGGAATAGCCAAAATAAAAATACACATTGCTTTCTCACACAAAACCATACACAGACTCACAGTAGTGGTAGTTTAAATATGCAAATAAAGACCATAAAGGTTGAATAATCAAATCATTTAAAATATAGGAGAATATTTCTTGGCATGAGTAAAACTTCTTTTGAGCTCAAGCAAAAGACCAAATGCTGAAAATATGAAAACATTGGTAATTGATTACATAAAAATTTGCTGAGCAATGTTAGACAGTAAGAAGAAACTTGTGAATCATTCGAAAGTTTTGGTATCTTAGGTACAAAGAATAAGCTGTACATCAATTAGAAAAAGTCAAAGATGCAGTAAAATATGGGCAAAGAAATGAAAAACCATTTAAAATAGATTTCTAATGTCTATGTGCCTAACAGGCATGAGAAAAGTTGACCAACAAACTAAAATAAAATGCATAGACTAAAATAAAATGAAACAAATGTGAATGCTTATGAGGTTTAACAGAATTAAAAAAAATTCTAATTAATATGAAAAACAGTGAGCACTTCAATAGATAAATGAGTAGTTAAAAATGACAACTTTTGAGGCCAGAGAGATAGCATGGAGGTAAGGCACTTGCCTTGCATGCAGAAGGTCGGTGATTCCAATCCCGCATCCCATATGGTCCCCCAGCCTACCAGGGGCGATTTCTGAGCATAGAGCCAGGAGTAACCTCTGAGCACTGATGGATGTGACCCAAAAACCAAAAAAAATAAATAAATAAATAAAAAATAAAAAATATTGACAACTTTTGCATAACAAATTTACAGAGATGACAAATGGACAAACATAAGGAACAAGAATAGAGTAACTAATTTGCCTTTGTTCTTTTTCTAACTACGCTTTACTCCCCACTTCAGTCTGTTTTTTTATTCTCATAAATTTTTCCAGACTTGGCAGGCAAAAAATATGCCTTGCCTTTTCTGTCATTGACAAACAACTAACAGGGTTATAAGGTTATATTTGGTTTCAGAGAAGTGGGGAGAAGGTAGAAACAAATAAATCTGGAGACAGATGGGGCCGAAGTGAATAGCACAGTGGTTAGGGCATTTGGCTTCCACACAGATGACCCGGGTTCTATCCCCGGCATCCCATATGGTCTCCTGAGCCTGCCAGGAGTGATTTCTGAGCACAGAGTCAGGAGTAACCCCTGAGTTCCATTGGGTGTGGTCCAAAAACCAAAAAGAAAAAAAAATAGAGACAGGGCAAGCAAGAGAGAAACATGTGTTTTACAAGGAAGATCAAGAAGGCTGTGTTTTAATGACCAGGAGCCCTTTCCCTCTAGTGACTGTAGCCTGTGATACTGCTAAATCAGGTTCACAATTAAAAAAAAAAGGTCAGAAAACTGCAGAATAATCATCAGTTCACAGATCTGGAGGCCTTCAAGAACAAGCATTTATACATTAGCTATGTTCACTCAGGTTACAGAAAATTCTCCATTGCATTGTCAATGTTAATTTCCCTTGGCCTTGAATTTCAAAACTTAGATTATCAGTGGCCCGAGCAATAGTACAATAGATAGGGCACTTGCCTTGTTCTTGGCCCACCAGGCACTGCATACGTTCCCCTGGGCCTGCCAGAAGTGATCCTTGAGCACAGAGTCCGAAGTAGCCCCTGAGCACCTCTGAATGTGGCAAAAAAACCCAAACAAAACAGATTACCATACAAAAATGTGTCAGCTCCATCCCCAGAAACCTGGATACACATTCTTCTCCAATGTACATGGGACATTATCCAGGATAGACTACATGCTGGCACATAAAACAAAACTCCATAATATCAAGAAGATAGAAATTTTGCAGGCTACCTTCGCTGACCACAAGGCTCTGAAATTATATGTGAATTCTAAAGGGACACAGAAGAAAAACGTTAACACCTGGAAGTTAAACAGCCTCATACTGAATAACCAGTGGGTCTGAAATGAAATCAAAGAGGAAATCAAAACTTTCCTGGAAACTAATGATAATAAAGACACAAACTATCAGAACTTATGGGACACAGCAAAAGCAGTACTGAGAGGAAAATTTATAGCTTTGCAAGCACACATCAGGAAGGAAGAAGGGGCCTACCTGAATAGCTTAATGACGCAGCTCATAGAATTAGAAAGTGCTCAACAAAAGGACCCAAAAATAGGGAGACTGGAGTAACCCCTGAGCATCACCGGGTGTGTCCCAAACCCCCCCCCCAAAAAAATAGGGAGACAGAAGTAAATAACAAAGCTGAGAGCAGAAATCAACAAAGTGGAAACTCAAAAAACAATCTGAAACATAAAGAAAGCAGAAGTTCGTTCTTTGAAAAAATAAACAAGATTGATAGATCACTGGCAAAACTAACAAAGAAAGAGAGAGAGAGAAACTTGATAACTCGTATTAGGAATGAAAAAGGAGAGATCACTACTGATATGATAGAGATCCAAAGGGTAATCAGAAACTACTTTGGAAACTCTATGCCACTAAAAATGAGAACCTGGAAGAAATAAATAAATTCTTAGACTCTTATAGTCTTCCACAATTGAATGAAGAGGATGTAGCATATCTAAACACCCCCATCACTAATGATGAAATTAAAACGGTAATCAAATATCTGCCCAAAAACAAAAGCCCAGGCCCAAATGGATTCACTAATGAATTCTTTCAAACTTTCCAAGAGGAACTACTACCAATCCTGGCAAGACTCTTTCATGAAATCGAAAAAACAGGAACACTTCCAAATAGCTTTTATGAAGCCAACATCACCTTGATACCTAAACCAGACAGAGATGCTACGAAAAAGAAAATTACAAACTAATATTGCTGATGAATGCAGATGCAAAGATCCTCAACAAAATCCTGGCAAATAGGCTTCAATGCCTCATTAAGAAGATCATCCATTATGATCAAGTAGGTTTCATCCCAGGAATGCAAGATGGTTTAACATCCATAAATCTATCAACATCATACACAACATCAACAACAAAAAAAAATAAAAATCACATGATCATATCAATAGATGCAGAGAAAGCATTTGATAAGGTCCAACACCCATTCTTGATCAAAACTCTCAGCAAGATGGGAATGGAAGGAACCTTTCTCAATATAGTTAAGGCCATCTACCACAAGCCAGTGGCAAATATTATCCTCAATGGAGAAAAACTAAGAGTCTTTCCTCTAAATTCTGGCACAAGATGAGGCTGTCCTCTCTAACCACTCCTATTCAACATAGCACTGGAAGTACTCACTATAGCGATTAGGCAAGAAAAAGTTATCAAGAGAATCCAGATAGGAAAGGAAGAAGTCAAGCTCCAGCTGTTTGCAGTGACATGATACTCTACTTAGAAAACCCTAAAGACTCTACCAAAAAGCTTCTAGAAACAATAGACTCATATAGCAAGGTGGCAGGCTACAAAATTAACACACAGAAATCAATGGCCTTTGTATACACCAATAGTACTAAGGAAGAAATGGACATTAAGAAAACAACCGAATTCACAATAGTGCCACACAAACTCAAATATCTTGGAGTCAACTTGACTAAAAATGTGAAGGACCTATACAAAGAAAACTATAAAACTCTGCTCCAAGAAATAAGAGAGGACACAAGGAAATGGAAACACATACCCTGCTCATGGATTGGCAGGATTAATATCATCAAAATGGCAATACTCCCCAAAGCATTGTACAGATTTAATGCAATCCCTCTAAAGATACCCATGACATTCTTCAAAGAAGTGGATCAGGCACTTTTTTTCCCCCCCCCGTCCCGGATCAGGCACTTTTGAAATTCATTTGGAATAATAAACACCTTAGAATAGCTAAAGCAATCATTGGAAAAAAGAATATGGGAGGAATTATTTTCCCCAACTTTTATTTTTTTTGTTTTTTGGGGGCCACACCCTTTTGATGCTCAGGAGTTACTCCTGGCTACACACTCAGATATTGCCCCTGGCTTGGGGGGACCATATGGGATGCCGTGGGATTGAACTGTGGTCCTTTCCTTGGCTAGCGCTTGCAAGGCAGACACCTTACCTCTAGCGCCACCTCGCCAGCCCCTACTTTCCCCAACTTTAAACTTTACTACAAAGCAATAGTTATCAAAACAGCATGGTATTTGGAATAAAGACAGGCCCTCAGATCAGTGGAATAGACTTGAATACTGAGAGAATGTTCCCCAGATATACAATCAACTAATTTTTGATAAAGGAGCAAGAAATTCTAAATGGAGCAAAGAAAGCCTCTTCAACAAGTGGTGTTGACACAACTGGCTAGCCACTTGCAAAAAAGCAAACTCAGACCCCCAGTTAACATCATGTACAAAGGTAAAATCCAAATGGATTAAAGGCCTCAATATCAGACCCAAAACCATAAGATATATAGAACTACACGTAGGCAAAACACTCCAGGACATTGAGACTACAGGCATATTCAAGGAGGAAACTGCACTTTCCAAGCAAGTGAAAGCAGAGATTAAGAGATGGGAATATATTAAGCTGAGAAGCTTCTGCACCTCAAAGGAAATAGCGCCCAGGATACAAGAGCCCCCCACTGAGTGGAAGAAACTATTCACCCAATACCATCAGATAAGGGGCTAATCTCCAAAATATACAAGGCACTGATAGAACTTTACAAGAAAAAAACATCTAATCCCATCAAAAAATGGGGAGAAGAAATGGACAGACACTTTGACAAAGAAGAAATACATATGGCCAAAAGACACATGAAAAAATGCTCCACATCACTAATCATCAGGGAGATGCAAATCAAAACTATGAGGTACCACATCACACCACAGAGATTGGCACACATCACAAAGAATGAGAACAAGCAGTGTTGGTGGGGATGTGGAGAGAAAGGAACTCTTATGGTGGGAATGCTGTCTAGTTCAAACTTTATGGAAAGCAATATGGACATTCCTCCATTAACTGGAAATCGAGCTCCAATATTACCCAGCTATACCACTCCTAGGAATATACCCTAGGAACACAAAAATACAATACAAAAATCTCTTCTTTACACCTATATTCATTGCAGCACTATTTACCATAGCAAGTCTCCAGAAACAACCAAGCTGCCCTTCAGCAGACAAATGGCTAAAGAAACTGTGGTACATATACACAATGGAATATTATGCAGCTGTGAGGAGAGATAAAGTCATGAAATTTTCCTATACATGGATGTACATGGAATCTATTATGCTGAGTGAAATAAGACAGAGAGAGAGAGAAAAATGCAGAATGGTCTCACTCATCTATGGGTTTTAAGAAAAATGAAAGATATCCTTGCAATGATACTATTCAGACACAAAAGAGAGAAGGGCTGGAAGTTACAGCTCAGCTCATGAAGCTCATCACAAACAGAGATGAGTTTAGTTAGAGAAATAACTACATTTTGAACTATCCTAATGATGAGAACGTATGAGGGTTATAGAAAGCCAGTCTAGAGTACAGGTGGGGGTTGGTTGGGAAGGAGGGAGATTTGGGACATTGGTGATGGGAATGTTGCACTGGTGATGGGTGGTGTTCTTTACATGACTGAAACCCAAACACAATCATGTATGTAATCAAGGTGTTTAAATAAAAAATATATAAAAATGTGTCAGGAGTGGGAAGGGGAGGAGAAGGGAGAAGAAATTCTAAAACTAGAACAGACCTAAATGATGTAAGGACTGGGGGCCAGAGTCTGAGGCACTTTACTGGTGGTCAGGTACAGTCAAGTCTTACATCCAAACCATGAATGTTCTCTTTATATCTCTGCACCACGTAGGATCTCTGGAGCACCTCCAGTTTTGATTCTTGAATGGAACACCTGAGCACAACTGAGTGTGACTCCCAAATTAATAACAACATCAACAACAACAGCAACAACAACAGTACCGCACTTAGAGGACCATGTTCAAATTCTTACATTTCATAAAGTTCCCAAGTCCACGAAGATTAATTCCTGAGCCAGGTGCTAGGAGTAAGCTATGAGTATGTGCATCCATATACTACCCTTACCTCCTTTTTCCTGCACAGGGTTATCTTCTATCTGGTTTTTAGGCAGACTTTAGGACTTAAGACAGTAGATCTAGGCCTCTGACCTCACCATGACTAAAAACTTTATATTTATCTCCACTGGTTTTTAAGACCTTCATACTTGAAATGTATTTCCTACTTCTCAGGTTCACAGAAGATCATTGGACTTCTTGACTGCCAAGACTCAGTAAGGCATTTCTTACAATGAATGTTTTCTCTATATGTTTATTGCTCTCATTATTCTGTTTCTTTGGAGAATCCTAAACAATACAAGTACTGATACTGATAACTTGCTTCATATAAGACTTATTCACAGATTTCCAGTGAGCTTATATTTAGAATGGCACCAATAATGATATTAATAATAAAATAGTTATTATTATAAGCATTCTGTAGACCAATGGTCCTCAAACTATGGCCCGCGGGCCACATCTTGTATTTATTCCCATTTTGTTTCTTCACTTCTAAATAAAATATATGCAGTGTGCATAGAAATTTGTTCATAATTTTTGTTTTTACTATAATCTGGCCCTCCAACAGTCTGAAGGACAGTGAATTGGTCCCCTGTTTAAAAAGTTTGAGGACCCCTGCATAGACTTTCAGTAAAGTATTTCAGTGAAAAAATTTAAAGTTCTGATCCCAAGAGATTTGTTTTTGCATATGATTATCTGCACTTAAACACACACACACACACACACACACACACACACACACACACACACCCCTATACTTATTGCAATGCTATTTACAATAGCCAGAATCTGGAAACAACCCAGATGTCCAACAACAGATAAGTGCCTAAAGAAACTGTGATACAATTTTACAATGGAATACTATGCAGTCATCAAGTAAATGATGTTATGATATTTTTCTATACATGGATGGACATAGAAACTATTATGCTGAATGAAATAAATCAGAGGGCGAGATACAGAGACAGAATAGTCTCACTCATCTATGGATTTTAAGCAGAATGAAATTCATTATTGTAATAATACCCAGAGATAATAGAGATGAGGGCTGAAAGAACCAAATCATGATATGAAGCTTACCACAAAGAGTGGTGAGTGCAATTAGGGAAATATCTACACTATCATGTATCATGACAATGTTAATGAATGAGAGAAGTAGAATGCCTGTTTTAAATACAGGCAGGGGAAGGGGGGAAGAAGAAAGATAGGAGCATTGGTGGTTAAAATGTTGGTTGCTCCTTTTTATGACTGAAACTCAACTACAAACATATTTATAATTATGGTGCATAAATAAAAATATTATAAGAAAAATCAGGCCAGAGCTATAGCACAGTGGGTAGGCACTTGTCTTGCTTGCTGCCATTTGGGGTTTAATATCTGAAACCCTATATTATTCTCCAAGTCGCTCTAGGAGTGATCCCCTGGTTCAGAGATAGGACTAAGTCCTGAACATAACTGGTGTGGCCCAGAAACCAAAATAAATAAACAAAAAAGTAAATAAAAATAAGAAATAAAGATCATGCATTATTATTTTCAAAACCACGAAAAGGAAAAAGAAACTGTTAGTATCTTAGAGATTGATAAGGTGTAGAAAAGTGAAAATAGTATAATTGCTTTTGGCAGAGATTTTTGAGAGCCATTTGACAATAGAATTACTAGGAATTTATCTTGTGGAATTAGTTGCATGCCAATTCAAAACGACATGCCTTATACATTTATTATAGTATTTTTTGGTATCAGAGACGTAAAAAGAGAAAATTCTGTGTGGTCTTCAGCCACAGCAAAATGTCTTTCTGGTTGCACTGCAAAGAATGCCACAATTCAAAATTATAATACCATTTGAACATAAGGGAGAGGCAAAGCTTTCTGTCTATTTGTAAATAAGAAAATCATAATATCTCATTAATTAAAAACAGTATGTTAAATGCTATGTATCAAGTCATCTCATTTAAAATGACTATTTTCATACACACGAGGAGAAATTCTCCAAAGATATATGCAATTGCTTAAAAGTAATTATCTTGGAGGGATGGAATTATAGAACTTTAACTTCTTGCTTTATACATTTCTACATTATAGAAACATTTTCCAATGAGCATCCATTATTTCTATTATAAGGGAGGAAACAATGAAGCAGGTTTTTTTTTTAAGAGGGAAAAAAAAGAGAGAGAGAAAACCCCACAGAGAGCGGCATTGTTCCAGCTCTGGGTTTGGGGCCAAGATTTAGACTCGGCTGCACAGTGGTGGACAGGACCTCACTCAGCTGGAGCTTGTGAATAGCTGATTGACATTCTCTGCCTGGCCAGGGCTTTCATGCATCTGGCATTGCTCAGCTGGGAACCCCCTTGAAATTTCCATGAAGGGGCCTCTCCTGCTGCGTGTGTGAGATTGACCATTTCTTAGGTTTTCTGGGCAGAGGGAGAGCCAAGAATGCCACCAGCTATGGAATAAAGCTCTATGCAGCTCATTACTTCTTAGCTGTGTGACCTTGAGGAAGTTAATTAACTGCTCTAGGCTACCTATCTCCAGGGCTGGTTCTGCAGATGAATTGAACAAACTACGGAAACCTTCATCACAGATGTTACAACACAGATATAAAACAGTTTCCAAATCACACCCCTTCTGCCATTGCCGCTTCTGTCTTCTCACCCGTCCACATCACTTTGATTATAGGACATTTTATGTCGTGGTTCTCAGTAGGGGCTCTCCCACCACTCCTTTGATGGCAGTTTACAAGTGAGGGTGGAGGTGATAGAATGATAATGATTTTTTGGGGGGTTGTCAAAAAGATGAAGAAGGTAACTAGGCTAAACTAGATTTGCTGACATAATTTACTTATGTCAAATGTCCTGCTGTCGATATAACAGCCTGTACAGTAAAGAATCACTGCATCCCACAGAATGTGTAGATGCCACACTAGATATCTGCATAAGATGAGATGTTTATATTGGATTAGAAAGAAAATACATTTTATGTATCAAACTTACAATTCTCAGGGAGCTATATGCACTTTGCTTTGTTTAGACTTCACTATTAAAAAAACCTACATTCCAACAGTAGCATCATGTATGAAATGTTTTATTTGAATTACCCTATGAAATATATTAAACATACTTTTATCATCTATCTTTGAAGTTACAAGTCGATTTGATGGGTGGGTACATCTATCTGACTAAAATTATTATTTTTAACTTTATTTATTTATTGATTGATTGGTTGGTTTTGGGGCCACACCCAGTGGCACTCAGGAGTCACTCCTGGCTCTGCACTCAGAAATCTCCCCTGGCAGGCTGGGGGACCACATGGGATGCCAGGAGTTAAACCTGTCCTCTCCCTGGTCAGCTGCATGCAAGGCAAATACCCTCCCATTGTGCTATCTCTCCGGCCCCATGACTAAAATTATTATTTATCTAGAATGCTTATTTCTACTTCCTCATTACATCATGGAATCCATACAATTTTAGGATGGGGTAACATTTTTTTCTTCTTGCTAAAGTGTAGCAGTACCTTGTATATTTTAGATATTAACCCCGAATCAGATGGGCATGGAGTGAATAGTTCTCCAATTCCCTGTGTAGGCTTTGTATCCTAACCAATGTTGCCTTTGAAGAGAAGAAACTTCTCAGCTTAATGTAGTCCCATTTGTTTATCTCTGCTTCCACTTGCTTGGACAGTGGTATTTTCTCCTTGAAGATGCCTTTAGCTTCAATATCATGGAGTGTTTTGCTTACATTTTCCCTCTATGTATCTTCTGGCTTCAGGTCTGATATGGTCTTTAATTCATTTTGATTTGACCTTTGTGCATGGTGTTAAAGAGAAGTGTGAGATGCAGTGAGAAAAGGACTCTCATTGATAGCTGGTGGAAAGGCCAACTAGTCCATAAAATCCAGCAGTACCATTCTCAGGGATATACCCTAGAGACACAAAAGCAACATGCATAAAAGGCCTCTGCATTCCTATGTTTGTCACAACATTATTGACAATAGCCAGATCTGGAAATAATCCAACTGCCTGAGAACAGATGAATGTCTAAAGACATATAGACAATAGAATACTATGCAGCCATTAGGAAAAATGAAGCTATGAATTTTGCTTATACTTGGATGGGCATGGAGATTATTATGCTGATTTAAATGAATCAGAAGAGAGATAGACATAGAATAATCTGACTTATTAATGGGATATAAGAAAATACAAGAAAAATGTAATAATATCCATTGAGACCATGGGGCCAGAGAGAGAATACAACAGGCAAAGCACTTGTTTTGCATGTGGCCATCGTGGGTTCAATTCCCTATAGTAATTTCTGAGTACAGACTCAGGAGTAAATGCTGAGCATCACCAGGGGTAGTCCCCAAACATTAAAGCAATAAATAAAGATATTTTATTAAAATATAAACTAATCAGCCTCTATTAGAATAGAAAGAAAGAGGAGCTATACGTAAGAAAGTAAAGAGACTGCATTGGATGAGAACTCTGGCAACAAAAAAGAAATACTTAGAAATTTAAGCTAGGGCCCAGAGAGATAGCACAGAGGCATTTGCCTTGCAAGCAGCCGATCCAGGACCAAAGGTGGTTGGTTCGAATCCTGGTGTCCCATATGGTCCCCCGTGCCTGCCAGAAGCTATTTCTGAGCAGACAGCCAGGAGTAGCCCCTGAGCACCGCCAGGTGTAACCCAAAAACCAAAAAAAAAAAAAAAAAGAAATTTAAGTAAGCTAAATGCTAACTACCCTGGTAGATTTAAAGTTTTAAATAATTTTACATGTATAAAACTGGTAATAATTATAATTCAAAACTATAACAAATCACTTTTAAGTTTGTTGAAACTTGGATGGAAAAAACTGGATGGTACAAACTGCTTACAACTTACCAAAAGAATTTAATATGCCTACTGTATGTAAGATATAGATTTACATTTATTTCTGATGTTGCATTCTGTGCAACTATTTTATTATAGATAGAGGCAATATAATTTTTTGTACTAAAGTTTTCCCTGCCTTTGGTTTGAGTACTAATAAAACTTTTGGATTATTTGAATTTTTTAATTTGACCACAGAAAGACAGTACTTAGAGTTAAGAGATAATGGAACCTTAATGAGATCCTTTTATGCTTGTATGCTATATTGGTGATGGGTATGGTATTGGAACAATGTCAATGAGAAAGCATAATTCATGGTATTATAAACTAAAACAGTAAAATAAATTTAAAAATAAAATCTATTTGCCCTAAAGTAAATAAGATAAAATAATTTACAAATTAAATAATATTTTAAGGGCCCGGAGAGATAGCACAGTGGCGTTTGCCTTGCAAGCAGCCGATCCAGGACCAAAGGTGGTTGATTTGAATCCCGGTGTCCCATATGGTCCCCCGTGCCTGCCAGGAGCTATTTCTGAGCAGACAGCCAGGAGTAACCCCTGAGCACTGCTGGGTGTGGCCCAAAAACCAAAAAAAAAAAAAAAATATATATATATATATATTTTTAATACTAATTTTGTGTGTTGTTGTTTTGGGGCCACACATAATGAAGCTAAAGGGTTACTTCTGGCTCTACACTCCAATATTATTCCTTCTGGTGCTTGTATAAACCATATGGGATACCCAGGAATTGAATATGCTTGGTCACATGCAAGGCAAATGCCCTACCAACTATTGATCTGGCCCTTCTGTTTTTTAATTTTATTAAACACACAACTGAATTGTCATTAAAATGTCATTGTACATTTAATTATAATTATTATTTATATGTTACAAGTAATCAAATATGTATTTATTTAATAATAATTAAATATTATTCATTTAATAATTTTATTGTTTATTATTCTTTATTTAATAAATATACATATATTATAAGATAAACATAAATGGGCAAAGATAAGAAGACCCATATGTATTTCTAAGAGTAAGACCTCTCTGCTTTCATCTCTTTAAGCCAGGGGTCTTCAAACTATGGCCCGTGGGCCATATATTGTGTTTATTCCCATTTTGTTTCTTCACTTCTAAATAAAATATATGCAGTGTGCTTAGAAATTTGTTCATAATTTTTGTTTTTACTATAATCTGGCCCTCCAACAGTCTGAAGGACAGTGAACTGGCCCCCTGTTTAAAAAGATTGAGGACCCCTGCTTTAAGCCTTTGAATAAAAACCACACAAGAAGCTGTTGATTGACTAAATTGTAAGCCATAGCAATTTTTTGCTCAGACTTTGAGAGTCTGGAAGTCTATTGAAGTCTATTGCTCACGTGACTTCTGTCCAGGTTTCAGACTTCATGTATTTCACATAACAAAAGGTCTAGTAACTTTTATATATATATATATATATATATATATATATATTTATATGTATATATATATGTAAGAATAATCTTAATTATGAGACCTTCATTCTTGTGACCTAATTATTTCCCACATGCCCCAGGCCTCAATTCTGCCTTTGGTAGTTGAGATTTATTGTAATAATCTGGGAATCTGGGAGTGAGAAACAAAGAGATTGTAGAACCCAAGTCTGCTGTATGTTGCATGTAAGAAAGTTATATCATGTTAGGTCAAAACATTATGCAACATATAGTCTTTAATCTATGTAATCTAGCTTTATAACATTTGCTATATAATACTTAACTGAACTGTGATTCGAGGAGATTTGGGGAATGCCAAATTGACTAGTGGTGGATTTCTGATGGTCCATTTTTTGTGTTGTTGAATGGAATAGGAGGTGTCCAGACTGTTGATAAATTGTATTTCTTGGCCTGTGTAGTTCATGAAAGGATTTGGTTCAGTAGACTAAATAGAGGGTTCCCTTTACTATATAAATAGGAATCAAACAACCTATTCAAAATGTGAATGGAACAAAAGCAGAAGAAAGGTGAATTCCCTCTCCTTTTGAACTGGGACCTTCACCTTTCTCTATACTTGGACATGGAGGCTCTTGATTTTATGGCCTTAATTTAGACTGAGTTGTGTCACTTTTTTCTGGTTCTTCAGTTTGCAAATGGTAGATAGGAAGAGTTCTGTAATACCTAGAATATCTTTATATAATTAGATATGGATATAGATGAATTAGAAAAATGTCTTATAGTTTGTTTATCTGAAACCCCTGAAAACTAAATACAACAACATATAAAATAAAATAATTAACAAGGAGAATTTGAAATTTCTCTTGGTAGAGGAGTAAGTAGAATATTATTACAAAATATTTTAGATAAAGTTCTACAAAACATTTTAGATTTTGCCTCACCTGAGGCTGAGAATTAAGGTGAATGATGTGATGAAGTAGGTTTTACCACAGAAGAATAGATTGAACACCAAGGCTAGTATATTAGTGTGAATTCCAATAGTGGGGAAGAACTCATGTAGAGATGATTAGCCATTGAATCTAACTGGAAACATAGATCAATAAGCAAAAATAATAATAAACACAAAAGGCTTAACTACCAAGAGCTCAATAAACCCTCAAGCAATGACTTTAAATACCCCATTGTGAGATGTAACCATTTTTACAGGCTTTCCTTTGCTAAACTATTTTATAATAATTCCACTTACAATTTTGTTGTAACAAGCAATATAAAATAAATTATTTTGTGTATGCCAAAGGATAATACTTGAGAGTTGGGTGGGAAACTAAAAACAATGGTGGAAGGAAAGGTCACACCGGTGGTGGGATTAGAGTTGTAACATTAAGTACCCAAAACAACTGTATTATGAACAATTTTGTAAACCATGGGGTTTTAATAAAGTTTAATAAAAAGCAATGGAAAGCAAATATTATGTAATTGCAAAAGAACAGCATGGGAACAAGTGTACAAAAAATTAAGCAACCATCTGTGGTTGAGCTCTCAAAGACACAAAAGTATGTCAGTTGAAGACGACTTTGAAAATTAGGTGACATAGCTGAATTTTCTCTGTTTTAGAATTTACAATAGTTTGTATTGTCCAGGTAAGTAACAATTGTGACACAAAATTATTTTGAACTTAACCTAATGATTGGGTGAGAACCTTGCTCTCAAAATGCTGCACATCTATATTCCTTCTTATTCATCAGGAAGGTAAAAGCAGTGCAAGGAATACAGAGTAAAAGTAACAGCTGATGGGTCAAAAAGACCAAGAGTAATCAGTGTGATGGTTTAAAAGACAAAGAAATAGGCATAGTGATTAAAAAACAGGAAATAAATGTGGAAAAAGAATAAACACAAATTTCATAATCTGAACCAGATGCTCTAAATACATTATTTCATTTGGCCTTCACTTTGGCCCTGAGGAGCATGCATCACCCTTTTATGATGGAAAAAACAGGAGGAGACGGACTGTGTCCAAAGAATGAGATGACATAGAAACTAAGAAGTTAAGATATCAACATTCATCTCTTTGATATAGGAAAAATGGCATTTGTCAACTAGAAAAAACCAAAGGAGAAAAGCTGAAGGTGAAATGAATAAAAATGAAAAAAATTATTGAAATGTGATCTTAACATTCTAAAAAACCATTAGTGGTCAAAACAAGGATGTTCTTGGACTATCATGGAAAACGACCCTGGACTATTAAAAATATAACTGTTTATGGGAACACATTTGACAAATATGAAAAGGATTGTAGAATCAAGGGAGCTATACCATTGTCCTATTTCCTCTGACAGAAAATACCTCAGCCATATTCTAGCAAGATTTCCAAAATGTTATGAAGGAAACCCCTCTGGAGAAGATACTCTTTCCCTTCCCCCAACCCTTTCTATCTGTCAATCCTTTCTTAGCAACTCTAATTCTGAGAAATAAAAACGGCAGGAAATTCAGAATTTTCTTTGGCAGCCCTTCCCCTATTTTCAGGCCCCACCCCCATTTCCATTTGAATTCTCTATCCTAGTATGTGTCTACTTTTCACATCTTGATAAGCACTTTCAAATAAAATAACTACTAGCTATTAGGAGAAAATATCTCCTCAAGCAATTTTATTAACTACCATTACTTTAAGTTCATGCAAATAAATAAATCAATAAAATATCCCTTCCCTGGACAAAACATTTCTGAAAATTGTTTATTTCATGAGCAATGCATGACAGATGGTCTGAGTAGTGGTGAGGCATTCAAAACAGTACAAAGTTTCCTACTGTTCGTTCAGATGTTTCCATTCTCTGTTCCATCCATTAAATGCTGACTTATTTTTCCTCCACAAACTTCAGTTTGGCTTTTCAAAGATAAATAATGCTTTGGGTATTCATTTAAGATTTTATTGTGCTATTACTGGAAACTTCACTGTGAAATGAAACCTTCACATGACAAGAACAAATAGTTGGGTACTATAAGAAATGTTATTGCACATAGAATATGATGTTCATTTTTAAAAAGGCATTAATTGAATGCGTGTTGAAATTAGTAACTCCAAGGTGTAGATAGGTACACAGAGAGTATCTCAATATGTGTATATTACTTCTAAGTTAGTTCAGCATCAGTAAGTGAAGCTTTGTTTTTGTTCTCCAGTACCATAAAAACAACAAAAGCAAAACAAAAAGAGTAAAGAGAATGAATAAAGGAAAGAAGGAAGGAAGGAAAAAGGTAGGTGGGGTCAAGGGATGGAAGGAAACAACAAACATTACTGTTAATATTTTATTTTGTTGTTGTTAACTACTGGGGCTACACCTGGTAAAATTCAAGACTCACTTCTGAAAGTGCTAAAAGGATTGTGTGATGTCAAGGATCAAATCTGGGACTCCTGCATGCAAAGCATGTGCCTAACCCTTTGAACTCTCTCTATGATCCAACTGCTAAATTTTCAACCTATCAACAATGCATTTTTCAGCAAAATATTCAGGATATTATTTCCACAATAGTTATTTAGGTTATATTTGAATAAACAATGAAAGGTATTCTTTTTGAGATCTATTATCCTTTAGGACCATGACTTGATAAATGCATGAAATTAGAGCACTTGCACACTCATGTACATACAAGTGGACACAAACTTTCACTAAGATATCATTAAGTATGTTCCTATATGACCTAGATGTTCCAAGTTTTCTCACACTTCTCACTTTCAAGTGGTTTGCTGTTTGTTTCATTTTATTTAATAATTTGAAGAGTAGTTTGGGGTTTATAGGAGCAATGGGATTTTATGGAAAATGAAATCTTGTAGAGGTGTAGATAGGGATCTTTTAAACAGCCATAATAGATATCAGTATAAAATATTTTTATTTTTCTTAATGGCTTACAGAAGTGAGATTCTGAATTTATAGAGTTGAATGACTGCATATAAGAACCTACGATAAAAACTGAGATTTCTTTTTATCTCTTTTTGAAACAAAAATAGAACCATCTGGGGCTAGAGCGATAGCGCAGTGGTAAGGCACTTTCCTTGCACGAAGCTGATCCAGGACAGACCGCGGTTTGATCCCCCGGTGTCCCATATGTCCCATAAGCCAGGAGTGATTTCTGAGCCCATAGCCAGGAGTAACCCCAGAGCATGACTGGTGTGGCCCCAAAACAAAACAAACAACAACACAAAATAGAACAATCTATAAAGAAATAATACATAAGGAAAATATTTACATAAAATACCTAATTAAAGGCCAAACATTTTAACCAAGCCCTCTTTCGAGAAAATTAAAAATAAAAATTTGAAGGTTATTTAAGAGATGTATGATCTCTGTCTGGGAACCTTCACATAAAGGAAAATACTATAGTTTCTTCTTCCAGCTTTCATGTGTATAACTGACCAATGATAAATAAGAAAAAAGCCTCAAGTTCATTTTCTCTAATTTTTGGTCTGTCCAGTAAACCAACTTAACACTTTATTTTTGTAGAAGATATTTGCAAAGTAGATTTGCCATCTGTAATTGTTTTTTTTAAACACAGCACTCAGTAGCATAATTAGCTAAAGTTTGGTTGTTGATAGAATCCAATGTTAATTACAAACTGAAGAGAAAAATGAGAATATTGAATCTGAGTAATTTTAAATAGCATTTTAAAGCAGCAGCAACATAAGTTTGCTAGGAAGAGTTGCATTCTACTTGGGTTTTTTTTTTCTCCTAGAATTGAAATTGACAAGCATAGGTTGGCCCTTCAGTTTTACATTAAAAGTAAAAGAGACTAAAGATGGGGAGGGACCCTAAAGATGGAAGGAGAGTGAGAGAGAGAAAAAGAATCAACATGATGCATGTTCTAGCTAGTTTAGAGTAGAGGTCTAATTTAGAATATTACAAGTTGAAGAGGAAAAATGCCTTTCCTTCTTCTAAAGATTACTAGGATTTTCCTGCAACCAGTTAAATAAGGATTGTGTATGTATATGACAACAACTACAATATTAACGTGAAAAAACTAATAATGGTAGCTATAATCATTAATGGGTGGGATTTTTGGATTAAAGTGTGGTGTGTATGTCTGTTTTATTCTATGCACAATTAAATACCATTTAGCCATCAAAATAATTAAATATTATCTTCTGCATTAACATTGGTAGACCTTGAGGATGTTATTCTAAGTTAAATAAGTCAGAGAAAGACAAATATTAATTGATCTCACTTATGTATGAAATATAACCCTCACCTCCCCACCCCCAAATAAACAAAAAGAAAACGACAAGGTGTGGGAATGAGATGTATGGAGGGAAGTCCATGAAATGGTTGAAGACAGGACCAAAAAGAACAAACTTCCAGCTATGAAATAAATAAGTCTTTGGGGGAAGGGAGATAGTTCAGAGTGTAGGGTACATGTCTTGTGCTCAACAAATGCCTATCTAACCCCTTGCCACTCATGTCCTCTAGCTCCAAATACTTCCAGGTTTAGTCTGGTGGTCCTAGCATTGTGGCAACACCTTAATCTTCCACTGAACCTTTTATCCCAGTTGGCTGAGAATCTATGGGAGAGATCCCCAGACAGCCTGAGCACTGCTTGAAATTAGCACCTACAAATATTCATAAATAAATATAGACACAGGATGGAATGTATATTTGGAATTAGAGCTGGAACAGATGTTAAGGTGTTTGTCTTGATTGCTTCTGGCCCTGACTCTGATCCCCACAACCTTATATGATTCCTTGACCACCAAGATTCACTCCTAAATAAACACAGAGAATTTATTTGAAGTGGTCTCAAACTCCCCAAATAAAATAATAATGATTACATATTTAGAAGCTGCTAAAATAGAAATCTTAGCATTTCTATTGTAAAAATATGTTTAAAGATAATATAAACTAGATTTAATGTAGCCACTATTTTGTAATATTGAATCGTGATGCTATAGACCAGAAACTAATGTGATATGATAATGTCATAGAAAAGAATAAAATCAAGTGGCTGGAGAGATAGCACAGCGGCGTTTGCCTTGCAAACAGCCGATCCAGGACCTAAGGTGGTTGGTTCGAATCCTGGAGTCTCATATGGTCCCCCATGCCTGCCAGGAGCTATTTCTGAGCAGATAGCCAGGAGTAACCCCTGAGCACTGCCAGGTGTGGCCCCAAAATCAAAATAATAAAAATTAAAAAATAAAATCAATTAAAGGACATTGCTAATTAAAAAAACAATACATTTTTAGATTCTAGATATTCCATTTTTACCAAAGAATAAAAATTAAATCCTGCTGAGACTAAATGCTCTTCCATTGCAGGGCAACTAGGACTACCCTAGTTTCATTTTACAATGTTTTGGTCAGAATGTTATTTAGCAGCATTAAGACCAAGTTTAGTTGGTCCACTTTTCCACTTCAAGCAGATATTCCGCTCAAGCTGTAAACAGATTAAGTTTAAGTTGGTAAACTAAGATATAATGACATACAGTTTCCATTAGATCACAGTTCCCACATGCTTTTTGAACAAGACACAAAAACCTTTTCAAAGCATAGAAAATCCTCTGCAGTCTGTGCCTGCCTATCTCACTGATTTCATTTCATAATTATGCCTTCACCTTTCTTCCCCCACCTGCATGCTCTTGTCACAGATTTTCTATAGAAGTTTATTTATTCTTTGTACATTTCTTAGTCCTTCACAATGTTCTTTTGTGGGGAGCACACCAGTAGTGCTCAGGGGTAGTGCTCCTGGTTCTGCACTCAGAAATTGCTCCTGGCAGGTTCTGGGGACCATATGGGATGCTGGGGATAGAATCCAGGAGTCTCTAGGGTCTGCAGCAAGCAAGGGGCCCAGCCACTGTGCTTTCATTCTGGCTCACCCTCAAAATGTTCTTATATCAGTATTCATTGTTTAGCTCAAGTATTTCCCTTCACAATGACCTTCTCTGGATTATTTTGTTACTATTAACTCACTTTTATTTTCTCCTTTATACTTATTTTTATTTGTTAAATCCTTTCTCTGGGCAGCTTCAGCAACACACACACTAAAACTAATATAATGCTTTGCCTTTTACCTGTGTCAAACTCTGATACCCTCAGATTCAACTGCCTGATGCTCTCAGCTTGACCAACAGATTTTCTCACTTTGCACTCTACTGTCAAAGAAAAAAAAATTTTTTGCAGGGGTGGAAAATGGATGATTGGAGCATGGCTTTGAGTCCAATTCTCCAACCACTCTCTGACTCTCTTAGTTTGACTAAGTGTTCCTAAAACATCCATTTGCACCACTAGAAAAGATTCATTTCTGGACTCTTTCTCTTCTGTCTCTTGACCAATCATCCTGAAAGAGTTAACCAGAATACCATGAGGCAGGCAAGAAACTGCCACCAGGAAATCAATGAGTAGACTCACAAATCCATTTTAAATGAGCTTTCACCATGAGAGTAAATCATACAAACCTCAAAGCCTTAGAAACCAGTGTTTTCAAAGAGACAGAACGTGGGGTGTACGGAAGCCAGAGGAGGCTACTAGGTGTTTGAGTCAAGTAAAAGTATATATTGATGAAGGTGGGGATAAAACTTGGAAGAGCAGGAAGAGCAGGCTCAATGTTGTGAAGAGCTGCATCCTAATTTTGAGATACTCATTAGACTCATAGAGACCATAATGGCCATAAAAGCCTCTACTTCATGAACTATCACTATAGAACAGAGGCCTGGGCTGGAAATACAATTTTAGCATCATTAGCATACTGGAAACATGCAATGGTTCAAGAACAGAGATTACTGGCCCATCAGCTCAGCAAAGAGAAATGAGAGGAGCACCCCAAAGGTTGATGTCTTTGTCTTCAATCATCTAGAAAATTGAGGATCAACAAGCAAATAATGGACTAATGAAGGGTAAGAAAACAAGGACATGAACCAATTTTAACAAACAAACTTAAGAAGATGCCTGTTATGATGGCATGCTGAAATGGAGTGCTATGGGTTGGACTTGGGCAACGTTCATGAAAGGCGGTTGACACTATTTTGGGGATTAGTGCTGAAACATTATATGTATAAAGCACAACTATGATTAGCTTGGTAAATCATGATTATTTAAATAAATGATTTTTTAAAATGTCATTGGTATATATGTATAATGCTTTGGGAAATATTGTAATCTTGCCCATATATATCCTTCTAATCCATTAACAGGATTCCATTTACTCTTGTCTTTATTTTTAAGCTTTCAGTAATTTTTTGGGTCACACCCAGCTACACTCAGGTTTACTCCTGGCTCTGCACTCAGAAATCGCTCCTGGCAGGCTTGGGGGACCATATGGGATGCCGGGATTCGAACCGGGATCCGACCTGTATTGGCGCCATGCAAGGCAAATGCCTTACTGCTGTGCTATCACTCCAGCCCCCTCTTTTAGTAGTTTTTATTGTTGTTTTGGGCCACCATCATAGCCCTTGCAAGGAGTTCCAATGCTATATTGAAGAGAGGTGGTAAAAGTTGGCATCATTGCCTTGTGCCTGATATTAAAAGTAAAGCTTTCAGTTCTTCATCATTGAATACAATATTCACTACAAACTTGTGGCAAATGGCTTCAGTTATGTTGAGGAATGTTCCTTCAACTTCCATTTTACTGAGGGTTTTTGTCATGAATGGGTATTGAATTTTCCTGAATTCTTTCTCTTACCTAAGAATATGTTCATATGATTTTTTACTTTTCCTTATATTTATATAGTGTATTAGATTGATTGACTTGCATATATTAAGCCACACCTGTGTCCTCTGGATGAATCTACTTGGTTATGGTGTATGATCTTTTTGATGTATTGTTGGATTCAATTGTTAATTATTTATGAAGATCTTTGAATCTATGTATCACCATGGATATAGTTTATAGGTTTTTTACTTTATTTAAAAAATGCATCAATAGTTGACATATTTTGACCACAATGTATTTGTTTCCATATAAGTTAGAGCAAAATTATTTTTCAAAGAATAGAAAGAAAAAATAAAAAAATGATTCTGTCCAGGAATTCAAAGCATTTTTACTGATACTGTGACTGTGTGGGCATATTCCTAGCTGTCAAGAGCAATAAAAGGAGGATGTTATGGGAGGGTTCCAACACTCATTCCAAAAACAATCCTGGTTATATCAGAGGAAACACTGGGAAGGGAATCATAGACAAGTAGTGAGGCAGGGCCGTAGGCAAGTGGTAATTCTGGGTGATGGATGCAGCAAGCACACTTTTGGCAGGGCATGGGCTTGCCCTGCCCTCTCCTCTCAAGATTTACAGCCTTTTTTTTTTTTTTTTTTTTTTTTTTAGTTTTTGGGTCACACCCGGTGGTACTCAAGGTTACTCCTGGTTCTCTGCTCAGAAGTCACTCCTGACAGGCTCAGGGGACCAGATGGGATGCCAGGATTTGAACTGAGTTCCATTCTGTGTTGGCAGTGTTGTGCAAGGCAAATACCTTACCACTGTGCTATCACTCTGGCCCCTGATTTACAGCTTTTTGCTGCATGGATGATATATTCATGATTTTTCACCCATGAGTTTGGTCTAAATCTCTTTTGAGAAAAGAGTTAATCTATGGAGCTGGCCTAGATTGAACATGGCAACTGTGTTTGTGGGAATGGTTCTAGTTTTACTTTTATGATATAATAGCTTTTGCTATCTGTGTGAAGTTTTCCTCCTGGAGACTAGAAGGATTCATTTTTTTTTTTAAATTTTTAAAGGAGTCTGCAAAGTATTGGGAGATGATTTTCTTTAAAGATTTGAAAAAACTCACTACTAAATCCTCTGGGCCTGGGATTTATTGGGGAAAGACTTTTGATTACCATTTTGACTTCCTTGTAGTAATTGCCTATTCATATTCTCTACATTGTCTTTGTGCAGCTTTGCTTTGGGAGGTTATAGTAGCCCATTTATTCTATATTCACATATTTTCAAAGATTATTTTGTTTCAAGGCATAAAGATTTTGGAACATTAAAGAAGAGTAAAGTTAAAGGATGATGATAAAACTTTACACATTGAACATAAGGCTGAATGAACTATTTAATATAGAGTAAAATTTAAAGCAATAAATAATTTTGCTGCCATAAAGAGGGCCTCTCATAAGACCAAAGTGATCTATTTATAAAAGTATCATGACAATCTCAAATCAATTTGTATGTAATAGCAGAGATTCAAAACAAATGGAGCATATATGAAAAAATTGTTTGAGACTTAAGAGAATCTTTTTCTTGACATTTTGACTATTTAAATTTAAATGTATTTATAAGTAATAAGTTTAAAAATCACAAAGGAAGGGCCAGAACAATGGTGCTGCAGTAGGGCGTTTACTTTACACTCAGCTGACCCAGGACAGATCATTTGATCCCCCGCCATTCCATATGGTCCCCCAAGCCAGGAGTGATTTATGAGATCGTAGCCTGGAGTAACCCCTGAGCATCACCGGGTGTGTCCACCCCCCCCCCGAAAAAATCACAAAGGCATTATTAGGAAAGAAAATTACATCCTATTGCTTTTGAACTTACCTGTTGAATTCATCTCCGAATAAACCAATACAGTGTGTGTCAGTAAGTGTTATCATAGCAATGTGCAGTATCTATCCACATATTCCGCCACTAATAGAACAATGATATTTTCACATGACTAAATTAAAAATTTCTTCAAAAATCAATATTCAGGGGTTATAGTGAGAGCATAGTGGTAGGGCATTTGCCTTGCACTCTGTCAACTCAGGATGGACCTGAGTTCAATGCCCAGCATCTCATATGGTCCCGGGAGCCTGCCACGAATGATTTCTAAGAACAGAGCTAGGAATAACCGGGTGTATCCCAAAGATCAAACAAAACAAAACAAAATCAATATTCATTTAGAATGGTAAACATAGCAATTTTAAAACTAATCTTAATTTGATAAAAATGCATGCAACTGTGATAAAAATCAGGTAATAGAAAAATATTTAATGAATTAAGACAAAATAGAAATATATTTAATAAATTAATTTAAGAATCTAAGCATAAATTACCATATGCTTTGCATACACCAACAATACCATTCTTTGAAGACACATGCTCATAGAAGACTTGAAAAAGACCAACTTTATTCATTATAACCATAAGTAACCAAAGTGCTCATTAGTAATGGGGATTAAAAATTGGAATGAGAATTTAGGCAGTACTTGACTGTGGTCAAGGCATACTTATGGGGACTATAAATAGTGCGGGGTATTGAACAAGGATTGGTAAGTGCCTTACCCTGTACTATCTCTTTGGAACTCTGAATAGGCATTTTTTTGTTTTGTTTTTGGGGAATACACCTGGTGACGCTCAGTGGTTACTCCTGGCTATGCGCTCAGAAATCGCCCCTGGCTTTGGGGGAGCATATAAGATGCTGGGAATTGAAACGAGGTCCATCCTGAGTCAGTCATGTGCAAGAAAAATGCCCTACCGCTGTGATATCACTCCGGCCCCTGAATAGGCATCTTTAAGTGTAGAAGTATGCAGCAAAGGAATACAATAAAACGAAGTGATATCTATTATATGCACCTAGTATAAATAATATATCACCACTATTTATAATAGAGAGCAGAGAGTAAGAAAAAGAGGGAGAGAGAAACACTGTGGTGTTAGGAACCATATCCTTAAATATACAAGGTGGTGAGCTCCAGTGCTATATCCTCAGTGCCCAAATAATACTAGCAATGCAGTCAATGCTCCACAGTTTCCAAAACTCTCTGAGGACAAGAAAAGCCACACACGAAATACATTTAAAGGGTTCCATTACATATGATGCTGGATGACAATCTATTCTAATTTGATTTTAAAAAAGCAGAGATGAAACCATGAATCTGCGAGAGGGGAGCAATTTCCTAGATAATATTCACAATGTTATGATTGAGAAGATAGTTTCCTAGCTCTCAGCTAAATTGACCTTGAAAATAGGTGTTCATTGATATAGGTTATTTTTCAAAAAGGTTGATTTTAAAAGGTCAAACCGTTACATAATCATGAATTGAAATATGCATTCAAAGAATTACTTATGTGTGAAGTCTTCAGTTAGAGGGCCTTGGAATCAATATTTAGGAGCTCTGAAATCTTAGAGCAAGTGATTTCAACTTTCTCATGTGTATGAGAATACTCAATTGTATTATCTTTCTTATGTAAATGTGAATACCGAATTGGATTATCTCCACAGAAAATAATTCAAATTTTATGTAAAATACAAAATTATTTTTCTATGGATTCCACTATTTATTTTTGGTTTTGACTTTCAAATTTTATATAATTAATATTTATATGATAGCTGCAAAAACTTTCTACATACCTTAACTCAAATTTGCCAAAAATTAACATAGTACAATAACTAAATTTTGTTCAGATTTCAACCAAAAGTTCTGATAATGTCTTTTATTTTCCTATTGTTCAGGTCCATTTCAGAACAAAAGAGTGAATCTATCAAGTTTCCTCCAATCTGGATGGATCCTTTGTCTTTCATGTCTTTGTCAATTATGACAAGATTCTGATCAGTTTATGATGTTTGTGAAAATTTTTCTAAATTTAATTATTTCATTTTTCCCTCATGATTACTTTTAGGTTACTAATTTTTTTTCTTTTTTCTTTTTTTGGTTTTGATGCTCAGGGGTTACTCCTGGCTAAGCGCTCAGAAATTACCCCTGGCTTGGGGGGACCATATGGGACGCCGGGGGATGGAACCGCGATCCTTCCTTGGCTAGCACTTGCAAGGCAAATACCTTACTTCTAGCTACAATTCACCGGCACCAAGGTTACTAATTATTAGTAAAAACACTCATTATGATGTTTTGCCCTCTGTGCAATGAACAAAAAGTGAATTTATAATCTGTTAATGTGTCACATTACTGGTATTATTAATTTAGATTACTTAGCTAAGGTGACATTTTAAATGAATTTATTGTGAAGTTATTATTATTTCTGCTATAATCAGTAACTGACTTATCTGAAATTGTTTTGAGACTATTAAAATATACCATTAGTCATCATCCCTTTACCCAGCTATTTCAGCATCTACTGATTATTCTGGCCAAAAACTTTTAACTATTGTGTTGTTTACCAACTAATTATTTTCTGCCTTTCACATTTTTTCTGTCTTTGTAATTTTGAATTCTATTGTGAATAGCTAACCATTGTCCTAAATTTCAATAGATTTTCATTCTCCATTTATATAAATATAAATATGTGGCTTCTTTTTGTTATTTTGTTAATTTTTTTAATTTTTGGGTCATGTCAAGTTATACTTAGGGGGTCATCCCAACTTGGTGCTCAGGGAATCACACTTCGTCAGGAAATGAACCTGGGATTTCAAATTGCAAAGCATATGCTCTAGTCTTTTGCCCTACCTCCCCAGTTCTGTGAGTTTTTATTTTAGTTTATGGATTTGAAACCATGGTAATCATTACTCATAACTGTTTTTTATTCCAACTTTTCCAGAGTTGACCATTGGGATTACCTTAAATTTATTTCTGTGTCCCTTTGACATAGTTCCCTTATTTTTGTGAGTGCCTCTTTCTCTGGTACCATAAATTAATCTATATTTATTCACTTATTTATTTTTCTTTGGTCTCAGTTTGGAATCCATCATTTCTCCAAAGAGTTATGAGTTCTTTTATTATGGAAAAGTTTTGTGTATTATTAATAAAAATAAGAGATCAGATTCCACAACTTTAAGACAATTCTAAAACATTGATTTAGGAAACAGTATGATTAGATGATTCTAGAAAGATAAGAAAAGACATGTGGAAGCTTGTCTTGTCATCAAGTGCTTGACCTTAAAATAGTTGTTGGCTTCCTTTTACTCATTGAAACACCCTTGGGTACTTTATGTACATCCAAATTTATAGAGTCTGAACTTGATGATAGGTTGAGGGTGGCTGTGTGTGTGAGGAGTGTTATACTTCTTTTGCATCTAGTTGGTGTTTCCCTGAATGGTTCATGAGGAGAACCAGAAACATACTATCTGAGTTGTCAATAATTATAAGTTCTGAGCATATGAAAGCAAGCAAGTTTAGACAGCCAATGAATGATGAAAGTGTAGTCCTTAGGGAATTATTCACAAAAAGACTTGCAAAATTCTGGATGAGCTCCAATAATCTCAGTTTATAAGGGAATCCAACAGGATCACTTTCATACCTTTTGTGCTAAGAAATTACATTGCTAAGTCAGCAAAAGATTTTGTTCTGGGAACACAGTGTTCTTGGTTGACCATATAGCTAGAGGATCAAACCTAGAGCTCCCTCATACAAAGCATGCCCTCAACTCTTTGAGCTATGTCTCTGGCCCAGAGAGAAATTTTCCTTCTTTCTTTTAAAATAATGATTTCTTTATTTAAGCACCATGGTTACAAATATGTTCATAGTTAGGTTTCAGCCACAAAATGAATACTCCCCTTTACCAGTGCAACTTTCCTACCCAATGTCCCCCATTTCCCTCCTCCCCCTTCCCTTGCCTGTCTTCAAGACAGGCATTATATTTCTCTATCATTGTTGTTAGTGTAGTTATTTTTCTAACGGCACTCATCACTCTTTGTGTAAGGTTCATATAATGGTCTTGTTTTTCTAGCCCTCATCTCTATTGTCTCTGGGTATTATTAATATACTGTCTTTTATTTTCTTTAAATTCCACAGATGAGTGAGACTTTTCTGTGTCTATCTCTTTTCCTCTGACTTATTTCACTTAGCATAATAGTCCCCATATACATCCATGTATAGGTAAATTTTGTGTCTTCAATTTTTCCTAACGACTGCATAGTTTTTCATCGTGTATATGTACCACAGTTTCTTTAGACACTCATCTGTCTTAGACAATGAGTTGTTTCCAGATTATGGCTATTATAAATAGCCCTGCAATAAAAACAGGAGCACAGAGGGCATTATTGTATTGTATTTTATGGTCCTAGAGTAAATCACTAGGAGTGGTATTGCTGGATCATATGGGAGCTTAATTTGCAGTTTTTGAGGAATTTCCATATTTTCTAGAAAGGCTGGACTAGGGGGATTCCCACAGCAGTAAATGAGAATTCCTTTCTCCCAACATCCTTCCCAGCACTGATTGTTCTTGTTCTTTATGGTGTGTGCCAGTCTCTGTGGCATGAGGTGCTATTTCATGTTGTTTCAATATGCATCTCTCTGATGATTAGTGATATGGAGCACTTTCCATATGCCTTTGTGACATCTGTATTTCTTCTTTGAAGAAATGTCTATTTATTACTTCTCCCCAATTTCTATAGGGTTAGAAGTTTTTTCTTGTTAAGTTCTGTTTTGTATATCTTAAATATTAGCCTTTATCTGGCGGGTATTGAATGAATAATTTCTCCCATGCAGAGGGTGACCTTTTTACCCTGGTTGCTGTTTCCTTTGAAGTGCAGACGCTTTTTAGTTTGATGTAATACCATTTATTTATCCCCAGGGAGACATTTTAAATTGGAGTTTTATTTTTAAAGAAAATCACAATTTAAAAGAAATGACTGTCATATGCGCATTTCATTAGGCACTTTCCATTTTTAAAATCAGTCTTCTAATTTTTCAATCAATCTTCAAGCATCATTTCATGTCCTTCCAACATAGAAGAGAGTCCTGCATTTTGAAGTTGTTGGGACTAAGTTCCAGGCTTTCAGGGAGCTGTGGAAAGATCCCAAAGGCCACCACACAGACCTGGAAAGTGGAGATTCTAAATTTTCTCCTTGGCATTCTATGGACCTCTGAACATTATTTGGTATGGCTTTGCATCCCTGAGCTGAAGATCTAGCAATCCAGCTAGCACAACCAGGCTGAATATTACTGAGCATGGCTCTCGAGACCCTAAACATTACTTGAACAGTCAAAAATAAATGTGAAGCCCCAAGAATCACACACAGCCACATTTTTCTTACCCTAAAGAGAAAGACTAACAGAGAAGATCTAAAGAACCCACAGAGTCCTAGAGTTATTCTAGAAGTAGTTTCTATATTCTCACAACACTTTTCTACTTTTCTTAGTCTATTTAAATTAAAATTAAAAATAGAGATAAAGGTATCTCTTCTATCCCTATCTTAAGAACATGAGAGTAAATTTAGACTTCCACTGACAGGTACTTTACTAGGGGATTACAACTATAATATAGGAGTTAGGGTACATCTGACCAACCTCCTATTTGATCTCTATTACCTCATGGTCATGTGAGCATTGCAAAGTGCAACCCTGGGTCCTTTTATGGGTAGAGCCTCAGTTATTCTCTTACTGAAGGGGCAGATCAGCATAGATCTTACATTCTTGCATCGAATCACTAGTCCAGTGATCACGAGTATTCTCAGGACAAGTCTCTGGATCTTCTGAGCAAACTCCTTGCTTAGATCAATAGCAGTAGCAAAAAATTTATCAGGAACATGAACTCTACTGGTGATAACTCTTCTTTATGTAAGAAACACACAAAATCTAGAAGGAGAACTTGAGTGTTTAAAATGAGGATTTTCTTCTGGTTTTTCTACATGTGGCCTCCATTGTGTTCCCCATAATATATTCATGTGAGCTGAAATTTCTCATTCCACTAGAAGTTACTCTTTACTTGCATCCAGAAGTGAAGCTGATGAGTAATTACACTTTTACCTGATACCAGAACCCTGGAATCATCCTTGGCTCTGAAAGCTCTTCCCATGTGGTCTGCAAATCAATTTATTCTTATTCCACTATGCTTGTTTATTTCACTGCTTCATCTGATGACTGTTAGTAAGGATAACATCTGTTGCTTTTCTGCCTTTGAGGAGGTCCCTGAGATGAATTAGGTCATATGTATTAGAATGAAAGAAAAGCTCTTCAACTGCTCACTTTGCCAGAGTTTAGTGTCACTAAACACATCATTTTCCCAGAATGCACTTGAATTTATTCATGAGAAGGGTCCTGTTTCATGAGGAGAATACAGTTTTACACAAAGTAAGATACTTAGTACAAATACAATCAAAGATGCATATATTACAAACTTAGAGCTCAAATATTCAGATTCCAAGGATTATGTTTGAAATGCCACTATCACTCACAAAGCTCTACAACAATAAAAAAAATGATTACATCAAAAAATGGGAGAAGAGAAGAACCGACATTTTCTAAAACAAAACAAAACAAAACAAAACAAAAATAACCCATGTACTGCCAACAGGCATATATAAAAGGTGCTCTCCATAACTGATTACTAGGAAAATGTAACTCAAAATGACAATGAGATTTCACATCAGAGCTGGGAAAATGACCTATACCAGAAAGATCAGAAAGTCAGAACACCCACATCTCAAGAAGATGCAGAAATTCTTTATTGGTAAGACTTTCAGTAAGTACATCTCTAAGGAAAAGAGTATGGTTATTTCTCAAAACTAAAAGAGAACTCTCATATGACCCAGTAATTTCAATTCTTGGCATCCCAGGACATAAAATACATTACTTGAAAAGACACATGGACATGAGTGTTTACTGCAGTGCTATTTATCCTAAGGTAAGCCAAGATCTGAAAACAGCTCAAATGTCCACAACAGCTGAATAGCTAAAGAAGATGTGACCTATATACACAATGAAATACTATTTAGCTATATAAAAATGAAATCTTGCCTTTCGCTATGACTTTGTTAGAGCTTTGGTCGAATTAGCTCATTTTAATCAAATTAGTACAAAGGACAAATAGGCACAATTTAACTTCCAGTAGCATATAAATAAACAAAGTAGGGAATTGGCAGTATTTCATGATCACAAACTGTTGTACAATGATGACAAAGCTTTAGCTACCAAGGAGTAAGAGAAGGAAGGAGAAGACAGACTAGAAGTATACCAGGACAGTTGTGGAAGACCTTGAATACTCTTATGGTGGTGGAGGGGTAGTTATTTTATATATAAAGTGTAAAAGTTAACAGTATTGTAACCATGTTACTTCAACTACACTAAAAATAATTAAATTAAAAATACTGTTACCTGTATTCATGGAACATGCAATGACACTGTATTAACATATATAGACCTTTCTAGATTCTAGAAACTATAGTTTTGCAATGGCATACATTTAACTTTGAGTAAGTCTCTCAGACTATTTAAAATTAACTTTAGGGGCTGGAGCAGTGGCGCAATTGGTAGGGATTTTGCCTTTTACATGCTAACCTAGGACAGACCATGGTTTGATTCCACAGCATCTCATATGGTTCCCCAAACCAGGAGAGATTTCTAAGTACATAGCCAGGAGTAGCCCCTGAGCATACTGGGTGTGGCCCAAAAAGCAAAATAAAATAAAATAAAAATAATAATATTCACTTTATAGAAAAAGTTAAGAATAGAACTTTCATCTAACCCAGTGATTCCACTTCCTGCCATTTATACTAAAAACACACATATATTTATTTTAAAAGGAAATATGCACTCTTATGTTCCAGGTAGTACAAAGTAGCCAGAATATCAAAACAATCTAAATGTCCAATAACAGATGAATGGATAAAGAACCAAGATTGCCAAACAGTGAGGACAGGGAGAAGAAGGATAAGGAAGAGGCAAACTAATGATGACATACATCTAATGACTGAAGGCTTTTGGTACTTTGGTGTTAAGAAAGGAACAATAGCTTTGTACATCAAACCATAAGTATTGCCATTACTGACACCATGATACCTAAACTATAATAAAGAAAAAAAACACCTTTGGGGACCAGAGCAATATAGTGGAGAAAAGATTTGCCTTGTACATGGCCAATTTGGGTTCAATCCTCATCATTCCATATGGCACCCTGAGCCCCACAAAAAGCGATTCCTGTGTACAGAGCCAGGATTAAGCCCTGAATACCACTAGAGGTGCCCCCAAATTAAAAATATATAAATAACTTTATACCCATTATCATTTTTCTCATTACAAAGTATGATTTCTATTTATGTTTTGAATATTTAACTCCTCTCTTGTTTAAAAAGAACAAATCAGCCATTCAACAGGCAAACATACACAGTTCCTAAACCTCTCTGTTCTCTGCTATTTCAGGTGAGATTACACTTCAGTCTTTATACATGACTTCACCCATTTCAATGGGCTCACATCCATAGTCCCAAAGCACACAGGGTATAATTAAGCCACATGGCAGTTTATTATCAAATTTTACACTGCTCACAGTCATGCTTCCTATCACTAGATGAAATTGGGCTGAAAAGGAAAAGAGAAATTCCAATCATTGACAGTCAGGGTGAATAAGTTATTGGATGGTTGTACCATAGAGTATTACATAAAACCTGTGCAAGTAATACACTGTTGGCACATAGGGGATCTTTGTACTATTTATTGTGATCAAATTAATATTCATGTGTGAATATTTAAGCACAGCCCATAATTTCCCCTTAGAGTAAATTGAAATAGAACATGAATTCCATAGAAATGTCTCATTATTTGTCACATCTTTCTTACTGCTTCTAAAATGTTTGCTTCCAGTTGTACTTTTGAAGCACACTTTCCTGATTTTTTATTTTGACTATTATTTATTGCTTCTGATTATAGATTAATATAAAAAACTTGCTTTTCTTTTTGTATTGTTGATGTATTTCTCTTCCTTTTTACCTTTCTTCTCTCAAATTAATATTTATAACCTCTAGAAGGACTCCGCCCAATTTTTGCTTGTTTGATTCTTAACTTTATTTTATTTTTTTCTTTTCCTCAAAGAGAACCACATAATTTGAAACAACTTGTTCTGTCTTTCAATTTGAAGGGGAAACAATGGAAGGCACCAAGACCAAACAGTTGTATGATCACTAAGTAGCAATAAAAATCGGACTTAAATACCAAACCCAATCCGACGACAACAGAATCGATACCGAATCTAAAACAAGCTAGACAGAGAGGGGACCACTTATACTAGCAGCCCGGGGGGTAAGGGAGGGAAATATGGGATGCATGCTGGGAATGGGGGTGGAGGAAGTGGTGGAAACAGGAGTGGTGGGAATTCCCCTGATTCAATGTCAATATGTACTTAAAATATTACTGTGAACGATAAGTAATCAACTTTGGTCGAAATAAAAATCATTATTAAAAAAACTTGCTGTAGGCACATGAAAAAATGCTCCTCATCACTGATCATCAGGGAGATGCAAATCAAAACAATGATGAGATACCATCTCACACCACAGAGATTGGCACACATCACAAAGAATGAGAACAATCAGTGCTGGCGGGGATGTGAAGAGAAAGAAACTCTTATCCACTGCTGGTGGGAATGCCATCTAGTCCAACCTCTATGGAAAGCAATATGGAGATTCCTCTAAAATCTGGAAATTGAGCTCCCATTCGACCCAGCTATTCCACTCCTAGGGATATACCCTAGGAACACAAGAATACAATACAAAAACCCTTTCCTCACACCTATATTTATTGCAGCACTATTCGCAATAGCCAGGCTCTGGAAACAACCAAGCTGTACTTCAACAGATGAATGGCTAAAGAAACTGTGGTACATATACACAATGGAATATTATGCAGCCGTCAGGAGAGATGAAGTCATGAAACTTTCCTATACATGGATGTAAATGGAGTCTATCATGCTGAGTGAAGTAAGTCAGAGGGAGAGACACAGAATAGTCTCCCTCATCTATGGGTTTTAAGAAAAATAAAAGATGGGCCTGGAGAGATAGCACAGTGGCGTTTGCCTTGCAAGCAGCCAATCCAGGACCAAAGGTGGTTGGTTCGAATCCCAGTGTCCCATATGGTCCCCCGTGCCTGCCAGGAGCTATTTCTGAGCAGACAGCCAGGAGTAAACCCTGAGCACCGCCGGGTGTGGGCCCCCCCCCCCCAAAAAAAGTCATTTTTGCAATAATCATCAGACAATGAGAGGAGGGCTGGAACTTCCAGCTCACTTCATGAAGCTCACCACAAAGAGTGGTGAATGCAGTTATAGAAATAACTACACAGAAAACTACCATAATCATGTGAATGAATGAGGGAACTGGAAAGCTTGTCTAGAGTACAGGTTGGGGTGGGGTGGGATGGAGGGAGATTTGGGACATTGGTGGTGAGAATGTTTCACTGGTGAAGGGGGGTGTTCTTTACATGACTAAAACCTAATCACAATCATATTTGTAAACAAGATGTTTAAATAAAAAAACTTGCTGTTGTAGTTTTAAAAATTAGAAAGTATGGGCCTGAAGTGATAGTATGGAAGACAAGGAATTTGCAAGTAAACATCAACCTTCACCCTGAATTGATTCCCTGGGGCCACCAATGCTCCCTTGAGCACTATGAGCACAAAATCATAAGTAGTCCCTAAATACCTCGGAGTATGGGATTTTTCACAGGCTACTCTCCTTCCAAAAGTTATTCAAAGTTAGGAAGGAGAGTATGGAGACAGAGTACAGAGGATAAGATGCTCATAATTAACCCAGCATTGCATAATGTCCTCTGAGAACAACAGACAAAAAAAATAAAAAAAAAAACACAGAGATGGGCCCAGAGAGATAGCACAGCGGCGTTTGCCTTGCACGCAGCCGATCCAGGACCAAAGGTGGTTGGTTCGAATCCCGTTGTCCCATATGGCCCCCCGTGCCTGCCAGGAGCTATTTCTGAGCAGACAGCCAGGAGTAACCCCTGAGCACCGCCGGGTGTGGGCCAAAAAAACCCAAAAAACAAACAAACAAACAAGCAAACAGAGATAAAAGTAAACCCTGAGCATCATTGGGCCTGGTCCAAAAATGGTGAAGAAGTTTCCAGGATGACTCAGTGGGAAAAGAAAAGGAACTTCTTTGAAAACATTAGGTTGGGAGTTCGAGCCCCAGTGAAACCCATATATATGAAGTGTGATCCCAGTAGCTCTGCCATTTGGAACCCCAGTAACAATCATATCCAGTGCAAGTCCCACAACTCAAGTATACAGTATCTCAGCTGGATGAATGTGCCTCAGTAAGCATTACAATCAAAATGAGTATGAATGAGTCTCACAACTAAAGTTCCCTAATCACAATGTGTGTGGCTTTAGACATTGCAGCAACAGTGAAAAGTTGGGGGTGGGAAGTGTTAAGAGAAAGAAAGGTAAAAAAGTCAAACATCCAAATTTCTCTCTTTTTTTTTTCTTTCTAACTTCAGAAATTCCAGGCACCCCACTAACCAATTACAGCCTAATTATTTCAATGCAGGATCTTAAGTATGCCTAGTGGTGCCAGCAATCCTCAGGCCACCCCAAAGGTGCTAACCTCCAGCACCACATCAAGAGTTCAGGGTCTCCAGGGCTGCACCAAATGATGCTTAGGAAAACCAATGCAGTGCCAGGGAATCAAACCAGGTTAGGTGCATGCAATGCATGACTCTTAACAACTGTTCTATACTCAAATTAGAACCCTGCACTCAAACTAGACTTAAAAATACTAAGCTTTTTGTCACAGGTAGCCAAAACAACAGAAAAAAAAAAAAGCAAACCAAACCACCCCCAGCCCTGACCCCCAAAAAACAGGGTTTAGGATAATCTGGCACAGACTAGCAACACTTTCATCAGGAAACCTGATTTTTGGTTGTCAGCTTTGCCAAATTTAGCATTTTGCTGTATCATCTGTGTTGAAAAAAGCTGTTACATTTGTTTGTAACTTCCCTCACTACCCCTTACTACTAAGAAGCCAGGGTGGGTGATTAATTTAGCCCCCAACTATGTGTCATTGGGAATTGCAGGAAGAAGCCTGGTCTATCTTTGTGGGGGTCATCCTTAGAGCTTGCAATATCTAGGATATGGCTATTTAATATTTAAAATATATAATGTCAGTTTTGTTTCAAGTTCTAGGCTTGCTTGATTCTGTTAAAGAGGTGGTTCTCAGATCCTTCCTAATTACACAGTACCGTTAGCCCCAGACCTCAGACATGCAAAGCAAGTGCTCTGCCACTTGAGCCAGCCTCATTCTCTTCTGGAATGCTTGGACCAAAATAGACTCTCACCAACAGTATTAGAATGTCAGTTGCTGTTCAAACAGTTGCTCTGTGTGTTGGTATTTTTAATTTTAAAAGGTACTGTCAAACACAATAAGGAGATCAACAGATAATGCTGAAATTTGAGCATTCAAATCCTGGTCATATAAATGTGATTATTCATGGAAAATTGAAAACAATTACTGAAAGATTAATAGCAGATATTATTTGTTTCTGTTAAGAGATTGCTGATCATTCATTATACATCGTATAAATTTTTTCAAATGTCTTCCTCAAAAAATCTTACTAATTGTTTTATTATTATCTTTTTAAAATTGTGACTGTCTTTTCACTTTTTTATTAATAATTTTTACTGTGACCAAAGTGGATTACAAATCTTTCACAGTAATATTTTAGGTAAATAGCAGCATTGAACCCAGGGCATTCGCACCACCAGTATTGTTCACCCTCCAACCATGTTCCCAGCATGCTTCCCATATCCTCCTCCTTTTTCCCCAGGCTGCTAGTATAATTGAACCTATCTGAGTCTAGCTTGTTGTAGAATGGGTATCGATTCTGTTGTAGTTGGCTTTGGATTTGGTGTTTAAGACTGATTTTTTTTTTAATTTATACTCAGTATTCATACAACTGTTTAGTCTTGGTACCATCTATTTTTCCCCTCAATTTATGAGGCAGAACAAAATGATTCAAGTTATGTGAGTTTGTTTGAAAGGAAAGAAAAAGAAAAAAACACCCCCCTCTCCGAAAAAAAACGGGAAAAAAAAAGAAATCAGGGAAGGGTCCATCTAGAAGGTTATAAATATCAATTTAAGAGAGGAAAGGGAAAAAGGAAGAAAAACATCACAAAAAGACAAAAATTAAAATTTTAAAAAAGGGGTGAAAAAAGCAACACCGCAATACAGACAACAACCAAGCAATAATCATGAGCCTGAAATAAAAAAGAAAAAAAGGAAAAAATTGTGCTTCCTTTTTCCCCCTCTTTTGAATATGTACAGTAAATATTGGGGAGATTAGAAAGGGAATTCCCTTGGCATAAGAGATACAGGGTTTCTCTGCCTTTGAAGCATACTGTCATGGGAATAACTACAGGCTCCGTACACACTCTTTTACTCTTCCCTAGGTCTTTTTGTGGTTTCTGGAAACTTTCTGCTCAGTCGTGGATGATAAAATCAGGATCTGTAAGTAGAGATCTTGGTATTTGTACAGGTCATAGGATGAAGGCCAAGATAGAGTCTTTCTTTACTGTTCTAGAAGTTCTGTTCCAACACTGGTGTTTTAATCAATCTTCTGTAATTGGTGGTCTTGGTGTTTGCACCAATCCTAGGACAAAGCCTAGGATAGAGTATTTCATTACTCTTTTCATTTAAATATTATTTCACATGCATCTTCTTAGGCATTTATATTTGTTAAAAATTGACATCAGGGACTCAGGGACAACTCAAGTGTGGCATTAGGCTTTGAGTTTGACCCCTGATGCTACCCCACATACTAAGTGAATTTCAGACATTACTGTTATTGGTATCCCAATTAAATGTATGACCCCTGGTGAGTATTGCAACCAAGTGTGTGAGAGCACCACAGCTAAAATGTACAACCACTAAGTAGTGGACAGTAAAAAAAAGAAAGAAAAGAAGGAAGATTTAAAGAAAAATTCACTCATCCAGTTGCATTGCATATGACACTTTGTTTCCTCATTTCATTGAAGTTTTTGTATCATTATATGCAATTGCATTGTATGTAATATTCATTTTATTCACCTCAATTTTCTTCCTCAAAATGTGCTTTGCTGAATAGGCCTATTTTGA